>NC_045559.1:199176876-199476876 GCF_009819795.1 Aythya fuligula
TAACACAACAAAGAACAGCCGAGATCCAGACAGTCATGGACAGCAGGTGGACCACTGCCCTGCCAGGGCCAGATCCCTGGGTACGTGCAGGGACAACGGCTGCCAGCAGAGACCCTGCACCTGCCAGCCCAGGCCGGGGTGAGAAGCAAGGGCAACAGAGACAGCTAAATGTCAAACCCAAGCAGGAGAGCAGCGAGGAGGGGACAAGCCAGAGCCAGGGGTAAGGAAAGAAAGTGTTCCTGTGGGATGGGATGAGGAGGAAGAGATCTTTATCTTCAACTCCTTGATCAACCCCAGGTTCCCCAGCCTCCGCCACAACCATCAAGCCTTCCCCAGGAAGAGGGCAGCTCATCCAGCAGCATGGACAGGGAGGCTGCAGCACAAGAAGCGGAAAACCCAACAAGCACCTCTCTTGGCTCATTGGAGTCCATGGACACTGAACCATCAGCTGCTTCCCTGGCAGAAGGTCCAGAGGAAGAATCACAGAATTTTCATAGAATCACAGAATTTTCTAGGTTGGAAGAGACCTCAAGGTCATCGAGTCCAACCTCCAACCTAACGCTAACAGCCCTCCACTAAACCATATCCCTAAGCTCTACATCTAAACGTCTTTTGAAGACTTCCAAGGATGGTGACTCCACCACTTCCCTGGGCAGCCTGTTCCAATGCCTCGCAACCCTTTCAGTGAAGAAGTTCTTCCTAACATCTAGCCTAAAAAAGAAAGGCACGGCTTGCCTCTCACCATAACAGCACTGGCAGAGAGCAGGCCAGCAGGTCCTCTATTAGTCCCTGTTTGCGAAGATGAGGGGTACAGAGCGCCTCCCCCCACACCAGTGTTGCAAGAGTCAAAGCCTTCAGCCTGTCCCATCCCCAGTGAGCACAGCACTGAGGTGATGGTTGAGAGCCAGGGACATGGCCAGTGCCTGTGACGAACATCTGTATGAAACAGCCCGGACCAAGATGATGATGGGCCAAGCAAGATGATGGGCCCCTGTGCCTTGGCCACCGCTCATGGGAAGGTGCCAGATGGCGTCCCTCTGGAGAGCTTTGGAGATGGCCTCGATGTCTGGGAGTTTCCCAGTACTCTCCTTTTTGCCCCCTACAGAAGAGCTGGGCTAGGAAGAGCACAGCCAATACCCTCAGCTCACTAAAATCCCTCCACGGGGTTCTCAACTAGTAGGGAAAGCCTTGAGAACCAGCTCTGGCTACCTGCTGGCTTGCCCAATCTGACTATAGGCAATGCACAAGCGCCAGCCAGTACACATCCCGTCCTTCTGCTGGAGCTGGGCTCTTCTTTTGTGCATATTGCCAGAGCAGCAAGGGGCTGTGAGAAAAATCTCAACAGTTTTTTCAGGCAGGACCTCCTGTGAAACTATTTTATTTGTGATTGCAATGGCAGGCATCCTGCAAGCAGGAGCGCACATTAAAGTTTAGTATAACCTTATATTCTCTAGTACACGGCGCATGATTCCTCCCCTTTTTCCTCATTGGCTGAGTGCTACAGGTTCACAAACTACATGACACACTTTTATACGAGCCAGGGACATGACCAACATACCGGCAGTGCCTCTGACGAAGGTCTGCATGACACAGCCCGGACCCTCATCTCTACAGTCCTACGCCGTGCTGTAGCCATAAGCCAGGGAGCCAAGACAAAGGAACAAACTGCACCCTCGGCCACAGGGCACATGGTGCCTCCTCCCACAGCACAGCCTGTAGAGTGTACTTCCTCAGCCTCTGCCTTGCCTGGAGGCCCTGTGGGGGATTCCAGCGAAGCCCCTCTTGCTCAAGCAGCAGCAACAGAGCAAGAAGTGACTTCTCTCTGGGCTGGAGATCCTGTGTGGGAAGCCAGAGAAGCCACTCTCGCTGCAGGGTTTCCTTCAGTATGAAGAAAAAGGCCATTTGGATCTAGATGCCGCCTGCCATTGCTGACAGTGGAGCATGGGACAGCCCAACGCCTCAGCCAGCTTGTGGCATGGGGGGAAAGCAGAACTGCCAAATGTTCGCCAATGCTGATAGAGGATGGGTCGGGAGCCGCCCTGTCAGGGAGCAGCTTTTCTCTCTCTCTGTGTACACTCAGGGAGCTTCTATCCTGCAGGGCCACCACCAAACTGAGCAACCCAAGAATGAGAACAATATGCTCTCATTTCTGTCCCATACAAGCCTTGAGCATGCCCCACGGAGTGTGCATGGTGATCCATTTGGGTGTGTAAGAAAATTCTACAATTGCCATTTATTTCTTTATTAAATCTTGAAAAGAAATAAGAAAGAAGCAATGTACTGTCTACAGTGCAGAAGCAGCACCACGAGAAAGAGAAGAGGCTTCTCCCTTGGTTGGAGGCCCTGTGTGGGATGCCAAATAAGCCGTTCTCTCTGAAGCAGCAGCTTCAGCGTCCTCCACACAGGCTTCTCCCAAGGAAGTGTGCAGCTCTTCCAAATGCTCCCTCCGTCACAGGGTGCCTCCTCCCACAGCACAGCCTGTAGACTGTACTTCCTCAACCTATGCCTTGGCTGGAGGCCTTGTGGGGGAGACCAACAAAGCCCCTCTCACTGCAGAAGCAGCACCATGAAATGGAGAAATGGTTTCTCCCTCGGCTGGTGGTCCTGTGAGGGGCACCAATGAAGCTGTTCTCTCTGAAGCAGCAGCTTCAGTGTCCTCCTCACAGGCCTTTCCCCAGGAAGTGTGCAGCTCATCCAACTGCTCCCTCAGCCACAGGGCACATGGTGCCTCCTCCCAGCACGTAGTACTAACCCAAAGCACAGCACAGCATGTAGACTGTTGCACTCAGCACTGTTTGCTTGCCTCTATTTGTTTAATAAATTCTAGACTTAAATTGCAATGTTATTTGGGGGTCACTCATTTCTTACACTATACTTCTTCAGCCTATGCCTTGGCTGGAGGCTGCATGGTGGAGCCCAGCAAAGCCCCTCTCACTGCAGAAGCAGCACCATAAGAAGGAGAAATGGCTCCTCTCTTGGCTGGAGACTCTGTGTGGGATGTCAATCCTCACCACCCTCTTTGTGAAGAATTTTTGTGGCCACCAAGGAGCAGCTCTGACTAGCCTTCTCGTTTTCTCTTTACAGGGATGCCTCCTGCTATTAAGAGCCAGCTGCTCACACACCAGAGTCGCTCTCCAGCCAGACTCTCCAGGGTGACAGGGGAGGCACAGCTGGGCCAGGCTGCTGGGGAAAAAGAGCCTTCTCCCAAATGAGGCTGGGGTGGGAAGCCATAGAAGGCAGCCCCAGAGCTCTTCCCCTTGAGTCATCGAGCAGCTTTCCTTGCACACAGGGACTTGGTGAACTCCACAATGGGCCTGACACATGTCCCGCTGACAGCAGTTTCCTGCCTGGGCACCCGGTACGTGAGCAAAATCTCTTGCCGCAAATCCTCCTCTGTTGTGTTTGCAGGCTGCTGACAGTGCGTCAGGAGAGCTCCACAAGGACGGGAGAACAGGGCAAGGGCAAGCGCTCTGCTGCAGCCAGGCCCCAAACTCAAGCAGCTGCCGGTGAGGGTCACCGGAGGGCAGGACAGGTAGCCACTGTGGTCCGCCTACCTGGGTTGTTAGAAGGGAAATGCTTCTGGAGATGTGACATTTTGACAATTATTGTGCCTTCTTCAGTGCCTTCTTCATGATTAAACAGGAGCTCCCCATGGTGGGCTGTGAGCTCCTTGATGTAAAGAAGCCCATCTTCCAGGTTTCAGAGACCTTTGCCAGTATTCATGGGCTCCCTTACAAGAAAGAAACTTTTCCGGGTAAGAAGAGAGATGAATGTCAGGGCTCCAATGTGTAAGAATGTGGGCTGCATGCTCAGCTGCTGCTGGGAGGGCAGTGCAGGGGTTACACAGCTCCTCCAGGAGGTCCAGAGAAAAGCCCGAGCTCCTCAGAAGCCAAAACCTGCCAATGCTTTGCACCTTCTGGCAGGCAGCAGTCTTTTGCTGTATATCAGATTTGAGAGCCTGGCCTGACATATCAGGCCCACAGGAGTAGAGGGCTCTAGTGGACTCTGGCTTGCCAGTTACACCCCAAATCGTTATACTGATGTATATGTGAAGCAGAGCGAATAGGTGTCGTGGTTCCGCTCGAGTGGGCAGCCGAGCTCCACCACAGCCGCTCTCTCACTCCCCCTCCTCAAAGAGGAATGGGGAGAAAATATGTGAAAAGGGCTCAAGGGTTGAGACAAGGATGAGAAAATCACTCAGTAATTATTGTAACGGGCAAAACAGACTCGGCATAAGGAGATAGTAAGATTTATTGCCTATTACTAACAAGCGAGAGAAGTGAGAAAACAAAGGAAAAAGCAAACCAAAAGCACCTTTCCCCCCATCCACCCTCTTCCACCTCCTCCCCCCGAGCGGTGCAGGGTAACGGGGGAATGGGGGTTATGGTCAGTCTACAGCGCTTCTTCTCTGCCGCTCCTTCTCGGTCATTCTCGTCCCCTGTGCTGTGGGGTCCCACCCACGGGATGCAGTCCTTGATGAACTGATCCGGTGTGGGCTTCCCAGAGGCAGCAGCTCTTTCAGAACTGCTCCAGGTGTGGGCCCGTACCACGGGGTCCATCCCTCAGGAGAAAACTGCTCCAACCTGGCTCCCCCATGGGCAGCAGCTCCTGCCAGGTCACCTGCTCCTGCGTGGGCTCCTCTCCAAGGGCTACAGTTCTGGCCCGGAATCTGCTCCGGCAGGGGTCTTCCACAGGCGGCAGCCTCCATCGGTGCAGGGCCACCTGCTCCACCGTGGTCTCCTCCACGGGCTGCAGTGTGGAACCCTGCTCCACCGTGGTACTCCATGGGCTGCAGGGGGACATCCTGCTTCACCATGGTCCTCACCACAGGCCGCAGGGGACTTCTGCTCCGGTGCCTGGAGCACCTCTCCCCCTCCCTCTACACTGACCTTGGCACCTGCAAGGCTGTTCTCTCACTCCCTTGACTCTCCCGGCTGCTGTCTGGCGCAGCGTTTTTTTCCCTCTCTTAAATATGCTCTCACAGAGGCGCAAACAACATCGCTTATTGGCTCAGATCTGGAAAACAATGGGGCCCTTCCCAAACATGGGGCAGCTACTAGATCTTTCTCACAGAAACCACCCCTACAGCCCCCTGCTACCAAAACCTTGCCACGTAAACCCACTACAATAGGAAGCATGGCCTTTCTCCTCCTGATATCCTTATGGCATGGCACGCGCACCTTCCTCATGATGGCATATGCACCTTCCCGAAGAACCGCAGAAATCTGGTACGTAGTTGACTGACAGTTCAATATGAACTTATTTCAGGGCCCCAGTGAAACATGCACGATACGTCTATTCGCATGTAAAGGAAGCTCTTGCAGAGCTTTCCTACAAAGTTTTCCACACTCTAGAACCAGACGACTGTTTTGGTCCAGGTAGCCCAGCTGGAAGGGACCACATCAGATACTCGTAACTACCCACACTGCCGTCAAATAGAAGGGACAGACTTCCCCATTGGAGACATGCAGCTCATTGTAAGAAGACACCACCACCTAGCAACACAACGCAGAGAAAGGTGCCCCCCCTGAAAAAGACACAACACGGACCCTGAATCTTGAACTCTCTTCTCCAGACCTGACTTCATCCCTGGACTACAGCCACAAGGACACATGATGCTAGTCTCCAACCACACAAATTAGATACACCTTGAACTGTTCTTTTAATCTCTGGACTTCCTTTGAGAACTATTTAGAGATACTTTATAAATAATTTGTATAGTTTTGCTTTCTTCGAAGCGGAGGGTTGTTCATACATTAATAGCATTCGAGTTGAGGTTCCAAATTCTAAGCAAAATATTGTTGGGGTACATTCTGTATGGATTAGGAGCCTGTGGAATACGGAGAGGCAGTGTCACAACAGTGACTCGGGACGTGTGACAGAAGAGGGACCATGGACCCAAGAGCAGATTTACAAAGGTTCTACTGAAGTTTGTTTCACGATCGTGTGACCCCTCTGCCATTAGGGAAATGAGAGGTCACCATTAAAATATTCAGCAGTTCATATAAAATTTGCAACAAAATGCTGTGTGAACATATACAATCACATTGTTACACCAGTCCTGACTCCGCCAATCGTCTTCCTCATTTCCATGCAACGCGGTGCTTTGGACTGAGGCCTCGGGTAGATACCAGTCCTTCATTTATGTCTCCCTGAGAGCTTGCTCTTCTCCAGAGTTAAGCTTTCTCAAAACAGGATTTTTGGTGTTTTGTCACCTAATCTGCTTGTTGCTCCTAGTATGTCCTGCAAAAGTTCTCAGGCGGGTATGTACAGCTTTTGCTAAGACCATACTGGGTGTGCCAGTTCTGCAGGCTCCACCAAGTGCCATCACTCCATGTTGTGGTCTGTGGCAGTTAACAAGCTACCTAAAGAGTCTGAGCCTGGCGTGGGCACTTGGCCTCATTAACATACAAAGAACTGTCTGGAGCCCATTTTTCACAAGATTGCACACCTGGCTATGGTAACATTACATTTTCCTCACCACTTTCCTTTATTTCCTTTGTTTTATTTATAGTGGGGTAGCTGCAACCACTTGGAAGAAAAAGCGGAAGAGGAGAGAGAAATGCTGCCCAAATGTTTGCAGTGTGATCAGTGTTAATAAAGCTTCTGACTGACCTCTTTTAAAATGCACTTGTGTTATTACGCATTTGGAGTCACAGTATTCCCCAACACTCTAGTGCAGTCTTTGGCCATCCACCCACTGGCTGCTTCAGAGAAGGAATGAAAACAAAGAGGCTCTAACTCCAGTGGTCACCCTGCTGGCTAAAAAATCACCAGAGCTGAGGGTCACGCACAGAAAGTGGAAGGGGACGGTGCTCCCTGCACCTATAGCTGGATGACGTGGGAAGGTTCAGCCCAAGGAAAAGTCTTGGACAGTGCTAAGAGAAGTTGCAGCCTCCTTTCCTGCTCCTCGGGCAAGGCCTGGGGCCAGCACCCTGCAGTGACCCTCACAGCCTGCGGACTGCTCTGCCCGAATCTCCAGGGTGCAGCAGTCTCCTTGGGGAGGCAGCTCCCTGACAGGGCAGGCTGCAGCCCCTGTTGTGACACGCGATGAGGCAACAGCGGGGCCGTCTGTGACATCACACCACGTCCTGCTCAAAAGCCCTGTGCGCCGCGACCTGCCCTCACTTGGCTGCGAGGCCTTCAGGAGGCAGTGGCTGGTGCTGCTCTGCTGGGGCTGCCGCTGTGATCTTGAGGAGCTGCCTTGCAGAAAGGAGCCAAAGGCACTGGGAAGCAGCGTCCCCGCGTGGGACAATTCCTGCTGACGAGTGGAGGAGGCCCGGAGCGAGATGGAGGCCAGGAGTGCTCCCATCCTGTGCAACGGCCGCCTCATGTGTCCAACACTCATGCACCTCCAGGACGATGGTGAGCCCAGCAGGAGGTGCCTGAGGAACAGGCAGCAGCGCAGCCCACTTGAGCTGCAGTTTCTTGTGGGGAGAGAGAGGGAGGGTCTGGGGACATAGACACTGGCCCCATTGGCCACAAGGACTGTGCTGGACGAGAAAGCTGGCTTGCAGTATGACGTCTCTTTCCCTTGCTTTTCAGAGATTGTGAAAGTTTGGGATGCAGTATCCCACTTCATCCGCAGGCAGTTCGCGCTGAACAAGGTGAGCTTTGCAGCCTCATCCTGCCCTCTTACTCTGCTCTTTCCCAGAGCTGCCACCCCACAGCACGCCTCCTCAAGCAGCAGAAACACCCCAGCGGTGGCCTGCAAACTGCAGAGGTGCCAGGGGCCCGTTGCTGCTTTGGCAGTATGCACAAAAGAAGAGCCCAGCTCCAGCAGAAGGACGGGGTCCATTCTGCCTGGTGCTTGTGTGTTGCCCGTGGCCAGAGTGGGCAGGCCAGCATGTCGCTGGTGCTGGCACTCAAGGCTTTCCCTACTTGTTGGGAACTGCTTGGAGGGAATTTTACGGAGCTGAGGGTGTTGGCTGTGCTCTTAGTAGCCCAGCTCCACTTTAGAGGGAACAAAGGAGGGAGCTGGGAAAATCTGTGACATTGAGGCCATCTCCAGGGCTCTGCAGAGTGACACTGCCTGGCACCTTTTCATCAGCTGTGGCCAAGGCATGAGGGCCCATCTTCTTGCTTGGAGAAGCCCCAGAAATACTGACCCGTGTTCCTGATTTCTTGCTTTTCAGGGTGTCACAGTACCTGGGCTGGGCACCTTCTTTGCTGTTAAACAGGAGCGGCCCATGGCAGGCTTTAAGCTCCTCGATGTAAAGAAGCCCGTCTTCCAGGTTTCGGAGCACTTTGCCAATGTTCATGGACTCCCTTACAAGAAAGAAACTTTTCCTGGTAAGAAGAGAGATGATTGTCTGGGCTACCACGCGCGGGGACTTTGGGCTGCATGCTCAGCTGCTGCTGGGAGGGCAGTGGAGGGGTTACACAGCTCCTCCAGGAGGTCCAGAGAAAGGCCTGAGCTCCTCTCAAGCCAAGGCCCATCAACGCCTTGCACGTCCCTCCAGACACCAGCTCCCAGAAACGTCCCTCCCCATCCTGTTGGCACCCTGATGGCTGCATTGGTGGTTGACTTCTGCTCTAAGCAGTTCGGACAACAGCAGGTGCAGGCTGACACTGGGCATCGGCTTCTATGGCATCAGCGATGCCCCACGATTGTGCTGCCCCAGGCGCTTGGAGCTCTGTCTTTCAGGGATTCTCCTCCTCCAGACGAGCAGTCAGCAAGACAGCTCTGTAGCAGTGCTGGAGGGCCCAGAAGCTACCCAAGTGGGACTGCCCTCCTCTGCAGGCCTGTCTTAGTTATTTTCTCCTTGCTTCCTCTCCCTCAGGAATACCTCCATTTGTTTTCCTGAATTATGCCTGGCTGTCCTTGGACATCGGCATTCCTCGGGACACCGTGCAGCGCTGCATTCAGGAGACCCTGCTCTTTCTCTCCTACACCCTTGCAAAGAAGCAGGCTGTTGATTTCATCTTCAAGGGCATCGGCTGTCTGGTCTTCCGCAAGAGCAGAGTCCAAATGCACTTTTCCTCCGACTTTGTTCACAACCTGAATAGCAACGGCCAGCTGTTGAAATGCCGCCTCACTGTAAGTTTCTCACTGCACCAGCACAGCCCAGGGTTCCTGGGAAATGCCCCGAGAGGCCGTTGGGAGGGACTTCTCCTTCTGGGTCAGACTCGTCTCCTGATGAGGCACAGGAGTCTGGCCCCTGCACAAAGCCAGGCAGTGATTTGCCGGGTGCAGGCACTCGCTGGGCAGCTTGTGCTGCTTGTAAGGAGGGGTGAACATTAAGCCCTGCAAGATCTGCCCGTGGGCAGCTTTCTGCCTGAGCAGCCGCGATGCCTTCGTTGGCAAGGGCATCCCTTCCTGGCCATGGTCTCACCCACGACTGTCTCTCCTGCAGAGGTTAAGCACAACAGATTTGGCCACATCGGAGAGAAAAAGCATGGTCCCACATCCAGCTTCTGGAGGTGTCATCATCTTTCCCAGGTGGGTGCATTGCTTCTGCAGCCCTTGGCTGAGAGTTTTTGGCAGCTTTTCAGCTCCTCTCCGGAAGATCAGCAGTGCCAGGGCTTGCCTGCTGCTCAGGGAGGAGCTGGAAGGAAACTTCTCCAAGCACTGGTTCCTCCTCCACTCCACACCGATTCTTGCTTGTTTTGGAAGAGGGACCATTCTCTTTGTGTACCAAGGGGAATGTCTATTCCCTGCCCAGCCCACAGCAAGCCCCTCTCAGATGCTGGCACCAAGACCAGCGCCCTACAGCCCTAGAATATGGTGCCCCGGAGTCACACTGCCTTGGTCTTTCTTCCAGGATTGGGCTCTACATACCTCGGGGAAGAGCTGCAGGGGAAGGGTCTCTCCAAGCACCCAAGCACCCTGCTTTGGAGAAGAAGGGAGACGCAAGTGTGGAGGGAGAGTCTACCAGAACAGGTAATGTGAGAGCGGGCTCCTGGGAGTCACAGCCCCTGGGAGACCTCTCTGCCCTTCCCTTCTGAATGTCCTCCTGAGGGCAAGGGGTACGGAGGCAAAGCTGGAAGGCTGCGCTTTGCACAGGATGAGGCCCCTCCTCTGACCCCAGTTCCCTGCGGCAGTAGCTCTGCTGGGCCTTCGTAGGAACCAGAATGGCAGGGCAGCCCAGAGCTTCCCGTAGCATTCGGCAGTGCTCAGGCCTCTTCCACGCTGGCCTCCTGGAGCTCCTGTCTACTGAAAGCCCCGCTCTGGATTAGATGTGTCCAAAGGTAGAATGTGGGGTACAATGGCAGCAGGGAGTCCCAGGACTCCCATCCCCACCCGTGAAATGCCAGTGGCCAAGGAGACTCCCTTCTAGGCCAACCCGTCTCCCAGCTTGCTCTGCCTTTTACAAGTAGCACCGGATCCAGCAGGGAGGCTCATTCCCTGCCTCTTTGTGTGGCCACCAAGCAGCAGCTCTGACTGTCCTTCTCGTTTCCTCCTTACAGGGATGCCTCCTATTAAGAGCCGGCTGCTCACACCCCAGAGTCTCTCTCTATCCAGACTCTCCAAGATGAAAGGGGAGGCAAAGCTGGGCCAGGCTGCAGTGGAAAAAGAGCCTTCTCGCAGGTGAGGCTGCGGGGAACCTTAAAGAAGCAGCCCCTGGGCTCTTCTCCTTGAGTCATCGAGCGGCTTTCCTTAGACACAGGGTCTCGGTGAATTCCACAGGGGTCCCGACACATGCCCCACCAACTTCCCTTTCCCTGCTGGGGACCTGATTGGTGAGCAAAAACTAGAGCAGGAAATCCTCCTCTTCTGTGCTTGCAGGCTGCTGACAACCCGTGAGGAGAGCTCCTCAAGAATGGCAGAAGAGGGGAAGGGCAAGAGCTGTGCTGTGGCCTGGCCCCAAACTCAAGCCCCTGCCTGTGAGAGTCAACGGAGAACAGGACAGGTAGCCACTGCATCTGTGTGCCCATTGCCGGGTTGTTTCACGGGTTGCCGTCATGGAGATTTGACATTTCTCTAATAACTGCATGCCCTTGTGCCCTGTAGGAAATATGCTGCTTGAGACACAGGGCCATGGTATGACAAGTGCTTTCAAGCACTCGAGAAAGAACCTTTCTCTTCTCTCAGGGGGGCATGTTCACACTCTTGCCTTTGAGCTCCACCAGGAAGCTAGTCTAAAATGAAAAACCTGCCCTTTCTGAGCCTTGTTTTCCTCTCAGAAGGACAAGGGCTCCTGCAAAGCCCACTGCAGTGAAAGTGTTCTTGCCCTTAGTTTCAGAGGCTGAGGGTGTTACCCTTTCATGCTGCCTTTCTGAGAGAAAGCAGGCTGCAGGGAAACTGCCCTGAGCCTGTGGAAACCCTGAGGGGACGACTGCCCCACTGCCATGGGACAGCTCCCACATTAGCACCCCCATCTAAAAACGTTCCTTGTTTCTGCTTCCCCTGTAGCAGAAGACGCAGATGGAAATGCAGAGGCTGCAGACAGAGAGCGCCTCCTCCATGGCACTTGTGGAACTGAAAAAGTCTCTGCAGATGGTGCCAGTGGACATGAAACAGCAGCATGTCCTCATCCCTCACCCGCCGGAGAAGAAGGCTGAGGCAGCTCCTCTGAGCAAACCGAGTGCCAGGTAAGTGTGGGCCAGCACCCAAAAAGGCCAGGAAAAGCTGAGCTGCAGCACGCTGCCCGAGGGATCCAACATGTGGGCGGCTCAGCTCTGGGCTTTGGCTCTCCATCCCCTGGCTGCCTCGCGGAGGGAATGACCGTGGAGAGGCCCTGCCTCCAGCTGTCCCCCTGCAGACCCAAAGTCCTAAAGCTCCCCTGCAGCTGACAGTGACGCACCCACAATGGAAGGAGGCTGTGCTCCCTGCTTTTGGGCAGCCAGAGGTGAGGGCCTTCAGAGCCCACCTGAGAGTTTTTTTCTCTGTTGCTGCAGCTGCCTTTCAGTGCGGACTGAGCGCGTGAGGAAACAGCTGGAGAGGAGAGAGGAGGTCCTGCAGAAAGACAAGACCAAGAGCAGAGCTGTTGACATCCCTGGAAATTCTGCAGAGGATCTTCTGATTTGGTAAACCTCTCCTGCAACAGCCTTCATTCCGCTAGCAACAGCCCCTTCCTTGGGCAATGAGGCCCCCGGGCTCACGAGAACCCTTGCCCTGGCCTTCCGTAGCTGCTTGGCCAAAGGTCTCCAGCCCGGCCTCACACAGCGCCTCAGCCTGGCGCTGCGTAGATTCCCTGTCACTGGCTGGGACTCGAGGGGCCCCCGCAAGGCCACACAGAGCCTTGGGACTCCTGCATATGCACGCTCCACAGGACTGGGGCTGAAGGGAGCAGGGAGTGTCACTCCGCTGCCCTCACTGGAACGGAAACTTGAACCCTTTCTTTTTCTCTCCCTAGCGTTGGTGAGAAAATCCCTGTGCTTCCAATGCCGAAGATGACACGAGCATCAGGGAAACCAGCGAGGACCCCTCGCAGCTGTGAGCAGCTGCGAGCCCAATAAAGTCTGTTGCTTCCTGCTGGAAGCACCAGCACGGGCTTTGTAGTGTTCTGATTTCACAGAAACACAGAATGGTTGAGGTTGGAAGGTACCTGAAGAGGTCAGCTTGGCCAACCCCCTGCTCAAACATTGCCACCCAGCACCAGTGTCCAAGGAGCATGTCCTGTGGAGATGGCTTTCAAGTGTCTCCCCTTGAGGAGGGAGACTCTACAGCCTCACTGGAGAACCCGTGAGAGGACTCGCTCACCCACACACTACAGAAATGTATCCTGAGGTTAGGTTCAGGTGGAAGCCACTGTGTTTGCTTCTGTGCCCATCGCCTCTTGTCCTGTCAGTGGGCTCCACTGAAATGAGCCTGGCTCCATTGCCTTTGCACCCTGCCCACAGGCATGCAGTTATCCACTGATCCCCCCTGAGCTTTCTCTTCTCCAGGCTAAACAGTCCCAGCTCTCCCAGCCTCTCTTCATAGGAGAGATGCTCTGTTCCCTCAATAATCCACCTCACAATTTTTGTCAGACTGTTAAGCAGTTCAAGTAGCACCACTCGTGGCCTCCCAAGACAGCCACGAAGGCCTCCTAGCTGAGGCTGCTGATTCGCCCTTGCTGAAAGCCAGGTGCTCTTCGGATCCAGCATCAGCACCTGCCTGTGCCTGGAGAGCTGGGAAGAGCTGGGAGCTCTTGATCCTTCCAGGGTGGAACTTCAAGGTAACGGCTCACTGCAACCTTCCCTTTGGTCCCAGGAAAAAAAAAAAAAAAAAAAAAAAAGGCATCAAGCACCTGCCCTCACTCAGCCCAGAATTAGCAACAAGTCTTCCTTCCCTGCTGGTACTGCTGCCAAGGGAGCTTTGAAGTTAAGAGCCTCTTTTTGGAAAACGGCTTTTCCATGACCTCTCGGGTCTGCACATAGCCAAAAAGCAGAGAGAGAGAGAGTTTGAAACTTGGGAGAAAGGAAGGAAAGCCAGCAGGGCCAAAGCCTATCCCAGGGACTTTAAATCTGCACAGCACAAAACTGAAGGACAAGTTGAATTTTTTTTGTCACATCACTCATACAAGAAAGTGAAGAGCTCTCTTTCTCTCACATGCTCTCACAGTTTTCATTCTCTCCTCCTAAAACTTTCGGGGACTTTGATCTCTCATCAGGCAGCCTTGATGCAAGTTGCTGTCAATTCCACTTGGGTGGAATACCTCTTGCTGAATTGCTGCCCTTGGCCTTAGAGATCCCAATCTATAGGCATCCTTTGAACTGATTTCCTCAAATCCCTTTTAAGCACATCATCCTGAAGTCTACTGAACCCGGCCCATGTAATCTGCTACGTCACATAATGCTGAAAGCTTGTGAACGAGTGAGGGTGCCACGGAGAAGCCCTCCGTGTTGTGGGGCACACGCTCGTCCCTCACAGACCACGTGCGACGTGGCCATCTGACACATGGAGACACCGAGGGAGGGTGCCAGGCACAAGCTCTATATTAAACACTCGTGAAGCATTCCTTCTTCCTTATTCCCTTTCAAGATTTCATGAATAAACAAATGGCAGTTCTAGCATTTCCTTCCCACACCCAAATGGATCACCTTGCACACCCCCTGGGGCACTCTCGAGGTTTGTATGGGACTGAAAGGAGAGAGTTTCCTTCTCAGTGCTGGCATGCTCGGCTCAGCTGTGGCCCTACAGGAAAGGGGATCTACAGGAAAGTGCTCCCTGAGTGCAGGGAGAGAGAGAGAGAAAAGCTGCTCCCTGACAGGGCGGCTCCAGCCCCACCCTCTGGCAGCCCTGGCGGCCATTTGGCAGTTCTGCCTGCCCCCCGCGCCACAAGCTGGCTGAGGCCTTGGGCTGTCCCCAGCACGGCTGTCAGTGGTGTCGGGCGGCATCTAGAGCCAAGAGGCCTTTCTTGTTCTTTGTGCTGAAGGGAACGTGCTGTCTGGAGCGAGCAGTGCCGCTTTTCTCCGCATTCCGGGGCTGTCATGGTAAGTGACATGGCCTCTCACTTTGAGGGCCCTGTTTTTCGTCAGCATTTGTGAGGGGCTTCTGCATCCCCCCCGCTCACTTGTTGCGGCCAGGGCTTCCCCCCAGGATGTCTGGGCAAGGCCCATGCCGCTGGGCAGGCTCTGGGTGGGCCTCGTCCCCTGCAGGGGCAGGCGTCTGCCGCTGAGCCCACAGCCCAGGAGCGGCTCCTGCACTCGCGGCTGCCCCTGCCCGGGCTGCTGCCGCTGCTTCTGGAACCTTCCTGCAGCCTTCCAGTTGCTGCTTTGGCAGTATGCACAAAAGAAGAGCCCAGCTCCAGCAGAAGGACGGGGTCCATTCTGCCTGGTGCTTGTGTGTTGCCCGTGGCCAGAGTGGGCAGGCCAGCATGTCGCTGGTGCTGGCACTCAAGGCTTTCCCTACTTGTTGGGAACTGCTTGGAGGGAATTTTACGGAGCTGAGGGTGTTGGCTGTGCTCTTAGTAGCCCAGCTCCACTTTAGAGGGAACAAAGGAGGGAGCTGGGAAAATCCGTGACATTGAGGCCATCTCCAGGGCTCTGCAGAGTGACACTGCCTGGCACCTTCTCATGAGCTGTGGCCAAGGCATGAGGGCCCATCTTCTTGCTTGGAGAAGCCCCAGAAATACTGACCCGTGTTCCTGATTTCTTGCTTTTCAGGGTGTCACAGTACCTGGGCTGGGCACCTTCTTTGCTGTTAAACAGGAGCGGCCCATGGCAGGCTTTAAGCTCCTCGATGTAAAGAAGCCCGTCTTCCAGGTTTCGGAGCACTTTGCCAATGTTCATGGGCTCCCTTACAAGAAAGAAACTTTTCCTGTTAAGAAAGGAGATAACTTGCAGGACCCCCACGCGCGGGGACTTTGGGCTGCATGCTCAGCTGCTGCTGGGAGGGCAGTGGAGGGTTACACAGCTCCGCCAGGAGGTCCACCTCCCCAGACACCTGGAGGTCAAGAGTCAAAGCCATCAGCATGTCCCAGCCCCAGTGAGCAGGCAGAGAGCAGGCCAGCAAGTCCTCCTTCAGTGTGCACAAATGAGGTGTACAGAGCGCCTCCCCCCACAGCAGTGTCGCAAGAATCAAAGCCACCAGCCTGTCCCACTCCCAGTGAGCACAGCACTGTGGCGATGGCCGAGAGACAGGGACACGACCAACATGCCTCCAGTGCCTGTGACGAACATCTGTATGAAACAGCCCGGATCATCATCTCTGCAGTCCTACGCCGTGCTGTAGCCATGAGCCAGGGAGCCCCAAGCAAGGCACCAAGTGCTCCCTCGGCCGCAGGGCCCAGGGTGCCTCCTCCCACAGCAGAGCCTGCAGACTCTGCATCCTCAGCCTCTGCCTTGGCTGGAGGCCCTGTGGGGGAGGCCAGCGAAGCCCCTCTCGCTGCAGCAGCAGCAGAGGAAGAACGAAAAGAAGTGGCTTCTCCTTTGGCTGGAGGCCCTGTGCGCGAAGTCAGCAAAGACCCTCTCGGTCCAGGAGCAGCGCCGCAAGGAGGAGCAGTGGCTTCTCCCTGGGCTGGACAACCTGGGGAGGAAGCCAGTGAAGCCCCTCTTGGTCCAGCAGCAGCACCAGAGGAAGAAGAAATGGCTTCTCCTTTGACTGCAGAGCCTCTCAGGGAGGACAGCACAGATCTTCTCAGCCCAGCAGCAGCTGATGAAGCAGGAGCAGTGGCTTCTCCCTTGGTTCCTGGGCACCAGGTAAGCACAGAGCGCATAGTGGGCACGAGGCCCTCAGGGAGCTTTGCAGCACCCACAGAAGCATCACAGGGAGACACAGGACAGCGCCCCAGTGTGAGAAAAGTCTCAATATTGTTTCCAGTCAGGGTCTTCTGTGAAGCTATTTTATTCACGGTTGCAATGGCGGGCCTCCTGCGAGCAGGAGCGCACACGAAGAGTATGCCATAACCTTTTCTTCGCTATTACCCGACACCTGACTCATGGTGACCCTGTTTCCTCATGGGCTGTGTGCTACGGGTTTACAAACTCCTCGATGCCTTTCGATAGCATATATGTACAATTTTATTTGACCAACCTTTAATTTCTCCTTTTCCTTTCCTTCATCTCTCGTGACTAGAGGGCCCGTGATTTTTCTTTTTCTACTAATTTTGCGCAGCTCATGCTGGTTGTCTTAGCTATCCTCCTTATTCTGGGACAGCGGGACCTTCCCTTTATCTGCTTAATGTCCTCCCCACTGCTTTGCTACTGCCATGCCTGCACAATCCCTTTTGACTATGCAAGGTTAGCAGAGTTTTCCACTGAAAAACACCAGCCACTGCAAAAACACAGCTTTGTTTCTCACAATGCCCCCCTCTTCTTTTCTCACTCCTATTGCTGTTTCTGCACTTCTACACGTCCTCCGTTCTTGAGCTTTTCCAACATTAGGGCCCAGTGGTTTTCTTCCAAAGTCAGGGGGATGCCAGATATGCAATGCCTTTATCATTGTAACACCAACAAACAGCTGTTTGAGCCAATTCCAGTCAGGTAACCGCAAAGTCAGTTTCTCCCAAATGTTTCTAAATCCCCTGGAAGCGTCATCTTGAGCCGCTCTGAGTAGGATTGGTTTCTTTCCCAAATACTTTGGAGATCAGTCACATTCGCCCCCTTTGATCTACATGCCTAGAGCAACTAGCAGTAATTACAGCACCCGCTCTCCTCTGAGGCTACTAATAAACCGAATACCACTTGGTTCCAGAGTACTGTTTCTGACAAGCTTCTTAGCTCCTCTCGCAGTGCCTGGGCTGCATGCAGAGTGTTATTTTGTAGTTCTCCAGTGAGTGAAATTCCCTGTTTCGGTTTCCTAGAGGATTATCTGGAGTCCTCGTAATTCTGCGTGCGGTCTCAAGGGGGCTTTGGCGTTGTGGGTCTTCAATAATAGGTACACGTGGAATTATTGCCCCCACGGTGCAAGCTCCCTTCCAGCCAAGGGGCAACACCTTCCTGGATTTATTGCCGCAGAGCCAGTGCTACCCCTTGCCATTGGGGACAGGCCATCCCCTTACAGGATTCTCATGGTGTATCTGCTGTACAGCAACTTCTACTGTTCCTGTTACAAGTGTTACTCTAGAGTGAGGAGTCACTCACTTCACAGCAATACTTTGTCTCAAGCAGATCCGATACTTTGTCTCAAACACATACGCTTACACATATACTTCCTTGCTGGTGCAGCTCCTGCTGCCTCTGCTGCAATATTAGGGTTAGAGGGAGCATAACTTGACTCCTCCTGCGGAGAAGGAGTCTTATTGTTTACATGTAAACTTGAAGCGGGAATTTTCATCGGACCTGTGTTGTGGCCAAAGGAGCAAAGTTCCTTTTAATGGCTTTTCAGGCCAGACAATTGAACAATATCTAACCTGTGCTTTTTTATCCTTTTCCCTAGTGTTGGGGTTGTTTTTCCAATTCCTTTTCTTTCTCCCCAAAGGACTAGCTTTACGCACCATTCTGAGGATTGTGCTTCTGAAGATCTCCAAGGATGGAGACGCCACAGCCTCTCGGGGCAACCTGTTCCAGCAAAGACACCGTTGTGTTACCAACACTGTTTCAGCCACAACTCTGAAGCATAGGACCTGCTTCAGCAGCCAGAGAAGCTGCGGGCTAAACAGCAGCGTGGCACAGCTGTGGCTCTGCCGCTGAAAGCTTCTCCACAGCTTGCTCTTAAAGCAAGGAGCAGGGAATCTTCCTGCGGCTGCCCAGGGCTTTCTTCTCGCAGCCCCGCCAGAGCAAGCCTCAAGACACCTCTCCGCCAGCTCCACCGCCTCCCTGGTGCCCGCCTTCTCTGGGAGCCCTTCACAGTGCCTAGAGCCACAGGCCTCTGGCTGCCCGGACACAGGAGGAATCCCTGCTCCTGCTCCTGCTCCTGCTCCTGCTCCTGCTCCTGCTCCAGCTGCACTGCCAGGGCTGCCCGATGGGCGTCCAAGCTCGAGCGCGGTCTCTGCTGATGTGTGGGCAGTCAGGCAAAAGAGCCAGGAAGCTTACGCGGACGACCGAGCAGAGCATCTCACAGAATCACAGAATTTCTAGGTTGGAAGAGACCTCAAGATCATCGAGTCCAACCTCTGAGCTAACACTAACAGTCCCCACTAAACCATATCCCTAAGCTCTACATCTAAACGTCTTTTAAAGACTTTCAGGGGTGGTGACTCCACCACTTCCCTGGGCAGCCTGCTCCAATGTCTAACAACCCTTTTGGTAAAGCAGTTCTTCCTCAGATCCAATTGTGAGGAATGTTTTAACAATTCGTGTCCATAAAGAACAGTCCTGTCTGCCTCTGGGTCCTGCACTGGCAATTTAATTCTTGAACCACAGATGCAGTGTGTCCCAGTCTCCCCCTCATTCTAGTCAATTTATCAAGTCTTCAGAAAATACTCCTCAAATTTATGAACCTGTTTGCTTTTGTTATTCTGAACTTCTATTTCTAACAGTTACAGCCTTTTTTTTGTCTTCTTCAGGATTAACTTAACACTGCTATAGGTGTGACTGTCCCTGTGAATGGCTGGTGAGGAATGTTTTAATTACTTGTGAAGTGTCAATAAGAAAACTATTTGTGTTTGTATGAAGCCTTTGATGTCTGGGGGTTTCAGAACACCTGATGACAACTAGTGACTGTTATGGCATACTGTGCAAGCCTCTGATATCTGGCCAGGTGGCCAAGACATTAAGAAGAAGAAAAAAAAGAAGCTGAAGGACGGCTAGGAGACAAGACCTGCAGGGGATGCTGCGTAAACTTGACACGGTGCCAAGGAGTACAAAGGGGAAGGACAAGAAAAAAACTTGGAGAGGAAGACTACGAGCCTTCAGCATGAAAGACCCCTAGAGACCCCCAGAGGGACCACCGGAGACTGATGCGCGTGCTCCAGTAGGAGGGACTGGACCCCGGAAGCTAATTACAATAACCTTTTTTTTTTAGAAGTAGTAATGCGTATGTATTAGCCTAGGAGCATAAAAATCAGCTACTTGATGTAACTGGTGTGTGTCCTGGTGGAGCGGAGACTCCCGGTGCACCCAGCACTGTTTGCTTACCTCTATTCGTTTAATAAATCCTATTTTTTTATTTAATCCTATTTTGAAGACTGAGCCATTTATAACACAACCTAAAACTCCCCTGGCGCAACTTAAGCCCATTCCCCCTCGTCCTGTCACCAGGCACGTGGGAGAACAGACCAACCCCCACCTCTCTACAGCCTCCTTTAAGGTATCTGTAGAGAGCGATAAGGTCGCCCCGAGCCTCCTTTTCTCCAGGCTGAACAAGCCCAGCTCCCTCAGCCGCTCCTCGTAGGACTTGTCCTCCAGACAAGTCTCCTGGCAGAGCAGGTAACGAGCACTTGATGGGAGCAGTTAGGGAGCTAAGCTGACTCCCCTGAGAAAGACTGAGCTGGGGCTGAGCCAGGGGCACTGGCTGGAAGGAGCCAGAGGTGCCTGCCAATGCAGACCCTGCTGTGGGTGTGTGAGACGGTGTCCCTGGGGTGTCTGCCAGAATATGGGCTTGAGGGCCCCATGGCAACCACCGGGGCATTGTGATGCGTACCCAAAGGCCATTGTGACACGGAGGGGTACCACGGCAACGGTGTCCCTTATAAAGCCCGAGCCCCGGGCTGCCCACTCACTCTCAGGAGAGCAGCTCTGTCAGGAGGCAGCAGCTCCCCTGGGTGCCCGTTGGAGTTCTTGCTCAGAGGACCTGGAGCACAGCATGGAGGAGCAGCAGAATAAGGATGACTCCCAGCCCGCTGAAGGGCAGCGGAGCGTACAGGAGCGGCGCCAGGTGAGGCTCGGGGAGCAAGACAGGGACAGCAGCGTGACGGGATGGCACCGAGAGCACCAGGATGAGGAGAACGGTGCTGCAGCGAGTCGGCCAGCTGGCCCTGAGCCCCTCGGACCTGGACACAAATATTCCCAAACCTGGGGCTTCTCCAAGAAGAGCCCACCCCCAGGACAGCCGAAGCCCGCGTGGCCCTGGCAGTTCTGTGCCCAGAGGCACAAAGAGCAGCGTGGCCTAATTCAACCTGGCTGTGCGCAGCCAGGAGCTGCCTCCACCGTCCCTCCATGCGGACAGGCTGTCAGTGTGGTCATGCCCAGAGAGCGTGCGTCACACTGGCAGCTGCCACACGGAGTCGGGAGCCCCAGGAGGGTTCGGTCGAACATCTTTGGCAGCCCTGGCAGCCTGCGATGAGCAGGCAGCACTTGCAGGAGGAGACAGGCAGGGCATTACCCTGGCAGGCTGAGCCCGGCTCTGCTTGGGGAGCTGCCAGGGCGTGCCGGGGGCCGCTGCAGGGCAGCTCACAGCAGCACTTCTAGGGGGGACGTGGAGGGAAATGGCAGAAATGGCCCAAGTAACTTGGCCTTTCTCCTCGCCTTCTCTTGCAGATGGAGCAGCCGCAAGACATGAAGACACTGCCTCACCGTGGGGTGAGGCAGGCCGAGAGAATCCAGCTGCCAGCCGTGCCACCTTTCCCAAGGCTGACAGTGACTCAGACAGCAGCACCTAAGCAAGTGCCTGCAGCACAGACATCATCGTCTGAAAGGGCCACTTGCAAGCTGCCCCCTCTGCAAGCAGCAGCCTCTGCATCTTCAGGGGGAGGAAGGGCAAAGTCATTGGGAAAAGAGCCCCACAGCCAGCAAGAGCTTTTGCCACCACTTCCGTGCATCTCTGCTGAGAGGGACAGGGCTGTGAGGGCAGAGAGGCGGGAACGTGTCCCACACAGCCCTGTGGCCCCTGCTGAGGATGTGGAGTACTCAGTACGGTCCTTCGTCTCCACAGTCATAAGAAACGCTGTAGCCTGCAACGAGCAAGCCAAGAGCAGGGCAAGGCTTTCTCCATCAGGCAGAGGTCCCAGGACCAAAGGCCACAGAACACCACCTCTCCCCACAGCAGTGCCCCGGCATTTGAAGAAGAGCCGGCACCCTGCCCCACACAGCCCCACCGCCTCTTTCACGGCGCTGCAGGACACAGCACAGTCTGTTGTGTCTGAAGTCATGTCAAAGACAATGGCGAAAATGCGGGAACAAGGCCAACGACCGGCAGCACTGGGGGACCCGGCACACATGGGGTGCCCAGTGACAGCAACAAGATCAGCCGGCATCCAGACTGACATGGAGAGCAGGTGGACTGCTGCTCTGCCAGCGTTCGATCGTCGGGGAAGTGCAGGAAAAACAACTGCCAGCAGAGACCCTGCACCAGCCAGCCCAGGCAGGGTTGAAAAGCACAAGCAAGAGAGAGCCCACGACGTCAAACCCAGGCAGGGGAGCAGCAAGGAGGGGACAAGCCAGGGCCGAGGCAGGAAGGAAAGCGGTCCTGTGGGATGGGACAAACAGGAGGAGATTGTCATCTTCAACTCCTGGATCAACCCCAGGTTCGCCACACTCTTCCAGGAACCAGCGGCTTTTCCCCCAGAAGAAGGCGGCTCATCCAGCACCGTGGACAGGGAGGCCGCAGCAGAAGAAGCAGAAAACCCAACAAGCGCCTCTCTTGGCTCATCAGAGCCCACGGACACTGCGCTGTCAGCTGCTGCCCTGGCAGAAGGTCCCGGGGAAGAGATTGTCATCTTCAACTCCTGGATCAACCCCAGGTTCGCCACACTCTTCCAGGAACCAGTGGCTTTTCCCCCAGAAGAAGGCGGTTCATCCAGCACCGTGGACAGGGAGGCCGCAGCAGAAGAAGCAGAAAACCCAACAAGCGCCTCTCTTGGCTCATCAGAGCCCACGGACACTGCGCTGTCAGCTGCTGCCCTGGCAGAAGGTCCCGGGGAAGAGAGGCACGGATCGCCTCTCACAGCACCAGCACCAGCACCAGCAGAGAGGACGCCAGCAAGTCCTCCCTCAGCCCCTATTTGCGAAGATGAGGGGTACAGAGCGCCTCCCCAGACACCTGGAGGTCAAGAGGCAAAGCCATCAGCATGTCCCTGCCCCAGTGAGCACAGCACTGCAGTGGTGGTTGAAAGCCAGGGACGTGCACGACATGCCTCCAGTGTCTCTGAGGAAGAGCTGGATGAAACATCCGAGATTGTCGTTGCTGCAGTGCTACTCCATTCTGTAGCCCTCATGCAGGGAGCCACCAGCAAGGCACCCACTGCTCCCTCGGCTGCATGGCCCAGGGTGCCTCCTCCCACCCCAGAGCCTGTTGACTATACAGCAGTTGATGAAACCGGAGCAGTGGCTACTCCCTTGGCTACGGTTCCTGGGCACCAGGTAAGCCCAGCGCGTGTGGTGGTCTCCAGGCACCGAGGGCAGCCCGAGGCAGAAGCAGTGCGTGGGGTGTGCGTGCTGGGGAGCTGCCTGCTGCTTTCCATTCCCAGACGCCCCAGGCACAAGGGCTGACATCCCTTCCATCACCTACCTGTGCTCTTGCTCTCCCCATGCAGGTTGCCGCCGAGCAGGGAGGCCAAGCGCAGTCCTCCTGCACCAAAGCTACACCAGCAGACGAGCCAGCAACGTGCCAGAAACAAGAGTCGTCCCGGGGACTTTTGGATGGGCCTGTTCAGAGCAGCGAGCAGGAGCAAGGGCTAGGTACGCGCAGGGGGGGTTGGCTGGTCCTGGGCCACCCCTCCCCTTTGGGGGAAAGGCCTTGGTGGTGGTGTGGGGGGAAGGCAGGGGCTTGCCCATCACCCGCTCAGGCGCTAACCTACACCTCTCTGTCTCCCACAGGCATCCATGACCTCGCACAAGCCCCGGCACACCAGCCACGGCCCACCCACATCAGGAGACAGGCGCTTCGGGCTCTGTGCAGTGCTTTGTGCTGCAGCTTCATCGCAGAAGAGTGGGAGTAGCAGCGCCCAGCTGCCAGCACCAGGAGGGCGCTCGGTGCTGGCAGCTGACATCACTGATAGGAACAGGACAGTGCCCCAGGAATTCAGGACAGTGCCCCAGGAATTCAGATGCCCCAACACATCCTGCCCCCAGCCTCAGCTCATCTGCAGCTGCCTTCTACTGGGAATAAAAGCTCAGGCAGACTTTTGCCCCCAGTGCTCCTCTCTGTGTCGTTGGTCTCAGGAGAAAGAGTGGTGCAGGCCACGCCAACCTGGCGCCCTGGGCCTCTCACAGTCATAGAATTATAGAACCATAGAATCCTTTAGGTTGGAAAGCACCTCAAAGATCGTCACGTCCAACCGTTATATACACATAGCAACTGGCAACGCTCCTCCTGTGAGGCTGAATGTACCATGCCAGTTCTTGTGGGCAAGGAATGTGCCAGCATGTCGCAGGAAGCACGGCCGAAAGCACGACAGACACCAGTATGGTCAGATCATGCTCCATTCTATTGCCCGAATAGCCTAACTTTTCTAGTGAACTTAGCAGGGGCGGATAGTGTCTCACCCAAGATTATTGGTCAAAAGCACTCAGACAAACAACTACAAGAAAACAACCCCACCTGCAAGAAAACAAGCCCCTTGTGATTAGCAGTCACGTAGACCTTGTCCTTGAAGCCAGATGCTGGTAACAATGTTTTTCTGAATTCCTCAATTGGGCAATGTGGGAACACTGTCATGGGAATTTCTCACAGTTGCCCCGGTAGCTTGGTTTGCTCAGCTGCAGCAAGCCATGGGATTTTTGCTGTTTCAAAAAATCCCTCAACAGTTCCCTCCCCCCCCACCTTTTTTTTTTTCCCTTTTTCTTTTTTTCTTTTTCTTTGAGCAAACCAAGCCCGATGTAACAGTTTTGCAAGGAACCCTTTAACCACATTTATTACAATACAACACGCAATGATGATTAACACCACAACAAACAGAATCCTTATTCCCTCTTTGACTAATCTCAGTAACCATCTATGCATCGTTTCAAACAAATCAGTGAACCATTGATTGAAAGGATTGATATCATATTGAATCTTTCTCATGTGCTCTTTCAGGAAAATAACGGATTTGTGAATTGACTCATTATGATCGAAAAGGTTTAAACAGCACATTCCGTCAAAGTCCTCACACCCATGCCTTTGAGCCAAAAGCAAGAAGTCAATAGCAGCTTGATCCTGTAAAAGCACATGTTGCAGACTATTTTGATCTGGTAACACCTCCTCAAGTATCTCTGTCGTGGCATGGGCTTGCTTCTCGGCCCAGCATACCAATTTTTCTAAGTTCTTAAGTGCGGCTGCAGAGGCCATTTTGGCACTAAAATTGCCAATGCCGCTCTAGCTGCAACACCAAGCAATTCAACATTATCATTGCGATCCGGTGCGAGCAATGCCCATTTATGTCTGGTGATCTCACGCAACTGCGACAAGCTAGGAGCAAATGTAATGAGTTTATCTAAGCAACATGGACCTCCGATAGCATTTGCAGGGACACCTTGCCAGGCCCTATCCCCACAAATCAGAAAAACATCAGGAGGTAAGGCCATAGCTGTACGATTGTTCCAAACGCTACAGTTGTTACCCCTTGTCTCCGTGCCATAAACCCCTAAACCCTGCCTAGCAGTGTCATTGTAATCACAGGTGTTACTTGTATTTCTGTACCGGTATGGCCCTTTCCAAGTTCCTGTAGCAGGATCTCAGTAATTCATTCTTATTTGTGGTAACACATTTGGTGCTGCTATATTTATTGTTTGAAAATGAATACTTGCAGGAGGGTCTTCTCGGTCCCTAGTCAAGCATAAGCGATTCAAGACAACCAATGCCTCGGACAATCGTTCATCGATGTTCTTGATCTCTTTTAATCTCACTAATTGTTCCTTTCCAACCTGATGTGACGCTAGCAAGACCTTGCAGTCTTGTGTCTTGGTGAAGGATGAGGATGACATTTTGCAGGAAGAACACAAGGCTTGGTGAGAGGTTAGTTACTACGGAAACACGCGAGTATGGTCAAGAGAGTACTAGGGCTTCTCCTGCCCAAAAAGTGGCCCAGCTGCGGTGCATTTACACTAATGCACGCAGTATGGGTAACAAACAGGAGGAGCTGGAGGCCACCGTGCTAGAAGGAAACTATGACGTAGCTGCCATCACGGAAACCTGGTGGGATGATTCCCATGACTGGAGTGTGGCTGATGATGGCTACAAACAGTTCAGAAGGGATAGGCCCATGTCCTTGAAGACAAAATCATCAGCCTGCTTCTTTGCAAGGGCATAAGAGAAAAAGAGCAGGGCTATCCTGGATGCAGCGCTGCACGGTGTCCTGGTGTGCAAGGACAGCCAGGCATATTTCAGGACAGCAGCTGGAGGTACACCTAATGGAAAAGAAGCAAGGAGCAAAGGAACTAAGGCATGCCTGAAGAGGAGGGCAGTCCCGTCTGGGTATCTGCTCCTCATCTGTGAGCCTGAATGTCTGAGCAAGGGAGATAACTCGTCGCTGTGCTCAAATGCAGGCTGAGGTGTTGGCTGACTCAGAACGAACCGCTAGGTGTATGCAAAAAATAAGTCAGAGCCTTCTTGCTGTCCCGGAGGGCAACTGACATACCACAGGTGACATCACGACGGCTCAAATCTCCTCTTTCTAAAACGTGGTGCCTCTGCCAAGCCTACCTTGTGAGAACAGTTGCTGGCCCTATACTTTCCGTTAGGGTGCCATTCATCTGTCTTCTCACCAGGAAAAGTTTCTTTCTTATAATGGAGCCCGTGAATTCTGGCAAAGTGTTCTGAAAGCTGGAAGATGGGCTTCTTTACATCAAGGAGCCGAAGGTCTGCCATGGGTAGCTCCCAGTTAATAGCGAAGAACGTGCCCAGCCCAGGGATTGCGACCCCCTGAAAAGCAAGGAAGGAGGAAGAGTATTTCAGTATTTCTGGCACTGGAAATCCAGCGTGGGGCTTCTCCTAGCCAGAAGATGGGCCCTTGTGCTTTGGCCACTGCTCCTGGGAAGGTGCCAGAAGGCGTCACTGCGGAGAGCCCTGGAGATGGCCTCAGTGTGTGGGAGTTTCCCAGCTCCCTCTTTTTTGTCCCCTACAGAAGAGCTGGGCTAGGAAGAGCACAGCCAACAGCCTCAGCTCAAGTGGAATCCCTCCACGGGGTTCCCAACTAATAGGGAAAGCCTTCAGAACCGGCTCCGGCTCCATGCTGGCTTGCCCAGTTGGGCCATAGTCAACACACAAGCACCAGGCAGTACGGATCCCGTCCTTCTGCTGGAGCTGGGCCCTTCTTTTGTGCATATTGCTGGAGCAGCAAGGGGCCCTGGGCACATCTGCAGCTTGCAGGCTACCGCTGGGGTGTTTCTTCTGCTTGAGGAGGCGGGCTGTGGGGTGGCAGCTCCTGGAAGGAGCAAGCTACGAGGAGAGGACGAGGCTGCAAAGCCCACCTTGCTCGGTCTGACTTGACATCCAATGGAGTGGGATACTGCATCCCAAACTTTCACAATCCCTGAAAAGCAAGGGAAAGAAAGGTCATGCTGCAAGCCAGCCCGCTCCTGCAGCACAGCCCTGGTGGCCGAGGGAGCCGGTGCCCATGTCCTGGGCTCTTGGCAGTGACAGCCCCTGGGACACCTCTCTGCCCTTCCCTTCTGAATGTCACAGATGCCACAGATGACATCTCGATGGCTCAAATCTCCTCTTTCTAAAACGTGGTGCCTCTGCCAAGCCTACCTTGTGGGAACAGTTGCTGGCCCTATACTTTCCATTAGGCTGTGCCCAGGTCAGGAGACTGATAGCTGCCACGGGGCTGCAGCAAGTTTTAGGTCTCTGGATAACCATGGGGTGGTGTCTGGGAACCGCAGCCCAGCCACGCTCTGTGTTTACAGCACATGTAGCCTTAGAGACTGAAATGCAGGAGTAAGATACTTAGAGTTTTAATAACAGTTTTCATCTGATGAACAAGAAAACAGGAAAACACAGGAGATCTGTGAACAGAATCAGCATCTTTACTAATGTTCAGTAAAAACATTGACCATTTTCTGCTGTTTTAGGTGGCTTTGTTATCTCTCAGGAACTCCTTGCATTCCTCTTCTGCCGGGACCTGTTGCAAAGCCGTTAAAAACTCGCCTTTACCTGAGAGCTTCTCGGCAGCTAAAGCAGCAAGCTTTGTATTAAACCTATACATCGTGGCTGCGCTTGGAAAGCACTTCTGTGAGATGAAAGGTGTAAGGTGTTCTTAGCATCACCTTGAAACCTAGCTCAGTAAGGTCTTTATAGTACTAGAGAGAGTTGCACTTGTCCTTGAAATATGCAAGCATGTGCCGTTATGCTTATACAGTGCTGCGTATTTACACACACCATAAATAAGTTCTTACCTGCTGAGCCTGGGTAACCATATCCTTATGGACTGTGTCTAAACTGACGTTCGACAGGGTGATTAATGCCAATACAATGGTCTGTGCTTGTTCTTCGGCAAAGCCTGAAAAACAGGTGAAGGATGAGAAATTAAGGTAACATTAGAAGGCTGGGTGACGAGTAGAGCAAGAGGTCCACAATAAATCGGGACACTCAAGTGCTGTACCTAACTACAGTAGCAAATGGGAAATCGCATGGTTACTGAAAACTGATGGTGAAAGCTGGTCGCTGTGACGTCTCACTACGTGAAAAACAGACAATGCTGCAAAAAGATCGTTACCTTTTAATATACTGAAACAGTCTTTGCAAGCAGCTGATGGGACTACCAAATTTCTGTACCGTGTTTAACTGCTCATGCAATAAAAAAATAGAGGATGTAGGACAGAGGGTGTAGGAGAGGGTGTAGGACAGAAAGAGCAGGGTCTCCTGAATGCAGCGCTGCACGGTGTCCCTAGGAATGCTGGTGTGCAAGGACAGCCAGGCATAATTCAGGACACCAGCTGGAGGTACACCTAAGGGAAAAGAAGCAAAGTAAGTTGGACAGGCCTGCAGAGGAGGGCAGTCCCATCTGGGCAGCTGCTGGGCCCTCCAGCACTGACGCCCTGCTGCTGGCCTGCACCTGTAGCTGCGCCAGCTGCCAAGAGGAGAAGTCAAGCACCAACGCAGCCATCAGGGTGCCAACAGCACGGACAGGGACGTTTCCAGGAGCTGCTGTCTGGAGGGAGGTGCAAGGCATTGCTGGGCCTTGGCTTGTGAGGAGCTCAGGCCTTTCTGAGGATGTTCTGGAGAAGCTGTGTAAGCGCTCCGCTGCCCTCCCGGCAGCAGCAGCTGCGCAGGCAGCCTAAAGTGAGGGGAGCCCTGCCATTCATCTGTCTTCTCACCGGGAAAAGTTTCTTTCTTATATGGGAGCCCGTGAATTCTGGCAAAGTGTTCTGAGAGCTGGAAGATGGGCTTCTTTACATCAAGGAGCCGAAAAACTTGAATGGGTATGTCCCATTTAAAAGCGAAGATCCGGTTCTGAAGGCTTTCCCTATTAGTTGGGAACCCCGTGGAGGGATTCCACTTGAGCTGAGGCTGTTGGCTGTGCTCTTCCTAGCCCAGCTCTTCTGTAGGGGACAAAAAAGAGGGAGCTGGGAAACTCCCACACACTGAGGCCATCTCCAGGGCTCTCCGCAGTGACGCCTTCTGGCACCTTCCCAGGAGCAGTGGCCAAAGCACAAGGGCCCATCTTCTGGCTAGGAGAAGCCCCACGCTGGATTTCCAGTGCCAGAAATACTGAAATACTCTTCCTCCTTCCTTGCTTTTCAGGGGGTCGCAATCCCTGGGCTGGGCACGTTCTTCGCTATTAACTGGGAGCTACCCATGGCAGACCTTCGGCTCCTTGATGTAAAGAAGCCCATCTTCCAGCTTTCAGAACACTTTGCCAGAATTCACGGGCTCCATTATAAGAAAGAAACTTTTCCTGGTGAGAAGACAGATGAATGGCACCCTAACGGAAAGTATAGGGCCAGCAACTGTTCTCACAAGGTAGGCTTGGCAGAGGCACCACGTTTTAGAAAGAGGAGATTTGAGCCGTCGTGATGTCACCTGTGGTATGTCAGTTGCCCTCCGGGACAGCAAGAAGGCTCTGACTTATTTTTTTGCATACACCTAGCGGTTCGTTCTGAGTCAGCCAACACCTCAGCCTGCATTTGAGCACAGCGACGAGTTATCTCCCTTGCTCAGACATTCAGGCTCACAGATGAGGAGCAGATACCCAGACGGGACTGCCCTCCTCTTCAGGCATGCCTTAGTTCCTTTGCTCCTTGCTTCTTTTCCATTAGGTGTACCTCCAGCTGCTGTCCTGAAATATGCCTGGCTGTCCTTGCACACCAGGACACCGTGCAGCGCTGCATCCAGGATAGCCCTGCTCTTTTTCTCTTATGCCCTTGCAAAGAAGCAGGCTGATGATTTTGTCTTCAAGGACATGGGCCTATCCCTTCTGAACTGTTTGTAGCCATCATCAGCCACACTCCAGTCATGGGAATCATCCCACCAGGTTTCCGTGATGGCAGCTACGTCATAGTTTCCTTCTAGCACGGTGGCCTCCAGCTCCTCCTGTTTGTTACCCATACTGCGTGCATTAGTGTAAATGCACCACAGCTGGGCCACTTTTTGGGCAGGAGAAGCCCTAGTACTCTCTTGACCATACTCGCGTGTTTCCGTAGTAACTAACCTCTCACCAAGCCTTGTGTTCTTCCTGCAAAATGTCATCCTCATCCTTCACCAAGACACAAGACTGCAAGGTCTTGCTAGCGTCACATCAGGTTGGAAAGGAACAATTAGTGAGATTAAAAGAGATCAAGAACATCGATGAACGATTGTCCGAGGCATTGGTTGTCTTGAATCGCTTATGCTTGACTAGGGACCGAGAAGACCCTCCTGCAAGTATTCATTTTCAAACAATAAATATAGCAGCACCAAATGTGTTACCACAAATAAGAATGAATTACTGAGATCCTGCTACAGGAACTTGGAAAGGGCCATACCGGTACAGAAATACAAGTAACACCTGTGATTACAATGACACTGCTAGGCAGGGTTTAGGGGTTTATGGCACGGAGACAAGGGGTAACAACTGTAGCGTTTGGAACAATCGTACAGCTATGGCCTTACCTCCTGATGTTTTTCTGATTTGTGGGGATAGGGCCTGGCAAGGTGTCCCTGCAAATGCTATCGGAGGTCCATGTTGCTTAGATAAACTCATTACATTTGCTCCTAGCTTGTCGCAGTTGCGTGAGATCACCAGACATAAATGGGCATTGCTCGCACCGGATCGCAATGATAATGTTGAATTGCTTGGTGTTGCAGCTAGAGCGGCATTGGCAATTTTAGTGCCAAAATGGCCTCTGCAGCCGCACTTAAGAACTTAGAAAAATTGGTATGCTGGGCCGAGAAGCAAGCCCATGCCACGACAGAGATACTTGAGGAGGTGTTACCAGATCAAAATAGTCTGCAACATGTGCTTTTACAGGATCAAGCTGCTATTGACTTCTTGCTTTTGGCTCAAAGGCATGGGTGTGAGGACTTTGACGGAATGTGCTGTTTAAACCTTTTCGATCATAATGAGTCAATTCACAAATCCGTTATTTTCCTGAAAGAGCACATGAGAAAGATTCAATATGATATCAATCCTTTCAATCAATGGTTCACTGATTTGTTTGAAACGATGCATAGATGGTTACTGAGATTAGTCAAAGAGGGAATAAGGATTCTGTTTGTTGTGGTGTTAATCATCATTGCGTGTTGTATTGTAATAAATGTGGTTAAAGGGTTCCTTGCAAAACTGTTACATCGGGCTTGGTTTGCTCAAAGAAAAAGAAAAAAGAAAAAGGGAAAAAAAAAAAGGTGGGGGGGGAGGGAACTGTTGAGGGATTTTTTGAAACAGCAAAAATCCCATGGCTTGCTGCAGCTGAGCAAACCAAGCTACCGGGGCAACTGTGAGAAATTCCCATGACAGTGTTCCCACATTGCCCAATTGAGGAATTCAGAAAAACATTGTTACCAGCATCTGGCTTCAAGGACAAGGTCTACGTGACTGCTAATCACAAGGGGCTTGTTTTCTTGCAGGTGGGGTTGTTTTCTTGTAGTTGTTTGTCTGAGTGCTTTTGACCAATAATCTTGGGTGAGACACTATCCGCCCCTGCTAAGTTCACTAGAAAAGTTAGGCTATTCGGGCAATAGAATGGAGCATGATCTGACCATACTGGTGTCTGTCGTGCTTTCGGCCGTGCTTCCTGCGACATGCTGGCACATTCCTTGCCCACAAGAACTGGCATGGTACATTCAGCCTCACAGGAGGAGCGTTGCCAGTTGCTATGTGTATATAACGGTTGGACGTGACGATCTTTGAGGTGCTTTCCAACCTAAAGGATTCTATGGTTCTATAATTCTATGACTGTGAGAGGCCCAGGGCGCCAGGTTGGCGTGGCCTGCACCACTCTTTCTCCTGAGACCAACGACACAGAGAGGAGCACTGGGGGCAAAAGTCTGCCTGAGCTTTTATTCCCAGTAGAAGGCAGCTGCAGATGAGCTGAGGCTGGGGGCAGGATGTGTTGGGGCATCTGAATTCCTGGGGCACTGTCCTGAATTCCTGGGGCACTGTCCTGTTCCTATCAGTGATGTCAGCTGCCAGCACCGAGCGCCCTCCTGGTGCTGGCAGCTGGGCGCTGCTACTCCCACTCTTCTGCGATGAAGCTGCAGCACAAAGCACTGCACAGAGCCCGAAGCGCCTGTCTCCTGATGTGGGTGGGCCGTGGCTGGTGTGCCGGGGCTTGTGCGAGGTCATGGATGCCTGTGGGAGACAGAGAGGTGTAGGTTAGCGCCTGAGCGGGTGATGGGCAAGCCCCTGCCTTCCCCCCACACCACCACCAAGGCCTTTCCCCCAAAGGGGAGGGGTGGCCCAGGACCAGCCAACCCCCCCTGCGCGTACCTAGCCCTTGCTCCTGCTCGCTGCTCTGAACAGGCCCATCCAAAAGTCCCCGGGACGACTCTTGTTTCTGGCACGTTGCTGGCTCGTCTGCTGGTGTAGCTTTGGTGCAGGAGGACTGCGCTTGGCCTCCCTGCTCGGCGGCAACCTGCATGGGGAGAGCAAGAGCACAGGTAGGTGATGGAAGGGATGTCAGCCCTTGTGCCTGGGGCGTCTGGGAATGGAAAGCAGCAGGCAGCTCCCCAGCACGCACACCCCACGCACTGCTTCTGCCTCGGGCTGCCCTCGGTGCCTGGAGACCACCACACGCGCTGGGCTTACCTGGTGCCCAGGAACCGTAGCCAAGGGAGTAGCCACTGCTCCGGTTTCATCAACTGCTGTATAGTCAACAGGCTCTGGGGTGGGAGGAGGCACCCTGGGCCATGCAGCCGAGGGAGCAGTGGGTGCCTTGCTGGTGGCTCCCTGCATGAGGGCTACAGAATGGAGTAGCACTGCAGCAACGACAATCTCGGATGTTTCATCCAGCTCTTCCTCAGAGACACTGGAGGCATGTCGTGCACGTCCCTGGCTTTCAACCACCACTGCAGTGCTGTGCTCACTGGGGCAGGGACATGCTGATGGCTTTGCCTCTTGACCTCCAGGTGTCTGGGGAGGCGCTCTGTACCCCTCATCTTCGCAAATAGGGGCTGAGGGAGGACTTGCTGGCGTCCTCTCTGCTGGTGCTGGTGCTGGTGCTGTGAGAGGCGATCCGTGCCTCTCTTCCCCGGGACCTTCTGCCAGGGCAGCAGCTGACAGCGCAGTGTCCGTGGGCTCTGATGAGCCAAGAGAGGCGCTTGTTGGGTTTTCTGCTTCTTCTGCTGCGGCCTCCCTGTCCACGGTGCTGGATGAACCGCCTTCTTCTGGGGGAAAAGCCACTGGTTCCTGGAAGAGTGTGGCGAACCTGGGGTTGATCCAGGAGTTGAAGATGACAATCTCTTCCCCGGGACCTTCTGCCAGGGCAGCAGCTGACAGCGCAGTGTCCGTGGGCTCTGATGAGCCAAGAGAGGCGCTTGTTGGGTTTTCTGCTTCTTCTGCTGCGGCCTCCCTGTCCACGGTGCTGGATGAGCCGCCTTCTTCTGGGGGAAAAGCCGCTGGTTCCTGGAAGAGTGTGGCGAACCTGGGGTTGATCCAGGAGTTGAAGATGACAATCTCCTCCTGTTTGTCCCATCCCACAGGACCGCTTTCCTTCCTGCCTCGGCCCTGGCTTGTCCCCTCCTTGCTGCTCCCCTGCCTGGGTTTGACGTCATGGGCTCTCTCTTGCTTGTGCTTTTCAACCCTGCCTGGGCTGGCTGGTGCAGGGTCTCTGCTGGCAGTTGTTTTTCCTGCACTTCCCCGACGATCGAACGCTGGCAGAGCAGCAGTCCACCTGCTCTCCATGTCAGTCTGGATGCCGGCTGATCTTGTTGCTGTCACTGGGCACCCCATGTGTGCCGGGTCCCCCAGTGCTGCCGGTCGTTGGCCTTGTTCCCGCATTTTCGCCATTGTCTTTGACATGACTTCAGACACAACAGACTGTGCTGTGTCCTGCAGCGCCGTGAAAGAGGCGGTGGGGCTGTGTGGGGCAGGGTGCCGGCTCTTCTTCAAATGCCGGGGCACTGCTGTGGGGAGAGGTGGTGTTCTGTGGCCTTTGGTCCTGGGACCTCTGCCTGATGGAGAAAGCCTTGCCCTGCTCTTGGCTTGCTCGTTGCAGGCTACAGCGTTTCTTATGACTGTGGAGACGAAGGACCGTACTGAGTACTCCACATCCTCAGCAGGGGCCACAGGGCTGTGTGGGACACGTTCCCGCCTCTCTGCCCTCACAGCCCTGTCCCTCTCAGCAGAGATGCACGGAAGTGGTGGCAAAAGCTCTTGCTGGCTGTGGGGCTCTTTTCCCAATGACTTTGCCCTTCCTCCCCCTGAAGATGCAGAGGCTGCTGCTTGCAGAGGGGGCAGCTTGCAAGTGGCCCTTTCAGACGATGATGTCTGTGCTGCAGGCACTTGCTTAGGTGCTGCTGTCTGAGTCACTGTCAGCCTTGGGAAAGGTGGCACGGCTGGCAGCTGGATTCTCTCGGCCTGCCTCACCCCACGGTGAGGCAGTGTCTTCATGTCTTGCGGCTGCTCCATCTGCAAGAGAAGGCGAGGAGAAAGGCCAAGTTACTTGGGCCATTTCTGCCATTTCCCTCCACGTCCCCCCTAGAAGTGCTGCTGTGAGCTGCCCTGCAGCGGCCCCCGGCACGCCCTGGCAGCTCCCCAAGCAGAGCCGGGCTCAGCCTGCCAGGGTAATGCCCTGCCTGTCTCCTCCTGCAAGTGCTGCCTGCTCATCGCAGGCTGCCAGGGCTGCCAAAGATGTTCGACCGAACCCTCCTGGGGCTCCCGACTCCGTGTGGCAGCTGCCAGTGTGACGCACGCTCTCTGGGCATGACCACACTGACAGCCTGTCCGCATGGAGGGACGGTGGAGGCAGCTCCTGGCTGCGCACAGCCAGGTTGAATTAGGCCACGCTGCTCTTTGTGCCTCTGGGCACAGAACTGCCAGGGCCACGCGGGCTTCGGCTGTCCTGGGGGTGGGCTCTTCTTGGAGAAGCCCCAGGTTTGGGAATATTTGTGTCCAGGTCCGAGGGGCTCAGGGCCAGCTGGCCGACTCGCTGCAGCACCGTTCTCCTCATCCTGGTGCTCTCGGTGCCATCCCGTCACGCTGCTGTCCCTGTCTTGCTCCCCGAGCCTCACCTGGCGCCGCTCCTGTACGCTCCGCTGCCCTTCAGCGGGCTGGGAGTCATCCTTATTCTGCTGCTCCTCCATGCTGTGCTCCAGGTCCTCTGAGCAAGAACTCCAACGGGCACCCAGGGGAGCTGCTGCCTCCTGACAGAGCTGCTCTCCTGAGAGTGAGTGGGCAGCCCGGGGCTCGGGCTTTATAAGGGACACCGTTGCCGTGGTACCCCTCCGTGTCACAATGGCCTTTGGGTACGCATCACAATGCCCCGGTGGTTGCCATGGGGCCCTCAAGCCCATATTCTGGCAGACACCCCAGGGACACCGTCTCACACACCCACAGCAGGGTCTGCATTGGCAGGCACCTCTGGCTCCTTCCAGCCAGTGCCCCTGGCTCAGCCCCAGCTCAGTCTTTCTCAGGGGAGTCAGCTTAGCTCCCTAACTGCTCCCATCAAGTGCTCGTTACCTGCTCTGCCAGGAGACTTGTCTGGAGGACAAGTCCTACGAGGAGCGGCTGAGGGAGCTGGGCTTGTTCAGCCTGGAGAAAAGGAGGCTCAGGGGCGACCTTATCGCTCTCTACAGATACCTTAAAGGAGGCTGTAGAGAGGTGGGGGTTGGTCTGTTCTCCCACGTGCCTGGTGACAGGACGAGGGGGAATGGGCTTAAGTTGCGCCAGGGGAGTTTTAGGTTGTGTTATAAATGGCTCAGTCTTCAAAATAGGATTAAATAAAAAAATAGGATTTATTAAACGAATAGAGGTAAGCAAACAGTGCTGGGTGCACCGGGAGTCTCCGCTCCACCAGGACACACACCAGTTACATCAAGTAGCTGATTTTTATGCTCCTAGGCTAATACATACGCATTACTACTTCTAAAAAAAAAAGGTTATTGTAATTAGCTTCCGGGGTCCAGTCCCTCCTACTGGAGCACGCGCATCAGTCTCCGGTGGTCCCTCTGGGGGTCTCTAGGGGTCTTTCATGCTGAAGGCTCGTAGTCTTCCTCTCCAAGTTTTTTTCTTGTCCTTCCCCTTTGTACTCCTTGGCACCGTGTCAAGTTTACACAGCATCCCCTGCAGGTCTTGTCTCCTAGCTGTCCTTCAGCTTCTTTTTTTTCTTCTTCTTAATGTCTTGGCCACCTGGCCAGATATCAGAGGCTTGCACAGTATGCCATAACAGTCACTAGTTGTCATCAGGTGTTCTGAAACCCCCAGACATCAAAGGCTTCATACAAACACAAATAGTTTTCTTATTGACACTTCACAAGTAATTAAAACATTCACAGGGACAGTCACACCTATAGCAGTGTTAAGTTAATCCTGAAGAAGACAAAAAAAAGGCTGTAACTGTTAGAAATAGAAGTTCAGAATAACAAAAGCAAACAGGTTCATAAATTTGAGGAGTATTTTCTGAAGACTTGATAAATTGACTAGAATGAGGGGGAGACTGGGACACACTGCATCTGTGGTTCAAGAATTAAATTGCCAGTGCAGGACCCAGAGGCAGACAGGACTGTTCTTTATGGACACGAATTGTTAAAACATTCCTCACAATTGGATCTGAGGAAGAACTGCTTTACCAAAAGGGTTGTTAGACATTGGAGCAGGCTGCCCAGGGAAGTGGTGGAGTCACCACCCCTGAAAGTCTTTAAAAGACGTTTAGATGTAGAGCTTAGGGATATGGTTTAGTGGGGACTGTTAGTGTTAGCTCAGAGGTTGGACTCGATGATCTTGAGGTCTCTTCCAACCTAGAAATTCTGTGATTCTGTGAGATGCTCTGCTCGGTCGTCCGCGTAAGCTTCCTGGCTCTTTTGCCTGACTGCCCACACATCAGCAGAGACCGCGCTCGAGCTTGGACACCCATCGGGCAGCCCTGGCAGTGCAGCTGGAGCAGGAGCAGGAGCAGGAGCAGGAGCAGGAGCAGGGATTCCTCCTGTGTCCGGGCAGCCAGAGGCCTGTGGCTCTAGGCACTGTGAAGGGCTCCCAGAGAAGGCGGGCACCAGGGAGGCGGTGGAGCTGGCGGAGAGGTGTCTTGAGGCTTGCTCTGGCGGGGCTGCGAGAAGAAAGCCCTGGGCAGCCGCAGGAAGATTCCCTGCTCCTTGCTTTAAGAGCACGCTGTGGAGAAGCTTTCAGCGGCAGAGCCACAGCTGTGCCACGCTGCTGTTTAGCCCGCAGCTTCTCTGGCTGCTGAAGCAGGTCCTATGCTTCAGAGTTGTGGCTGAAACAGTGTTGGTAACACAACGGTGTCTTTGCTGGAACAGGTTGCCCCGAGAGGCTGTGGCGTCTCCATCCTTGGAGATCTTCAGAAGCACAATCCTCAGAATGGTGCGTAAAGCTAGTCCTTTGGGGAGAAAGAAAAGGAATTGGAAAAACAACCCCAACACTAGGGAAAAGGATAAAAAAGCACAGGTTAGATATTGTTCAATTGTCTGGCCTGAAAAGCCATTAAAAGGAACTTTGCTCCTTTGGCCACAACACAGGTCCGATGAAAATTCCCGCTTCAAGTTTACATGTAAACAATAAGACTCCTTCTCCGCAGGAGGAGTCAAGTTATGCTCCCTCTAACCCTAATATTGCAGCAGAGGCAGCAGGAGCTGCACCAGCAAGGAAGTATATGTGTAAGCGTATGTGTTTGAGACAAAGTATCGGATCTGCTTGAGACAAAGTATTGCTGTGAAGTGAGTGACTCCTCACTCTAGAGTAACACTTGTAACAGGAACAGTAGAAGTTGCTGTACAACAGATACACCATGAGAATCCTGTAACGGGATGGCCTGTCCCCAATGGCAAGGGGTAGCACTGGCTCTGCGGCAATAAATCCAGGAAGGTGTTGCCCCTTGGCTGGAAGGGAGCTTGCACCGTGGGGGCAATAATTCCACGTGTACCTATTATTGAAGACCCACAACGCCAAAGCCCCCTTGAGACCGCACGCAGAATTACGAGGACTCCAGATAATCCTCTAGGAAACCGAAACAGGGAATTTCACTCACTGGAGAACTACAAAATAACACTCTGCATGCAGCCCAGGCACTGCGAGAGGAGCTAAGAAGCTTGTCAGAAACAGTACTCTGGAACCAAGTGGTATTCGGTTTATTAGTAGCCTCAGAGGAGAGCGGGTGCTGTAATTACTGCTAGTTGCTCTAGGCATGTAGATCAAAGGGGGCGAATGTGACTGATCTCCAAAGTATTTGGGAAAGAAACCAATCCTACTCAGAGCGGCTCAAGATGACGCTTCCAGGGGATTTAGAAACATTTGGGAGAAACTGACTTTGCGGTTACCTGACTGGAATTGGCTCAAACAGCTGTTTGTTGGTGTTACAATGATAAAGGCATTGCATATCTGGCATCCCCCTGACTTTGGAAGAAAACCACTGGGCCCTAATGTTGGAAAAGCTCAAGAACGGAGGACGTGTAGAAGTGCAGAAACAGCAATAGGAGTGAGAAAAGAAGAGGGGGGCATTGTGAGAAACAAAGCTGTGTTTTTGCAGTGGCTGGTGTTTTTCAGTGGAAAACTCTGCTAACCTTGCATAGTCAAAAGGGATTGTGCAGGCATGGCAGTAGCAAAGCAGTGGGGAGGACATTAAGCAGATAAAGGGAAGGTCCCGCTGTCCCAGAATAAGGAGGATAGCTAAGACAACCAGCATGAGCTGCGCAAAATTAGTAGAAAAAGAAAAATCACGGGCCCTCTAGTCACGAGAGATGAAGGAAAGGAAAAGGAGAAATTAAAGGTTGGTCAAATAAAATTGTACATATATGCTATCGAAAGGCATCGAGGAGTTTGTAAACCCGTAGCACACAGCCCATGAGGAAACAGGGTCACCATGAGTCAGGTGTCGGGTAATAGGGAAGAAAAGGTTATGGCATACTCTTCGTGTGCGCTCCTGCTCGCAGGAGGCCCGCCATTGCAACCGTGAATAAAATAGCTTCACAGAAGACCCTGACTGGAAACAATATTGAGACTTTTCTCACACTGGGGCGCTGTCCTGTGTCTCCCTGTGATGCTTCTGTGGGTGCTGCAAAGCTCCCTGAGGGCCTCGTGCCCACTATGCGCTCTGTGCTTACCTGGTGCCCAGGAACCAAGGGAGAAGCCACTGCTCCTGCTTCATCAGCTGCTGCTGGGCTGAGAAGATCTGTGCTGTCCTCCCTGAGAGGCTCTGCAGTCAAAGGAGAAGCCATTTCTTCTTCCTCTGGTGCTGCTGCTGGACCAAGAGGGGCTTCACTGGCTTCCTCCCCAGGTTGTCCAGCCCAGGGAGAAGCCACTGCTCCTCCTTGCGGCGCTGCTCCTGGACCGAGAGGGTCTTTGCTGACTTCGCGCACAGGGCCTCCAGCCAAAGGAGAAGCCACTTCTTTTCGTTCTTCCTCTGCTGCTGCTGCAGCGAGAGGGGTTTCGCTGGCCTCCCCCACAGGGCCTCCAGCCAAGGCAGAGGCTGAGGATGCAGAGTCTGCAGGCTCTGCTGTGGGAGGAGGCACCCTGGGCCCTGCGGCCGAGGGAGCACTTGGTGCCTTGCTTGGGGCTCCCTGGCTCATGGCTACAGCACGGCGTAGGACTGCAGAGATGATGATCCGGGCTGTTTCATACAGATGTTCGTCACAGGCACTGGAGGCATGTTGGTCGTGTCCCTGTCTCTCGGCCATCGCCACAGTGCTGTGCTCACTGGGAGTGGGACAGGCTGGTGGCTTTGATTCTTGCGACACTGCTGTGGGGGGGAGGCGCTCTGTACACCTCATTTGTGCACACTGAAGGAGGACTTGCTGGCCTGCTCTCTGCCTGCTCACTGGGGCTGGGACATGCTGATGGCTTTGACTCTTGACCCCAGGTGTCTGGGGAGGTGGACCTCCTGGCGGAGCTGTGTAACCCTCCACTGCCCTCCCAGCAGCAGCTGAGCATGCAGCCCAAAGTCCCCGCGCGTGGGGGTCCTGCAAGTTATCTCCTTTCTTAACAGGAAAAGTTTCTTTCTTGTAAGGGAGCCCATGAACATTGGCAAAGTGCTCCGAAACCTGGAAGACGGGCTTCTTTACATCGAGGAGCTTAAAGCCTGCCATGGGCCGCTCCTGTTTAACAGCAAAGAAGGTGCCCAGCCCAGGTACTGTGACACCCTGAAAAGCAAGAAATCAGGAACACGGGTCAGTATTTCTGGGGCTTCTCCAAGCAAGAAGATGGGCCCTCATGCCTTGGCCACAGCTCATGAGAAGGTGCCAGGCAGTGTCACTCTGCAGAGCCCTGGAGATGGCCTCAATGTCACGGATTTTCCCAGCTCCCTCCTTTGTTCCCTCTAAAGTGGAGCTGGGCTACTAAGAGCACAGCCAACACCCTCAGCTCCGTAAAATTCCCTCCAAGCAGTTCCCAACAAGTAGGGAAAGCCTTGAGTGCCAGCACCAGCGACATGCTGGCCTGCCCACTCTGGCCACGGGCAACACACAAGCACCAGGCAGAATGGACCCCGTCCTTCTGCTGGAGCTGGGCTCTTCTTTTGTGCATACTGCCAAAGCAGCAACTGGAAGGCTGCAGGAAGGTTCCAGAAGCAGCGGCAGCAGCCCGGGCAGGGGCAGCCGCGAGTGCAGGAGCCGCTCCTGGGCTGTGGGCTCAGCGGCAGACGCCTGCCCCTGCAGGGGACGAGGCCCACCCAGAGCCTGCCCAGCGGCATGGGCCTTGCCCAGACATCCTGGGGGGAAGCCCTGGCCGCAACAAGTGAGCGGGGGGGATGCAGAAGCCCCTCACAAATGCTGACGAAAAACAGGGCCCTCAAAGTGAGAGGCCATGTCACTTACCATGACAGCCCCGGAATGCGGAGAAAAGCGGCACTGCTCGCTCCAGACAGCACGTTCCCTTCAGCACAAAGAACAAGAAAGGCCTCTTGGCTCTAGATGCCGCCCGACACCACTGACAGCCGTGCTGGGGACAGCCCAAGGCCTCAGCCAGCTTGTGGCGCGGGGGGCAGGCAGAACTGCCAAATGGCCGCCAGGGCTGTCAGAGGGTGGGGCTGGAGCCGCCCTGTCAGGGAGCAGCTTTTCTCTCTCTCTCCCTGCACTCAGGGAGCACTTTCCTGTAGATCCCCTTTCCTGTAGGGCCACAGCTGAGCCGAGCATGCCAGCACTGAGAAGGAAACTCTCTCCTTTCAGTCCCATACAAACCTCGAGAGTGCCCCAGCGGGTGTGCAAGGTGATCCATTTGGGTGTGGGAAGGAAATGCTAGAACTGCCATTTGTTTATTCATGAAATCTTGAAAGGGAATAAGGAAGAAGGAATGCTTCACGAGTGTTTAATATAGAGCTTGTGCCTGGCACCCTCCCTCGGTGTCTCCATGTGTCAGATGGCCACGTCGCACGTGGTCTGTGAGGGACGAGCGTGTGCCCCACAACACGGAGGGCTTCTCCGTGGCACCCTCACTCGTTCACAAGCTTTCAGCATTATGTGACGTAGCAGATTACATGGGCCGGGTTCAGTAGACTTCAGGATGATGTGCTTAAAAGGGATTTGAGGAAATCAGTTCAAAGGATGCCTATAGATTGGGATCTCTAAGGCCAAGGGCAGCAATTCAGCAAGAGGTATTCCACCCAAGTGGAATTGACAGCAACTTGCATCAAGGCTGCCTGATGAGAGATCAAAGTCCCCGAAAGTTTTAGGAGGAGAGAATGAAAACTGTGAGAGCATGTGAGAGAAAGAGAGCTCTTCACTTTCTTGTATGAGTGATGTGACAAAAAAAATTCAACTTGTCCTTCAGTTTTGTGAAGCTGTGCAGATTTAAAGTCCCTGGGATAGGCTTTGGCCCTGCTGGCTTTCCTTCCTTTCTCCCAAGTTTCAAACTCTCTCTCTCTCTGCTTTTTGGCTATGTGCAGACCCGAGAGGTCATGGAAAAGCCGTTTTCCAAAAAGAGGCTCTTAACTTCAAAGCTCCCTTGGCAGCAGTACCAGCAGGGAAGGAAGACTTGTTGCTAATTCTGGGCTGAGTGAGGGCAGGTGCTTGATGCCTTTTTTTTTTTTTTTTTTTTTTTTTCCTGGGACCAAAGGGAAGGTTGCAGTGAGCCGTTACCTTGAAGTTCCACCCTGGAAGGATCAAGAGCTCCCAGCTCTTCCCAGCTCTCCAGGCACAGGCAGGTGCTGATGCTGGATCCGAAGAGCACCTGGCTTTCAGCAAGGGCGAATCAGCAGCCTCAGCTAGGAGGCCTTCGTGGCTGTCTTGGGAGGCCACGAGTGGTGCTACTTGAACTGCTTAACAGTCCGACAAAAATTGTGAGGTGGATTATTGAGGGAACAGAGCATCTCTCCTATGAAGAGAGGCTGGGAGAGCTGGGACTGTTTAGCCTGGAGAAGAGAAAGCTCAGGGGGGATCAGTGGATAACTGCATGCCTGCGGGCAGGGTGCAAAGGCAATGGAGCCAGGCTCATTTCAGTGGAGCCCACTGACAGGACAAGAGGCGATGGGCACAGAAGCAAACACAGTGGCTTCCACCTGAACCTAACCTCAGGATACATTTCTGTAGTGTGTGGGTGAGCGAGTCCTCTCACGGGTTCTCCAGTGAGGCTGTAGAGTCTCCCTCCTCAAGGGGAGACACTTGAAAGCCATCTCCACAGGACATGCTCCTTGGACACTGGTGCTGGGTGGCAATGTTTGAGCAGGGGGTTGGCCAAGCTGACCTCTTCAGGTACCTTCCAACCTCAACCATTCTGTGTTTCTGTGAAATCAGAACACTACAAAGCCCGTGCTGGTGCTTCCAGCAGGAAGCAACAGACTTTATTGGGCTCGCAGCTGCTCACAGCTGCGAGGGGTCCTCGCTGGTTTCCCTGATGCTCGTGTCATCTTCGGCATTGGAAGCACAGGGATTTTCTCACCAACGCTAGGGAGAGAAAAAGAAAGGGTTCAAGTTTCCGTTCCAGTGAGGGCAGCGGAGTGACACTCCCTGCTCCCTTCAGCCCCAGTCCTGTGGAGCGTGCATATGCAGGAGTCCCAAGGCTCTGTGTGGCCTTGCGGGGGCCCCTCGAGTCCCAGCCAGTGACAGGGAATCTACGCAGCGCCAGGCTGAGGCGCTGTGTGAGGCCGGGCTGGAGACCTTTGGCCAAGCAGCTACGGAAGGCCAGGGCAAGGGTTCTCGTGAGCCCGGGGGCCTCATTGCCCAAGGAAGGGGCTGTTGCTAGCGGAATGAAGGCTGTTGCAGGAGAGGTTTACCAAATCAGAAGATCCTCTGCAGAATTTCCAGGGATGTCAACAGCTCTGCTCTTGGTCTTGTCTTTCTGCAGGACCTCCTCTCTCCTCTCCAGCTGTTTCCTCACGCGCTCAGTCCGCACTGAAAGGCAGCTGCAGCAACAGAGAAAAAAACTCTCAGGTGGGCTCTGAAGGCCCTCACCTCTGGCTGCCCAAAAGCAGGGAGCACAGCCTCCTTCCATTGTGGGTGCGTCACTGTCAGCTGCAGGGGAGCTTTAGGACTTTGGGTCTGCAGGGGGACAGCTGGAGGCAGGGCCTCTCCACGGTCATTCCCTCCGCGAGGCAGCCAGGGGATGGAGAGCCAAAGCCCAGAGCTGAGCCGCCCACATGTTGGATCCCTCGGGCAGCGTGCTGCAGCTCAGCTTTTCCTGGCCTTTTTGGGTGCTGGCCCACACTTACCTGGCACTCGGTTTGCTCAGAGGAGCTGCCTCAGCCTTCTTCTCCGGCGGGTGAGGGATGAGGACATGCTGCTGTTTCATGTCCACTGGCACCATCTGCAGAGACTTTTTCAGTTCCACAAGTGCCATGGAGGATGCGCTCTCTGTCTGCAGCCTCTGCATTTCCATCTGCGTCTTCTGCTACAGGGGAAGCAGAAACAAGGAACGTTTTTAGATGGGGGTGCTAATGTGGGAGCTGTCCCATGGCAGTGGGGCAGTCGTCCCCTCAGGGTTTCCGCAGGCTCAGGGCAGTTTCCCTGCAGCCTGCTTTCTCTCAGAAAGGCAGCATGAAAGGGTAACACCCTCAGCCTCTGAAACTAAGGGCAAGAACACTTTCACTGCAGTGGGCTTTGCAGGAGCCCTTGTCCTTCTGAGAGGAAAACAAGGCTCAGAAAGGGCAGGTTTTTCATTTTAGACTAGCTTCCTGGTGGAGCTCAAAGGCAAGAGTGTGAACATGCCCCCCTGAGAGAAGAGAAAGGTTCTTTCTCGAGTGCTTGAAAGCACTTGTCATACCATGGCCCTGTGTCTCAAGCAGCATATTTCCTACAGGGCACAAGGGCATGCAGTTACTAGAGAAATGTCAAATCTCCATGACGGCAACCCGTGAAACAACCCGGCAATGGGCACACAGATGCAGTGGCTACCTGTCCTGTTCTCCGTTGACTCTCACAGGCAGGGGCTTGAGTTTGGGGCCAGGCCACAGCACAGCTCATGCCCTTCCCCTCTTCTGCCATTCTTGAGGAGCTCTCCTCACGGGTTGTCAGCAGCCTGCAAGCACAGAAGAGGAGGATTTCCTGCTCTAGTTTTTGCTCACCAATCAGGTCCCCAGCAGGGAAAGGGAAGTTGGTGGGGCATGTGTCGGGACCCCTGTGGAATTCACCGAGACCCTGTGTCTAAGGAAAGCCGCTCGATGACTCAAGGAGAAGAGCCCAGGGGCTGCTTCTTTAAGGTTCCCCGCAGCCTCACCTGCGAGAAGGCTCTTTTTCCACTGCAGCCTGGCCCAGCTTTGCCTCCCCTTTCATCTTGGAGAGTCTGGATAGAGAGAGACTCTGGGGTGTGAGCAGCCGGCTCTTAATAGGAGGCATCCCTGTAAGGAGGAAACGAGAAGGACAGTCAGAGCTGCTGCTTGGTGGCCACACAAAGAGGCAGGGAATGAGCCTCCCTGCTGGATCCGGTGCTACTTGTAAAAGGCAGAGCAAGCTGGGAGACGGGTTGGCCTAGAAGGGAGTCTCCTTGGCCACTGGCATTTCACGGGTGGGGATGGGAGTCCTGGGACTCCCTGCTGCCATTGTACCCCACATTCTACCTTTGGACACATCTAATCCAGAGCGGGGCTTACAGTAGACAGGAGCTCCAGGAGGCCAGCGTGGAAGAGGCCTGAGCACTGCCGAATGCTACGGGAAGCTCTGGGCTGCCCTGCCATTCTGGTTCCTACGAAGGCCCAGCAGAGCTACTGCCGCAGGGAACTGGGGTCAGAGGAGGGGCCTCATCCTGTGCAAAGCGCAGCCTTCCAGCTTTGCCTCCGTACCCCTTGCCCTCAGGAGGACATTCAGAAGGGAAGGGCAGAGAGGTCTCCCAGGGGCTGTGACTCCCAGGAGCCCGCTCTCACATTACCTGTTCTGGTAGACTCTCCCTCCACACTTGCGTCTCCCTTCTTCTCCAAAGCAGGGTGCTTGGGTGCTTGGAGAGACCCTTCCCCTGCAGCTCTTCCACGAGGTATGTAGAGCCCAATCCTGGAAGCAAGATAAATGCAGTGTGACTCCGGGGGACTCTGGACTCTGTGACTCAGTACCTCCCAACCTCAACCATGCTCTGTTTGTGTGAAATCGGAACAGTACAAAGCCTGTGCTGGTCCCTCCAGCGGGAAGCAACAGTCTTTACTGGACTCACAGCTGCTCACACCTGCAAGGGGACTGCGCTGATTTCCCTGATGTTCGTGTCATCTTCAGCGTTGGAAGCACAGGGACTTTCTCACCAACGCCAGATCCTCTCACCAACGCGAGATCCTCTGCAGTCTTCCCAGTGACGTGCACACCTCTGGTCTTGGTCCTGTCTTCCTGCAGGGCCTCCTGTCTCTTCTCCAGCTGTTTCCTCACCCGCACACTCTGCACTAAAGGCAGCTGCAGCAACGGAGAAGAAACCTCTCAGGTGGGCTCTGAAGATCGCCACCTCTGCCTGTCCCAAGAGCCCGGAGAACAGCCTCCTTCCAAAAAGCAGGAGATCAGAAGATCCTCTGCAGTCTTCCCAGGGATGCCCATAGCTCTTCTCTTGGTCCTGTCACTTGGTCATTCATCTGGGATTTCAGCAGCTGGACGTTGTTACTTAGGCTGTGAACAAAGTCTGTGGAAAATTGCCTTTGGATTCTGCTCTTGCAGAAGACCAGACGGCCAATGCCCTTGAAGATGAAGTCCACACCCTGCTTCTCTGCACGGGTGTAGGAGAGAAAGAGCAGGGTCTCCTGAATGCAGCGCTGCACGGTGTCCCGAGGAATGCTGGTGTGCAAGAACAGCCAGGCATAATTCAGGAGGTACACCTGAGGGAAAAGAAGCAAGGAGCAAAGGAACTAAGACAGGCCTGCAGAGGACGGCAGTCCCGTTTGGGCAGCAGCTGGGCCCTCCAGCACTGATGCCCTGCTGCTGCTCTGCACCTGCAGCTGCTCCAGCTGCCCAGAGGAGAATCAACCGCCAACGCAGCCATCAGGGTGCCAACAGCACGGACAGGGACGTTTCCAGGAGCCGCTACCGGCCAGAAGGTGCTAGGCGTTGCTGGGATGTAGTGGGATACTGCATCCCAAACTTTCACAATCCCTGAAAAGCAAGGGAAAGAGAGGTCATGCTGCAAGCCAGCCTGCTCCTGCAGCACAGCCCTGGTGGCCATGTGGACTGGTGCCCGTGTCCCGAGACCCTCCCTCTCTCTCCCCACAAGAAACTGTGGCTCGAGAGGGCTGTGCGGGTGCTTTTTCTTGAGGCAACTCCTGTCGGGATCACCATCATCTGGGAGGTGCATGAGAGTTGGGAACATGAGGTGGCTGCTGCACAGGATGGCAGCACTCCTGGCCTCCATCTCTCTCTGTCCCTTCTCCACTCGTAGGAGCGGAGGCTTCCCCTAGCCCAGCAAAATTGTCATGGCCCCTGCAAACACTGTCCCGATGGGCTTATCGTGCTCCCAGCCAGAAATGGGAAAGAATAGAGGAGACAGCTGCCAGCTCTTCTCTTCCCGTTTCTCACAGCTCATATGCAGCACGGCTGAGGCTGCTTGCCACTGTCTTTATTCAGTAATATTTAGCTTGTACATGCCAGCACCTTTCACATTCGTTCCATACGCAAGTCTTCTCACTCAGCCTAAGGAAGGGAAGAGAAAGGAGGAAGGTTCTAGGTTGATGGAGACATACTCACAAATACTTGCCTTTTTCAGCAAGAGACCCCAAAACGGAGGTTTCCTTAGACCCGTCCTCATCTCATGAACTCAGCCCCGAACACTGCTGCCATCTCCTGTCAGTTAACCCCAATAGGTTATAAAATGAGCCCCACAGCTGCTCGCTCACTCCCCTGCAGTGGGGTGAGTAAGAGACTCAGATGGGTCAAAGTGAGAAAAGCTGCAGGTTAATGGGACGACATTTTTACAGGTAGAGCAAAAGCTGGACCTGCAAGCACTGCCAGGAGCCAGCTCTCACATTGCCTGCTCTTAGTGTCTTTCTCCATCCTCACTACTACTCCCTTGTTCATCTTCTCTGTGTCCCCTGGGGTGTCTGAGGAGCTGTTCATCTCCAACCCCTCCAGATTCTATGCGGTCAGTCAGGGGCCACAGAAGCAAGCATACTCACTTGGGAAAGATAACAATGCTACCAGAGCTCATCTGCGAGAGGGCCAGATGTGGCTGAACGCATCATCCCTCGCCTCTGCGAGAGAAGCAGCCCTGGGTGAGATCCCATCCAGGACAGGATCCCCTTCACAGCAAAATCAGCTAACCTTCAGGCTGCTCAGGCAAAAAAACAAACCTTCCTCCCTTCCTTAGAAACAACAGAAGCCGCTCAGCTAGCATGCACACCCAGGTATAACATTGCCTGACTTTGTGCGTAGGTGAGACTCAACTGCCTCAGACAGGAGATAAGTCAGACCCACCACAAGTCCTTCTGGATGGCCTCGGGACTTCCCAAGAACCCTGAGCAGTGTTGAAGCCCTCAGAAACTTACACTGAGACAGGTTTCCAGAGAACCACACAGCCAGTGGCCTTAAAGCTGAAGTCTTGATCCTGCTGCTCTGCCATGGTGTGCTGAGGAACGCAGTCGGTGGAAAACTGCATTTGGACTCTGCTCTTGCGGAAGACCAGATGGCCAATGTCCTTGAAGACGAAATCAACAGCCTGCTTCTTTCTAAGGGTGCAAGAGAGGAAGAGCAGGGTCTCTTGAATGCGGCGCTGCACCGTGTCCCGAGGAATGCCGGTGTCCAAAAACAGACAGGCATAATTCAGGAAAAGAAAACGAGATACACCTAACGGAAAAGAAGCAAGGAGCAAAGTAACTACACAGGCCTGCACAGGAGGGCAGTCACCTCTGGGCCTCTGCTGGACCCTCCAGCATTGCTACAGAGCTGTCTTGCTGACTGCTCGTCTGGAGGAAGAGAATCCCTGAAAGACAGAGCTCCAAACGCCTGGGGCAGCACAAAGCAAGAGGACTTTCACCAAGTATTGCAATCAATGGTGGCCACTATATAAGCTAAATGGCCACTTTACGGATCAATCGACTATAACACTATCTTGCAATTCATGTTTTTGAGGAGAGAAGGAAAATGGGATGAGATGTTGTATATTGATATGTTGTTTCAGTATCTTGGAGGGAAAAGGTATGGAATTAAGTTGGCCCCTGACTGAGCTTTTGGTGCTGGCATTAGAAAAGTACAGGCTGGAGAAAGATACAGGAAGTGCTAAAAGGGTTGTTGAAGGTGTTAAAGGTGTGGCATGTAGTATTTGACAAAGCTGTTTGAAGTCGAATGAGCGGGGAAAGAGGATGTAGGAATGTTAATAGGTCTGCCTCAGCCCGAGGCTGAGATCTCAAAATGACTGGTGTGAGCCCTCTGGGGCAGAGGGACCCTGATGGGTCCCAGACAGTTGGCATGGAAACAGAAAAGCAGCTAACTCTTAAAACAACCTGAGTTCATGTGTGAGCTCAGATTGCTAATGGGACTGAACTTTCAAAGAGAAAAATAATAATAAAAAAAAATAAAAATTGGACCTGGCTTCAGAAAACAAACAGAGGCAATTGGTTAGCCTCTTTCCAGGGCAATCAGCCCCTGATACCGGAAAGAAATTGTCTTAGTTTGCAGGATAAGCTAACAACAGTCAGGAATGATGGGGACCTGGGGCATCTAGCCTAGCAGGTCCACTGGTTGAAATAAAGCTAGGGAATGAAGAAGTGAAGCTTGAATTTTTTGTTGGTTACGGGCGCTTCTTTCTCTGTGTTAATTAGTCCGTAAATGTAATAGGAGCAACTGGCCAACAGGAAAAGGCATTCTTTTGCAATGCTTGAAATTTAAAATGGGAAAAAGGATGGGAATTACAAAATGAGAAAAACGGTCAAGTTTGGTTCATGGTACTAGCTTTAAAGGATGCCCTTTTCTGCCTGCCCGTGGCAACTGAAAACCAGAAACTCTTTGCCTTTGAGTGGGAAAATAATAATAGAGGATGGAAAACTCAGCTTACTTGGGCAGTGTTACCACAGGGGTTCAACAATAGCCCCACCATATTCGGGAACTGTGATCTCGAAGCTTGAAAGACCCCTTCGGCTTTTCGAAAAGGGGACATTGTTGCAATGCGCAAATGATAGCTACTGAAGAAGAAAAGGAATGTGTATAATGGACTGTTAGTTCACTACATTTTTTCAGCACTAATACCGTGAACCCAGCCTCTTTCCTCAGTAACAGAGCTTCCAGATCACCCATTCATGATTGCATCAAGACCATGGACACGGTATCCTCCAGCTGACCAGACTTAAAAGAAACACCCCTAGAAGATGCGGAGGATTGGTAGACAGATGGCAGCAGCTTCGCCCGCCAGGGATTTTGCCTCACAGGATATACGGTAACAAACATCAGCCCAAAAGGCTGAAATCATCACTTTGATAAGAGCTTTTGAGCTGGCAAACATTTGGACAGATTTGAACTATGCCTTTGGTGTGGTGCATGCACACAGGGCAATTTGGAAAGAGAAAGGACATTTATCTTCTTCTATCTTCCTCAATTAAACATGCAGAAGAGGCTGATAGCAGTTATTAGAGAAGAAGGAAAAAGGAGGCCCAGACAGGAACAGCCCCGACTAGGCAAGGAGCAATGCGCCCTGTGTAAGAAATTTGGGCGTTGGCAAAAGGAAAGCCCAGAACGGAAAAGAAATGGAAAAGGGAACCGGAGAAGGGAGATGGTGGTCGCACATGCAAAAGACGACTAAAGAGGACTGGGGGAATCTACCCCAGCAGATCTGTTGGTTACAAAAATGAAGATGGGGAAAGAGGGAAAAGAGGTGGAACTTATGCTGAATGCGGGGGCAACATATTTGGTTTTAAAGAAAGCGTTAGTATCAGTGGGGAATTATTGCATTGTAGTGAAGGGGGCAACTGCCCAATCTGAAATAGCATATTTCTGCAAGCCATTGAAATGTAAATATGGGAAACAGTGGGGCATTCACAAGTTCCTATGCATGCCCAACTCCCCCGAGTAACTCCTAGGGAGAGATTTATCGTAAAGATTACAAGCAACCATTTCATTTAAAAATGGGGAGATTATTCTGGAGGTAAATGATCAAAGATATGTGGAAGTGTTGTGTTTGATATTGACAGCTATCGAGACCAAAGAGGAAATTAGTGAGGAAATCCCAAGTCAAGTGTTTTCTCGAGTACGATCTTCTAATGTACCACGGAAGGCAAAAAATGCACTTAAGCGGTGTCCCTTGGAAAAGGAAGACAGAGAAGGAATTAGCCTGATAATTGATTAACATGCTTAACACCAGAGCTAACTTGGTTTACCGTTTTACACCTGAAGGATGCCTTCTTTTGCCTCCCTCTCCATGAAGCCAGTCAGAAAATCTTTGCATTTGATTGGAAAAGCCCTAAGAGTGGGCACAAAACACAGCTCACGTGGACGAGGTTGCCTCAGGGCTTTAAGAACTCACCCACCTTATTCGGAGAACAACTTGCAGAGGACTTGGAGACCTGGAAAGCCCCATCAGGAGAAGGAAGGCTGTTGCAGTACGTAGATGACCTCCTTATAGCCACCCAGACAGAGGAAACATGTGTGGCCTGGATGGTAAGCCTCCTAAACTTTCTGGGACTACAGGGGTACAGGGTATCGAAGAAGAAGGCTCAGGTGGTAAAGCAGAAGGTGACCTACCTGGGTTATGAGGTTAATGCCAGACAACGGACCCTGGGGCATGATCGTAAAGAAGCGATACGTCAAACCCTGAAACCCGAGACAATAAAAGAACTGTGAACCTTTTTGGGAATGACGGGGCGGTGCAGATTGTGGATCTATAATTACGGATTGCTTGTAAAAGCGCTGTGTGTGCTCATTGCAAACGGGAACAGGGACCTCCAATGGAGAAAGGAGGCCATGTGAGCCTTTGACCAACTAAAGAAGGCTCTCATGTCAGCCCCAGCTCTGGGACTTCCAGATGTGAATAAACCATTTTTCCTCTTCTCCCATGAGAAACAGGGGATTGCCCTGGGAATACTAGCACAGGACCTGGGCCCATATCGAAGGGCAGTTGCTTATTTTTCAAAGCAGCTGGATGCTGCTGCCAAGGGATGGCTGGGATGCCTCAGAGCCGTTGCAGCAGTGGTGCAAAATATCCAGGAAGCACACGAGTTCACCTTGGGACAGAAAATAACTGTGCTGGTGTCTCACACAGTGTCCACAGTGCTGGAAGTGAAAGGTGGTCACTGGCTTTCCCCACAAAGGTTCCTGAAATCAGCAGAAACCAAGGGGAGCCAGTACACCATGACTGCCTGGAGACCATTGAAGCTACCTACTCCAGCCGTCCAGATCTGAAGGACACTCCTTCTGATGAGGTGGAAATATGGGAGCAGCTACGTCATCAGCGGAAAACAACACGCTGGGCATGCAGTTAACACTTGCAAAGACGTAATAGAATCTGGACTAAATAATGAGCTTATGGGAAGCAGTTCAGCTGCCTGAAAAGGCAGCAATCATGCACATTAAGGCACACCAGACGGTGAGCTCAGAATTGGAGGAAGGAAATGATCTGGCGGACGGAGAGGCAAAAGAAGCAGCAGAAGGTGAGGTAGCAACTGAGGGAGCCCTGATTCCAGACAGGCAAATTCCCCTTGAAGGTAAGCTTGTATGTAGTAACAAAAAGGATAGAAAATTAATCAAAAGTCAGAAGGGAAAATATAACCAAGAGGGATGGGCTATTACCAAAGAAGGGAAGGGAAGCTAGTCATCGCCTCCAATTTATTGTGGTCACTGGTAAAGAAAGAACACTGGAAAACACATTGGGGAATAGACGCTTTGTATAGCTATCTAATTGGAAAAAATATTGCCAGGAACTAATATGCGACCATCACTCAAATAGCTTAATATTGTGATCTTTGTCTCCAGACTCACCCCCAAAATGCCCCCAAAGCAAAACTATGTCAAACTGGAAAAGGCCATGGGCCTGGGCAACAGTGGCAAATTGACTTTTCTTGAACTTCCAAGAAAAGGGGGGTGTCGATATTTACTGGTGTTAACAGATACCTTCTCAGGATGGCCAGAGGCTTTCCCCAGTAGGACTGCCAAAGCCTGAGAGGTAGCTAAGTCTCTTGTAGAGAAAACTTTGAAACCACAGTGGGAAGGACTATACCAGGTGCTCCTTAAAACCTTCACTGCAATTAAGATCAAGGAACAGAGTGCCTGGATTCACCGTTAGCAAGTGAAGAAAGCTCCAGAACCCCCTGGAAAGTAACGCCACGTGACGGTGAACTGAAACTAAAGCTCAGTCGAGCAAAATGAGGACATCACGGTCAGGAGTATTTAGTAACATGGTTAGCAGGAATTTAGTTAACAGAATTGTTTTATTTCTATGGCTTATAAGTCGTAACTGTGATTCAAGAAGATGCCTCTATGATAATAGAGAATGGTGAGCGGCCTTGGTCTGAAGCTGTAACAACAGAGGATAAGAGCGTTAACGGAAAGTTAGCAGTTGTGGTTATTTGGCGAACAAATGATGACCATTTATATACATTACAAGAATGGCAAAAATTAGGGCAAGAATGGACACACCGAAGAACCGTAGGGGACGAAATTAACATAGGGTGCCGAATGATTAATGGAACGACCCACGAGAAAGTAACGGGGATTTTAGTAAAACCTATTTCCAAAAGTGGCCAACAAGAAGGTTGTATCCACCCAGGTAAATCAGATTGGTGGTATAATTTCGTATTTACACAGACTGTAGTAATTAGCTGGTTTTGGCTGTACTTCCTACAACAGTGGGACAAAACTAAAACAGCCCCTACAATCATCCTTATTGGCATTGGGAACTAGCCAATGGCAAATTTCACAGGTGTTACCGAGATGGGAAAAGGCTGAAGACCAAGACCACAAACTAATAATAGATGCACTTAGTATGGTTCAAGATAATGTATCTTTAGCTCTTAGCTGTATACAAGCACAGTTATGGATGCAGGCAACGGCTGCCTTGATCATTACGGAAGGAAGTGAAGGCATTTTTCTGGCTGAAGTCCAAAAGGCTGTTTGGGACAATGCCAATGATTTTGAGAAGAAGTTCCAGTCTTGGTGGACTCTGGTACATTTTACCTATGATCCCATTGTTAACATGGCTACTGCCTTTGTGCCTACTATAAGTAATGCCACAGTTTATGTTATCCAGCCCATCGTTGCACTAGGATTAAACCATGAGGAGACAGTGCTCTATCCTTCGGAGCATAGAACATGGGCGTGGATGGAGAATGGGAAATGGCAGTCTGTAAATCTAGAATCATGTGCTACCTGGGAACAACAAGGATTTATTTGTGAAAGCAACACCACTGATGCTCAGGACGTATGTCCTGACACGCAACAAGGCGTTTGCCACTTTGAAATTCATCCAAATACTAGTCAAAAGACTGTGCTTGGATATATTGGTCAAGGCTGCGTCTGTTTAAGAACTGCTTGTGCTTTTGTACAAGTAGAGAAGGAAGACATGACTCTCCCTAGCAAAAATCATTCTAACTTTTCTATCTCTAACTTTGTTAGAATTGTCAGGTGTGATTTTCTATATTTGGCACCAGTGGTATCCCACCAGTTGATCAAGTCTAACAACACAATGTATCACAAGTTATTACCTACACCTGCTGGGGTGAACCTCACGTTAGTGAAGCAACTAGTTAAACACCAAGACCTGATCAAATTTTTTTTTAAAAGAAAGCATTCAGGAAAATGGAAAGAAGACTCTAATCACTGTCCATCATGATACAAAGGAAATAAGCAGAGATTTGCAAAGAGTAAAACAAGACAAATCACAACTGGTGGGACGCACTCTTAGGATGGTTGCCAACTGCAACTGGGATTTTGAACACATTGTGTCACCCGGTTGTTGTTTTACTGATATTAGTTGGTATAAGTTTAATATTGTCTTTTGTAATACTTTTGGAATTGGAAATGGTTACAATGAATGGCTATACTAGCTTCCCTGACAAAGGTACATGGCAAGGCATTGAGGGGTACATACCATAGAGACTGGGAAGAAGAATTTTTGTATTAAGTAAAAGAATTTACTAGATTTTCCAGAAAAGGGGGGAATAATCTCATGAAACATAGGATTAGAAATTAGAGAGTGATTGATTAAGAATGAATATGTAGGCAACACTCATTGCTTAATATGTGCTACATTTGCCATGTGCCTGTGCTGCGCTTAGCCCTCCAGATAACAGGAGCCCCCGGGACTCCAAGAACCAGATCAAACCAACCTTATGGTTCGGACTGTGACCAAGGGCTCACAGATAAGGAGCACTGTTCTTAAAAGGACAAGATAAAAAATGTCAAACATGCAAGGCCTCGAGATAACAGGAGCCCCTCAGGCCCGGAGAACTGGACCAAACCAACTTTATGGCCCAGATTATGACCAAGGGCTCAGAGAGCATGCGCAAGGAGGCGAGGTGAAAAGTTCAACCCTGATGAAGACATCTGACTTCATCCTCACGACCCTCAGTGCCCACCACCAGAAGGCACCGCGCAAGCGCAGAGGGGAGGAGTTTATGGAAATGACTTCTTGGAACTAATTTTAATACTAAGCGGGGACAGGTTATGAATATGTATAGGCATACTGGGAAACCTCATGCATATGTAAATCTTTACTGCATATAACCAAAGCAAGTTGCCGTGTTAGGGGCGCACGACTTTGGTGGGACTACCCCCCGTGCCGCCCAGCGCTGCATAAACATAGCTACTTTACAATCTTACTGATTGTGGAGTCAGCTTTCCGAGAGTCAATCTTACCTGTTCTGGTACACTCTCCCTCCATCGTTGCGTCTCCCTTCTTGCAGAAAGCAGCCCACGGGCAGATCTTGCAGGGCTTAATGTTCACGCCCCTTAAAAGCAGCACAAGCTGCCCAGCGAGTGCCTGCACCTGGGAAATCACTGCATGGCTTTGTGCAGGGGCCAGACTCCTGTGCCTCATCAGGAGACGCGTCTGACCCAGAAGGACAAGTCCCTCCAATGCAGCATTGCAATGTGCCCTTGTGTCCAAGGACAGCCAGGCATAATTCAGGAAAACAAATCGAATTACACCTTACGGAAAAGAAGCAAGGAGCAAAGGAACTACACAGGCCTGCAGAGGAGGGCAGTCACATTTGCGTAGCTGCTGGGCCCTCCAGCACTGATGCCCTGCTGCTGCTCTGCACCTGCAGCTGTGCCAGCTGCCAAGAGGAGAAGTCAACCACCAACGCAGCCATCAGGGTGCCAACAGCATGGAGAGGGACATTCCCGGCAGCTGCTGCCAGCCAGAAGGGGCAAAGCATTGGCAGGTTTTGGCTTCTGAGGTACTCAGGCTTTTCTCTGGACCTCCTGGAGGAGCTGTGTAACCCCTGCACTGCCTTCCCAGCAGCAGCTGAGCATGCAGCCCACATCCTTACACATTGGAGCCCTGACATTCATCTCTCTTCTTACCCGGAAAAGTTTCTTTCTTGTAAGGGAGCCCATGAATACTGGCAAAGGTCTCTGAAACCTGGAAGATGGGCTTCTTTACATCAAGGAGCTCACAGCCCACCACGGGGAGCTCCTCTTTAATCATGAAGAAGGCACTGAAGAAGGCACAGTAATTGTCAAAATGTCACATCTCCAGAAGCATTTCCCTTCTAACAACCCAGGTAGGCGGACCACAGTGGAGGAAAAGAGAAGGCTAGTCAGAGCTGCTCCTTGGTGGCCACAAAATTTCTTCACACAGAGGGTGGTGAGGCACTGGAACGGCTTGCCCAGAGAAGCCGTGGATGCCCCATCCCTGGAGGTCTTCAAGACCTGTTTGGATGAGGCACTGGGCTACTTGCTCTAGTGAATGGCATCCCTGCCCATGGCAGGGGGCGGGAGGGAATAGAAGATCTTTAACATCAATTGCAACCCAAGCCATTCTGTGATTCTCTGCAAAGGTTCAAGATTCCGCTCCAGTGAGGAGAGCTGAGTGACACTCCCTGCTCCCTTCAGGGAGAAGGGTGCCAGTGAGAGCCCAGAGGCCTCACTGAACAAGGGGCTGTGGAAAGAAGGCTGTTGCAGCAAAGGAGTACCAGAGCGGGAGCTCCTCCACAGTCTTCCCGGGGATATCCACAGCCCTGCTCTTGGTCCTGCCTTCCTGCAGGGCCTCCTTCCTCTTCCCCAGCTGTTTCCTAACACGCCAACTCGGCCTCCCCGTGCCCAGGAGAAGTGAGCACAGCTCCCTTCCCCACGAGGTGTGTGACTGTCAGCTGCAGGGGAGCTTCAGGACTTTGGGTCTGCAGGGGGACAGCTGGAGGCAGGGCATCTCCATGGTCATTGCCTGACCCCGAAGCAGCCAGGGGATGGAGAGCCAAAGCCCAGAGCTGAGCAACTCGCATGCTGGATCCCTCGGGCAGCCTGCTGCAGCTCAGCTTTTCCTGGCCTTTGTGGGAGCTGGCCCACACTTACTTGGCATTGATTTCCTCAGAGGATCTGCCTCAGTGTTCTCCTCTGGGGGGTGAGGGATGAGGACATGCTGCTGCTTCATAGGCACTGCTGCCATCTGCAGAGACTTCGATTTCAGGTCCACAAGTGCGTTCTGTGGGGTGGCAGCTCTGGGAAAGAGCAGAGTAAGAGGGCAGCATGAGGCTGCAAAGCCCACCTTGTTCAGTGCGAACTGCCTGCGGATGAAGTGGGATACTGCATCCCAAATTCTCCCAGTCCTTGCAAATCAAACCCACACTATCCCCTTCAGCCGTGCCCTGGGGACGGCAACAAGGCCGCCAATGCCACGCTGCGGGCTGGCACGGCCCGCTCATCCCACGCTGACAAGCCCAACGTGCGGCCGCCAAGCAGGCGCCAGCTGCCAGAGGCTGCAGGAAGGTTCCAGAAGCAGCGGCAGCAGCCCGGGCAGGGGCAGCCGCGAGTGCAGGAGCCGCTCCTGGGCTGTGGGCTCAGCGGCAGACGCCTGCCCCTGCAGGGGACGAGGCCCACCCAGAGCCTGCCCAGCGGCATGGGCCTTGCCCAGACATCCTGGGGGGAAGCCCTGGCCGCAACAAGTGAGCGGGGGGGATGCAGAAGCCCCTCACAAATGCTGACGAAAAACAGGGCCCTCAAAGTGAGAGGCCATGTCACTTACCATGACAGCCCCGGAATGCGGAGAAAAAGCGGCACTGCTCGCTCCAGACAGCACGTTCCCTTCAGCACAAAGAACAAGAAAGGCCTCTTGGCTCTAGATGCCGCCCGACACCACTGACAGCCGTGCTGGGGACAGCCCAAGGCCTCAGCCAGCTTGTGGCGCGGGGGGCAGGCAGAACTGCCAAATGGCCGCCAGGGCTGTCAGAGGGTGGGGCTGGAGCCGCCCTGTCAGGGAGCAGCTTTTCTCTCTCTCTCCCTGCACTCAGGGAGCACTTTCCTGTAGATCCCCTTTCCTGTAGGGCCACAGCTGAGCCGAGCATGCCAGCACTGAGAAGGAAACTCTCTCCTTTCAGTCCCATACAAACCTCGAGAGTGCCCCAGCGGGTGTGCAAGGTGATCCATTTGGGTGTGGGAAAGAAATGCCTTGCTTCTTGCTGGGTGTCTGGTTAATAAGCAACAGCTTTTGCCAGCAAATCCTCCACTTGTGTGCTTGCAGATTGCAAAACAGTGTGTTAGTGATTGCCTTCTGCTCTTGGCAGCTGGCACAGCTGCAGGTGTAGGCCAGCAGCAGGGCATCAGATGCTGTGGCATCAGTGACACACCGTGATTGTGCTGCTCCAGCCTCTTGGAGCTCTGCCTTTTAGGCATTTCCTTCTTTCCAGAGGAGCCATCAGCCAGCCAGCTCTTTCATAGTGCTGGTGGACCCAACAGATGCCCATATGTGACTGCCCTCCTCTGCAGGCCAGTCTTAGTTACTCAGAAGCTCCTTGCTGCTTTTCCCTTAGGCGTACCTTCAGTTGGTGTCCTGAATTATGCCTGCCTGTCCTTGGACACCAGGACATGCTCCTCCGCAAGAGCAAAGTCCAAGCACAGTTTTCCACAGCCTGGAAAAACCATGGGCTGGGGGAATGGCTCTTCCCTTCCCAGCCCACAGCAAGCCCCTCTCAAGATGCTGGCACCAAGACCAGCGCTCTACAGCATTGAAAGCAGTGCCCTGGAGTCACTCTGCCTTTGTTTTGCTTCCATGACTGGGCTCCATATACCTCATGGAGGAGTTGCAGGGGAAGCTCGCCTCTGTGTTGCAGAGCACACACTTGTCCCTCAGGACACCTCAGAGACCTGAGAAGTCTTAAAGGAAACACCCCTGGAAGATGCGGACGATGGGCATGTGGATGGCAGCAGCTTCATCCGCCAGGGAGTTCACCCCACAGGATATGTGGTAACAAACATCATCCCAAAAGGCTGAAATCATCTCCTTAGTAAGAGCTTTTGAGCTGGCAAAAGGGAAAAGAATTAACATTTGGACAGATCAGAAGTATGCCTTTGGTGGGGTGCATGCACACGGTGCAATTTGAAAGGAGAGAGGACCCTTACCATCCTCAATTAAACATGCAGAAGAGATACTGAAGTTACTCCAAGCTGTATACCTGCCTATTCAAGTTGCCATTACGCACTATAAAGGACATCAAGCACGGGATACTGGTATTGGAAGAGGAAATAGATTGGCTGTCAGAGAAGCCAAGGAGGTGGCAGAACAGGCATCAGAGAGTCAAATTTTGGCACTAGTACCAGCGCTTTACAGCATTGAAAGATGTGCCCTGGAGTTACACTGGCTTAGTTTTGCTGCCAGGATTGGGCTCCATATATGACGTGGAGGAGCTGCAAGGGAAAATCACCTCCCAACACCTGAAAAAAGGTAAGTAAAACAAGAAGAAGGCAGAGGAGAGGACGGAGGAGGAATCTCACAGAACAGGTAACATGACAGCAGTCTCCTGGCAGCCATGGCCAAGATGCCACCGAGGAGCTACTCTGACTAGCCTTCTCTTTTCCTCCTTACAGGGATGCCTCCTGCTATTAAGAGCCGGCTGCTCACACGCCAGGGTCGCTCTCTATCCAGACTCTCCAAGATGAAAGGGGAGGCAAAGCTGGGCCAGGCTGCAGTGGAAAAAGAGCCTTCTCGCAGGTGAGGCTGGGGGGAACCTTGAAGAAGCAGCCCCTGGGCTCTTCTCCTTGAGTCATCGAGTGGCTTTCCTTAGACACAGGGACTTGGTGAACTCCACAGGGGTCCCGACACATACCCCACCTACTGCCCTTTCCTTTCTGGCCACACAGTTGGTGAGCAAAAGCTGTAGCAGCAAATCTTCCTCTTGTGTGCTTGCAGAATGCTGACAGCACGTCAGGAGAGCTCCTGAAGGATGTGAGAAGAAGGGAAGGGCAAGCGCTGTGCTGCGGCCTGGCCCCAAATTCAAGCCCCTGCCTGTGAGGGTCAACGGAGAACAGGACAGGTAGCCACTGGATCTGTGTACCCATTGCCGGGTTGTTTCAAGCCTTTGTGGTTGTTTCATTGCCTTTGTGGAAATTTGATGTTTCTCTTATCATTCCACACTCTTCTTCCTTGTAGGAAGTATGATGCCTTTGTTAGCAGTGAAATGAAAGAATTCTGCAGGCATCGCTGGCTGAGGAGCAGCTCAGTTAAGAATGGGAGGAGGAAGAGGACTTCTGAGCACAACTCAAGGCTCTCAAGGAAAGAGTGGGAGAGTGAGGAAAATGTTATCATCCATGACGGAGGAGGGCTCCTGCAAAGCCTACTGCTGTGAAAGTGTCTTCCCCTTAACTTTAAAGGCGAAGGCTGAGGCCTTTCATGCTACTTTTCTGAAAGAAAGCAGGCTGCAGGGAAACTGCCCTGAGCCTGGGAAAACCTGAGGGGACGACTGCCCCACTGCCATGGGACAGCTCCCACATTAGCACCCCCATCTAAAAACGTTCCTTGTTTCTGCTTCCCCTGTAGCAGAAGACGCAGATGGAAATGCAGAGGCTGCAGACAGACAGCGCATCCTCCAAGGCACTTGTGGAACTGAAAAAGTCTCTGCAGATGGTGCCAGTGGACATGAAACAGCAGCATGTCCTCATCCCTCACCCGCCGGAGAAGAAGGCTGAGGCAGCTCCTCTGAGCAAACCGAGTGCCAGGTAAGTGTGGGCCAGCACCCAAAAAGGCCAGGAAAAGCTGAGCTGCAACAGGCTGCCCGAGGGATCCAACATGTGGGCAGCTCAGCTCTGGGCTTTGCTTCTCCATCTCCTAGCAGAAGTGAGGACCTTCGAGCCCACCTGAGAGTTTTTTTCTTACTTGCTGCAGCTGCCTTTCAGTATGGACAGGGCGGGTGAGGAAACATCTGGAGAGGAGAAAGGCAGTCCTGCAGGAAGACAAGACCAAGAGTAGAGCTGTCGACATCCCTGGAGAGACTGCTGAGGATCTTCTGATCCAGTAAACCTCACCTGCAACAGCCTTCTTTCCACTAGCAACAGCCCCTTCCTTGGGATCACAAGTGCTCACATGTAGTCCCTTGGCTCACAAGAACCCTTGCCCTGGCCTTCCGTAGCTGCTTGGACCAAGGTCTCCATCCCGGACTCACACAGTGCCTCAGCCTGTCATTCCCTGTCACTGGCTGGGACACGAGGGGCCATGGGCTGTCCTTGGACATCGGCATTCCTCGGGACACCGTGCAGCGCTGCATTCAGGAGACCCTGCTCTTTCTCTCCTACACCCTTGCAAAGAAGCAGGCTGTTGATTTCGTCTTCAAGGGCATCGGCTGTCTGGTCTTCCGCAAGAGCAGAGTCCAAACGCACTTTTCCTCCAACTTTGTTCACAACCTGAATAGCAACGGCCAGCTGTTGAAATGCCGCCTCACTGTAAGTTTCTCACTGACATATGTCCCGCTGAGGGCTGTTTCCTGCCTGGGCACCCGGTACGTGAGCAAAATCTCTTGCCGCAAATCCTCCTCTGTTGTGTTTGCAGGCTGCTGACAGTGCGTCAGGAGAGCTCCACAAGGACGGGAGAACAGGGCAAGGGCAAGCGCTCTGCTGCAGCCAGGCCCCAAACTCAAGCACCTGCCGGTGAGGGTCACCGGAGGGCAGGACAGGTAGCCACTGTGGTCCGCCTACCTGGGTTGTTAGAAGGGAAATGCTTCTGGAGATGTGACATTTTGACAATTACTGTGCCTTCTTCAGTGCCTTCTTCATAATTAAAGAGGAGCTCCCCATGGTGGGCTGTGAGCTCCTTGATGTAAAGAAGCCCATCTTCCAGGTTTCAGAGACCTTTGCCAGTATTCATGGGCTCCCTTACAAGAAAGAAACATTTACCGGTAAGGAGAGAGATGGGTGTCAGTGCTCCCACGTGCAGGGAATTTGAGAGCCTGGCCTGACATATCAGGCCCACAGGAGTAGAGGGCTCTAGTGGACACTGGCTTGCCAGTTACACCCCAAATCGTTATACTGATGTATATGTGAAGCACAGCGAATAGGAAGCATGGCCTTTCTCCTCCTGATATCCTTATGGCATGGCACGCGCACCTTCCTCATGATGGCATATGCACCTTCCCGAAGAACCGCAGAAATCTGGTACGTAGTTGACTGACAGTTCAATATGAACTTATTTCAGGGCCCCAGTGAAACATGCACGATACGTCTATTCGCATGTAAAGGAAGCTCTTGCAGAGCTTTCCTACAAAGTTTTCCACACTCTAGAACCAGACGACTGTTTTGGTCCAGGTAGCCCAGCTGGAAGGGACCACATCAGATACTCGTAACTACCCACACTGCCGTCAAATAGAAGGGACAGACTTCCCCATTGGAGACATGCAGCTCATTGTAAGAAGACACCACCACCTAGCAACACAACGCAGAGAAAGGTGCCCCCCCTGAAAAAGACACAACACGGACCCTGAATCTTGAACTCTCTTCTCCAGACCTGACTTCATCCCTGGACTACAGCCACAAGGACACATGATGCTAGTCTCCAACCACACAAATTAGATACACCTTGAACTGCTCTTTTGATCTCTGGACTTCCTTTGAGAACTATTTAGAGATACTTTATAAATAATTTGTATAGTTTTGCTTTCTTCGAAGCGGAGGGTTGTTCATACATTAATAGCATTCGAGTTGAGGTTCCAAATTCTAAGCAAAATATTGTTGGGGTACATTCTGTATGGATTAGGAGCCTGTGGAATATGGAGAGGCAGTGTCACAACAGTGACTCGGGACGTGTGACAGAAGAGGGACCATGGACCCAAGAGCAGATTTACAAAGGTTCTACTGAAGTTTGTTTCACGATCGTGTGACCCCTCTGCCATTAGGGAAATGAGAGGTCACCATTAAAATATTCAGCAGTTCATATAAAATTTGCAACAAAATGCTGTGTGAACATATACAATCACATTGTTACACCAGTCCTGACTCCGCCAATCGTCTTCCTCATTTCCATGCAACGCGGTGCTTTGGACTGAGGCCTCGGGTAGATACCAGTCCTTCATTTATGTCTCCCTGAGAGCTTGCTCTTCTCCAGAGTTAAGCTTTCTCAAAACAGGATTTTTGGTGTTTTGTCACCTAATCTGCTTGTTGCTCCTAGTATGTCCTGCAAAAGTTCTCAGGCGGGTATGTACAGCTTTTGCTAAGACCATACTGGGTGTGCCAGTTCTGCAGGCTCCACCAAGTGCCATCACTCCATGTTGTGGTCTGTGGCAGTTAACAAGCTACCTAAAGAGTCTGAGCCTGGCGTGGGCACTTGGCCTCATTAACATACAAAGAACTGTCTGGAGCCCATTTTTCACAAGATTGCACACCTGGCTATGGTAACATTACATTTTCCTCACCACTTTCCTTTATTTCCTTTGTTTTATTTATAGTGGGGTAGCTGCAACCACTTGGAAGAAAAAGCGGAAGAGGAGAGAGAAATGCTGCCCAAATGTTTGCAGTGTGATCAGTGTTAATAAAGCTTCTGACTGACCTCTTTTAAAATGCACTTGTGTTATTACGCATTTGGAGTCACAGTATTCCCCAACACTCTAGTGCAGTCTTTGGCCATCCACCCACTGGCTGCTTCAGAGAAGGAATGAAAACAAAGAGGCTCTAACTCCAGTGGTCACCCTGCTGGCTAAAAAATCACCAGAGCTGAGGGTCACGCACAGAAAGTGGAAGGGGACGGTGCTCCCTGCACCTATAGCTGGATGACGTGGGAAGGTTCAGCCCAAGGAAAAGTCTTGGACAGTGCTAAGAGAAGTTGCAGCCTCCTTTCCTGCTCCTCGGGCAAGGCCTGGGGCCAGCACCCTGCAGTGACCCTCACAGCCTGCGGACTGCTCTGCCCGAATCTCCAGGGTGCAGCAGTCTCCTTGGGGAGGCAGCTCCCTGACAGGGCAGGCTGCAGCCCCTGTTGTGACACGCGATGAGGCAACAGCGGGGCCGTCTGTGACATCACACCACGTCCTGCTCAAAAGCCCTGTGCGCCGCGACCTGCCCTCACTTGGCTGCGAGGCCTTCAGGAGGCAGTGGCTGGTGCTGCTCTGCTGGGGCTGCCGCTGTGATCTTGAGGAGCTGCCTTGCAGAAAGGAGCCAAAGGCACTGGGAAGCAGCGTCCCCGCGTGGGACAATTCCTGCTGACGAGTGGAGGAGGCCCGGAGCGAGATGGAGGCCAGGAGTGCTCCCATCCTGTGCAACGGCCGCCTCATGTGTCCAACACTCATGCACCTCCAGGACGATGGTGAGCCCAGCAGGAGGTGCCTGAGGAACAGGCAGCAGCGCAGCCCACTTGAGCTGCAGTTTCTTGTGGGGAGAGAGAGGGAGGGTCTGGGGACATAGACACTGGCCCCATTGGCCACAAGGACTGTGCTGGACGAGAAAGCTGGCTTGCAGTATGACGTCTCTTTCCCTTGCTTTTCAGAGATTGTGAAAGTTTGGGATGCAGTATCCCACTTCATCCGCAGGCAGTTCGCGCTGAACAAGGTGAGCTTTGCAGCCTCATCCTGCCCTCTTACTCTGCTCTTTCCCAGAGCTGCCACCCCACAGCACGCCTCCTCAAGCAGCAGAAACACCCCAGCGGTGGCCTGCAAACTGCAGAGGTGCCAGGGGCCCGTTGCTGCTTTGGCAGTATGCACAAAAGAAGAGCCCAGCTCCAGCAGAAGGACGGGGTCCATTCTGCCTGGTGCTTGTGTGTTGCCCGTGGCCAGAGTGGGCAGGCCAGCATGTCGCTGGTGCTGGCACTCAAGGCTTTCCCTACTTGTTGGGAACTGCTTGGAGGGAATTTTACGGAGCTGAGGGTGTTGGCTGTGCTCTTAGTAGCCCAGCTCCACTTTAGAGGGAACAAAGGAGGGAGCTGGGAAAATCCGTGACATTGAGGCCATCTCCAGGGCTCTGCAGAGTGACACTGCCTGGCACCTTCTCATGAGCTGTGGCCAAGGCATGAGGGCCCATCTTCTTGCTTGGAGAAGCCCCAGAAATACTGACCCGTGTTCCTGATTTCTTGCTTTTCAGGGTGTCACAGTACCTGGGCTGGGCACCTTCTTTGCTGTTAAACAGGAGCGGCCCATGGCAGGCTTTAAGCTCCTCGATGTAAAGAAGCCCGTCTTCCAGGTTTCGGAGCACTTTGCCAATGTTCATGGACTCCCTTACAAGAAAGAAACTTTTCCTGGTAAGAAGAGAGATGATTGTCTGGGCTACCACGCGCGGGGACTTTGGGCTGCATGCTCAGCTGCTGCTGGGAGGGCAGTGGAGGGGTTACACAGCTCCTCCAGGAGGTCCAGAGAAAGGCCTGAGCTCCTCTCAAGCCAAGGCCCATCAACGCCTTGCACGTCCCTCCAGACACCAGCTCCCAGAAACGTCCCTCCCCATCCTGTTGGCACCCTGATGGCTGCATTGGTGGTTGACTTCTGCTCTAAGCAGTTCGGACAACAGCAGGTGCAGGCTGACACTGGGCATCGGCTTCTATGGCATCAGCGATGCCCCACGATTGTGCTGCCCCAGGCGCTTGGAGCTCTGTCTTTCAGGGATTCTCCTCCTCCAGACGAGCAGTCAGCAAGACAGCTCTGTAGCAGTGCTGGAGGGCCCAGAAGCTACCCAAGTGGGACTGCCCTCCTCTGCAGGCCTGTCTTAGTTATTTTCTCCTTGCTTCCTCTCCCTCAGGAATACCTCCATTTGTTTTCCTGAATTATGCCTGGCTGTCCTTGGACATCGGCATTCCTCGGGACACCGTGCAGCGCTGCATTCAGGAGACCCTGCTCTTTCTCTCCTACACCCTTGCAAAGAAGCAGGCTGTTGATTTCATCTTCAAGGGCATCGGCTGTCTGGTCTTCCGCAAGAGCAGAGTCCAAATGCACTTTTCCTCCGACTTTGTTCACAACCTGAATAGCAACGGCCAGCTGTTGAAATGCCGCCTCACTGTAAGTTTCTCACTGCACCAGCACAGCCCAGGGTTCCTGGGAAATGCCCCGAGAGGCCGTTGGGAGGGACTTCTCCTTCTGGGTCAGACTCGTCTCCTGATGAGGCACAGGAGTCTGGCCCCTGCACAAAGCCAGGCAGTGATTTACCAGGTGCAGGCACTCGCTGGGCAGCTTGTGCTGCTTGTAAGGAGGGGTGAACATTAAGCCCTGCAAGATCTGCCCGTGGGCAGCTTTCTGCCTGAGCAGCCGTGATGCCTTCGTTGGCAAGGGCATCCCTTCCTGGCCATGGTCTCACCCACGACTGTCTCTCCTGCAGAGGTTAAGCACAACAGATTTGGCCACATCGGAGAGAAAAAGCATGGTCCCACATCCAGCTTCTGGAGGTGTCATCATCTTTCCCAGGTGGGTGCATTGCTTCTGCAGCCCTTGGCTGAGAGTTTTTGGCAGCTTTTCAGCTCCTCTCCGGAAGATCAGCAGTGCCAGGGCTTGCCTGCTGCTCAGGGAGGAGCTGGAAGGAAACTTCTCCAAGCACTGGTTCCTCCTCCACTCCACACCGATTCTTGCTTGTTTTGGAAGAGGGACCATTCTCTTTGTGTACCAAGGGGAATGTCTATTCCCTGCCCAGCCCACAGCAAGCCCCTCTCAGATGCTGGCACCAAGACCAGCGCCCTACAGCCCTAGAATATGGTGCCCCGGAGTCACACTGCCTTGGTCTTTCTTCCAGGATTGGGCTCTACATACCTCGGGGAAGAGCTGCAGGGGAAGGGTCTCTCCAAGCACCCAAGCACCCTGCTTTGGAGAAGAAGGGAGACGCAAGTGTGGAGGGAGAGTCTACCAGAACAGGTAATGTGAGAGCGGGCTCCTGGGAGTCACAGCCCTGGGAGACCTCTCTGCCCTCCCTTCTGAATGTCCTCCTGAGGGCAAGGGGTACGGAGGCAAAGCTGGAAGGCTGCGCTTTGCACAGGATGAGGCCCCTCCTCTGACCCCAGTTCCCTGCGGCAGTAGCTCTGCTGGGCCTTCGTAGGAAACCAGAATGGCAGGGCAGCCCAGAGCTTCCCGTAGCATTCGGCAGTGCTCAGGCCTCTTCCACGCTGGCCTCCTGGAGCTCCTGTCTACTGAAAGCCCCGCTCTGGATTAGATGTGTCCAAAGGTAGAATGTGGGGTACAATGGAAGCAGGGAGTCACAGGACTCCCACCCCCACCTGAGCAGTTGCGAGCCCAATGAAGACTGTTACTTCCTGCTGGAGGGACCAGCACAGGCTTTGTAGTGTGCTGATTTCACAGAACACAGAATGGTTGAGGATGGGAGCTACCTGAAGACGTCAGCTTGGCCAAACCCCTGCTCAAACTGGGCAACCCAGCTCCAGTGTCCAAGGAACATGTCCTGTGCAGATGACTCCCATCCCCACTCGTGAAATGCCAGTGGCCAAGGAGACTCCCTTCTAGGCCAACCCATCTCCCAGCTTGCTCTGCCTTTTACAAGTAGCACCGGATCCAGCAGGGAGGCTCATTCCCTGCCTCTTTGTGTGGCCACCAAGCAGCAGCTCTGACTGTCCTTCTCGTTTCCTCCTTACAGGGATGCCTCCTATTAAGAGCCAGCTGCTCGCACCCCAGAGTCTCTCTCTATCCAGACTCTCCAAGATGAAAGGGGAGGCAAAGCTGGGCCAGGCTGCAGTGGAAAAAGAGCCTTCTCGCAGGTGAGGCTGCGGGGGAACCTTAAAGAAGCAGCCCCTGGGCTCTTCTTGAGTCATCGAGCGGCTTTCCTTAGACACAGGGTCTCGGTGAATTCCACAGGGGTCCCGACACATGCCCCACCAACTGCCCTTTCCCTGCTGGGGACCTGATTGGTGAGCAAAAACTAGAGCAGGAAATCCTCCTCTTCTGTGCTTGCAGGCTGCTGACAACCCGTGAGGAGAGCTCCTCAAGAATGGCAGAAGAGGGGAAGGGCAAGAGCTGTGCTGTGGCCTGGCCCCAACTCAAGCCCCTGCCTGTGAGGGTCAACGGAGAGGAGGACAGGTAGCCACTGCATCTGTGTGCCCATTGCCTGGGTTGTTTCACGGGTTGCCGTCATGTGAGATTTGACATTTCTCTAATAACTGCATGCCCTTGTGCCCTGTAGGAAATATGCTGCTTGAGACACAGGGCCATGGTATGACAAGTGCTTTCAAGCACTCGAGAAAGAACCTTTCTCTTCTCTCAGGGGGGCATGTTCACACTCTTGCCTTTGAGCTCCACCAGGAAAGCTAGTCTAAAATGAAAAAACCTGCCCTTTCTGAGCCTTGTTTTTCCTCTCAGAAGGACAAGGGCTCCTGCAAAGCCCACTGCAGTGAAAGTGTTCTTGCCCTTAGTTTCAGAGGCTGAGGGTGTTACCCTTTCATGCTGCCTTTCTGAGAGAAAGCAGGCTGCAGGGAAACTGCCCTGAGCCTGTGGAAACCCTGAGGGGACGACTGCCCCACTGCCATGGGACAGCTCCCACATTAGCACCTCCCCATCTAAAAACGTTCCTTGTTTCTGCTTCCCCTGTAGCAGAAGACGCAGATGGAAATGCAGAGGCTGCAGACAGAGAGCGCCTCCTCCATGGCACTTGTGGAACTGAAAAAGTCTCTGCAGATGGTGCCAGTGGACATGAAACAGCAGCATGTCCTCATCCCTCACCCGCCGGAGAAGAAGGCTGAGGCAGCTCCTCTGAGCAAACCGAGTGCCAGGTAAGTGTGGGCCAGCACCCAAAAAGGCCAGGAAAAGCTGAGCTGCAGCACGCTGCCTGAGGGATCCAACATGTGGGCGGCTCAGCTCTGGGCTTTGGCTCTCCATCCCCTGGCTGCCTCGCGGAGGGAATGACCATGGAGAGCCCGTGGGTCTCCAGCTGTCCCCCTGCAGACCCAAAGTCCTAAAGCTCCCCTGCAGCTGACAGTGACTGCACCCACAATGGAAGGAGGCTGTGCTCCCTGCTTTTGGGCAGCCAGAGGTGAGGGCCTTCAGAGCCCACCTGAGAGTTTTTTTCTCTGTTGCTGCAGCTGCCTTTCAGTGCGGACTGAGCGCGTGAGGAAACAGCTGGAGAGGAGAGAGGAGGTCCTGCAGAAAGACAAGACCAAGAGCAGAGCTGTTGACATCCCTGGAAATTCTGCAGAGGATCTTCTGATTTGGTAACCTCTCCTGCAACAGCCTTCATTCCGCTAGCAACAGCCCCTTCCTTGGGCAATGAGGCCCCCGGGCTCACGAGAACCCTTGCCCTGGCCTTCCGTAGCTGCTTGGCCAAAGGTCTCCAGCCCGGCCTCACACAGCGCCTCAGCCTGGCGCTGCGTAGATTCCCTGTCACTGGCTGGGACTCGAGGGGCCCCCGCAAGGCCACACAGAGCCTTGGGACTCCTGCATATGCACGCTCCACAGGACTGGGGCTGAAGGGAGCAGGGAGTGTCACTCCGCTGCCCTCACTGGAACGGAAACTTGAACCCTTTCTTTTTCTCTCCCTAGCGTTGGTGAGAAAATCCCTGTGCTTCCAATGCCGAAGATGACACGAGCATCAGGGAAACCAGCGAGGACCCCTCGCAGCTGTGAGCAGCTGCGAGCCCAATAAAGTCTGTTGCTTCCTGCTGGAAGCACCAGCACGGGCTTTGTAGTGTTCTGATTTCACAGAAACACAGAATGGTTGAGGTTGGAAGGTACCTGAAGAGGTCAGCTTGGCCAACCCCCTGCTCAAACATTGCCACCCAGCACCAGTGTCCAAGGAGCATGTCCTGTGGAGATGGCTTTCAAGTGTCTCCCCTTGAGGAGGGAGACTCTACAGCCTCACTGGAGAACCCGTGAGAGGACTCGCTCACCCACACACTACAGAAATGTATCCTGAGGTTAGGTTCAGGTGGAAGCCACTGTGTTTGCTTCTGTGCCCATCGCCTCTTGTCCTGTCAGTGGGCTCCACTGAAATGAGCCTGGCTCCATTGCCTTTGCACCCTGCCCACAGGCATGCAGTTATCCACTGATCCCCCCTGAGCTTTCTCTTCTCCAGGCTAAACAGTCCCAGCTCTCCCAGCCTCTCTTCATAGGAGAGATGCTCTGTTCCCTCAATAATCCACCTCACAATTTTTGTGGGACTGTTAAGCAGTTCAAGTAGCACCACTCGTGGCCTCCCAAGACAGCCACGAAGGCCTCCTAGCTGAGGCTGCTGATTCGCCCTTGCTGAAAGCCAGGTGCTCTTCGGATCCAGCATCAGCACCTGCCTGTGCCTGGAGAGCTGGGAAGAGCTGGGAGCTCTTGATCCTTCCAGGGTGGAACTTCAAGGTAACGGCTCACTGCAACCTTCCCTTTGGTCCCAGGAAAAAAAAAAAAAAAAAAAAAAAAAAAGGCATCAAGCACCTGCCCTCACTCAGCCCAGAATTAGCAACAAGTCTTCCTTCCCTGCTGGTACTGCTGCCAAGGGAGCTTTGAAGTTAAGAGCCTCTTTTTGGAAAACGGCTTTTCCATGACCTCTCGGGTCTGCACATAGCCAAAAAGCAGAGAGAGAGAGAGTTTGAAACTTGGGAGAAAGGAAGGAAAGCCAGCAGGGCCAAAGCCTATCCCAGGGACTTTAAATCTGCACAGCTTCACAAAACTGAAGGACAAGTTGAATTTTTTTTGTCACATCACTCATACAAGAAAGTGAAGAGCTCTCTTTCTCTCACATGCTCTCACAGTTTTCATTCTCTCCTCCTAAAACTTTCGGGGACTTTGATCTCTCATCAGGCAGCCTTGATGCAAGTTGCTGTCAATTCCACTTGGGTGGAATACCTCTTGCTGAATTGCTGCCCTTGGCCTTAGAGATCCCAATCTATAGGCATCCTTTGAACTGATTTCCTCAAATCCCTTTTAAGCACATCATCCTGAAGTCTACTGAACCCGGCCCATGTAATCTGCTACGTCACATAATGCTGAAAGCTTGTGAACGAGTGAGGGTGCCACGGAGAAGCCCTCCGTGTTGTGGGGCACACGCTCGTCCCTCACAGACCACGTGCGACGTGGCCATCTGACACATGGAGACACCGAGGGAGGGTGCCAGGCACAAGCTCTATATTAAACACTCGTGAAGCATTCCTTCTTCCTTATTCCCTTTCAAGATTTCATGAATAAACAAATGGCAGTTCTAGCATTTCCTTCCCACACCCAAATGGATCACCTTGCACACCCCGCTGGGCACTCTCGAGGTTTGTATGGGACTGAAAGGAGAGAGTTTCCTTCTCAGTGCTGGCATGCTCGGCTCAGCTGTGGCCCTACAGGAAAGGGGATCTACAGGAAAGTGCTCCCTGAGTGCAGGGAGAGAGAGAGAAAAGCTGCTCCCTGACAGGGCGGCTCCAGCCCCACCCTCTGGACAGCCCTGGCGGCCATTTGGCAGTTCTGCCTGCCCCCCGCGCCACAAGCTGGCTGAGGCCTTGGGCTGTCCCCAGCACGGCTGTCAGTGGTGTCGGGCGGCATCTAGAGCCAAGAGGCCTTTCTTGTTCTTTGTGCTGAAGGGAACGTGCTGTCTGGAGCGAGCAGTGCCGCTTTTCTCCGCATTCCGGGGCTGTCATGGTAAGTGACATGGCCTCTCACTTTGAGGGCCCTGTTTTTCGTCAGCATTTGTGAGGGGCTTCTGCATCCCCCCCGCTCACTTGTTGCGGCCAGGGCTTCCCCCCAGGATGTCTGGGCAAGGCCCATGCCGCTGGGCAGGCTCTGGGTGGGCCTCGTCCCCTGCAGGGGCAGGCGTCTGCCGCTGAGCCCACAGCCCAGGAGCGGCTCCTGCACTCGCGGCTGCCCCTGCCCGGGCTGCTGCCGCTGCTTCTGGAACCTTCCTGCAGCCTCTGGCAGCTGGCGCCTGCTTGGCGGCCGCACGTTGGGCTTGTCAGCGTGGGATGAGCGGGCCGTGCCAGCCCGCAGCGTGGCATTGGCGGCCTTGTTGCCGTCCCCAGGGCACGGCTGAAGGGGATAGTGTGGGTTTGATTTGCAAGGACTGGGAGAATTTGGGATGCAGTATCCCACTTCATCCGCAGGCAGTTCGCACTGAACAAGGTGGGCTTTGCAGCCTCATGCTGCCCTCTTACTCTGCTCTTTCCCAGAGCTGCCACCCCACAGAACGCACTTGTGGACCTGAAATCGAAGTCTCTGCAGATGGCAGCAGTGCCTATGAAGCAGCAGCATGTCCTCATCCCTCACCCCCCAGAGGAGAACACTGAGGCAGATCCTCTGAGGAAATCAATGCCAAGTAAGTGTGGGCCAGCTCCCACAAAGGCCAGGAAAAGCTGAGCTGCAGCAGGCTGCCCGAGGGATCCAGCATGCGAGTTGCTCAGCTCTGGGCTTTGGCTCTCCATCCCCTGGCTGCTTCGGGGTCAGGCAATGACCATGGAGATGCCCTGCCTCCAGCTGTCCCCCTGCAGACCCAAAGTCCTGAAGCTCCCCTGCAGCTGACAGTCACACACCTCGTGGGGAAGGGAGCTGTGCTCACTTCTCCTGGGCACGGGGAGGCCGAGTTGGCGTGTTAGGAAACAGCTGGGGAAGAGGAAGGAGGCCCTGCAGGAAGGCAGGACCAAGAGCAGGGCTGTGGACATCCCCGGGAAGACTGTGGAGGAGCTCCCGCTCTGGTACTCCTCTGCTGCAACAGCCTTCTTTCCACAGCCCCTTGTTCAGTGAGGCCTCTGGGCTCTCACTGGCACCCTTCTCCCTGAAGGGAGCAGGGAGTGTCACTCAGCTCTCCTCACTGGAGCGGAATCTTGAACCTTTGCAGAGAATCACAGAATGGCTTGGGTTGCAATTGATGTTAAAGATCTTCTATTCCCTCCCGCCCCCTGCCATGGGCAGGGATGCCATTCACTAGAGCAAGTAGCCCAGTGCCTCATCCAAACAGGTCTTGAAGACCTCCAGGGATGGGGCATCCACGGCTTCTCTGGCAAGCCGTTCCAGTGCCTCACCACCCTCTGTGTGAAGAAATTTTGTGGCCACCAAGGAGCAGCACTGACTAGCCTTCTCTTTTCCTCCACTGTGGTCCGCCTACCTGGGTTGTTAGAAGGGAAATGCTTCTGGAGATGTGACATTTTGACAATTACTGTGCCTTCTTCAGTGCCTTCTTCATGATTAAAGAGGAGCTCCCCGTGGTGGGCTGTGAGCTCCTTGATGTAAAGAAGCCCATCTTCCAGGTTTCAGAGACCTTTGCCAGTATTCATGGGCTCCCTTACAAGAAAGAAACTTTTCCGGGTAAGAAGAGAGATGAATGTCAGGGCTCCAATGTGTAAGGATGTGGGCTGCATGCTCACCTGCTGCTGGGAAGGCAGTGCAGGGGTTACACAGCTCCTCCAGGAGGTCCAGAGAAAAGCCTGAGTACCTCAGAAGCCAAAACCTGCCAATGCTTTGCCCCTTCTTGCTGGCAGCAGCTGCCGGGAATGTCCCTCTCCATGCTGTTGGCACCCTGATGGCTGCGTTGGTGGTTGACTTCTCCTCTTGGCAGCTGGCACAGCTGCAGGTGCAGAGCAGCAGCAGGGCATCAGTGCTGGAGGGCCCAGCAGCTACGCAAATGTGACTGCCCTCCTCTGCAGGCCTGTGTAGTTCCTTTGCTCCTTGCTTCTTTTCCGTAAGGTGTAATTCGATTTGTTTTCCTGAATTATGCCTGGCTGTCCTTGGACACAAGGGCACATTGCAATGCTGCATTGGGAGGGACTTGTCCTTCTGGGTCAGACGCGTCTCCTGATGAGGCACAGGAGTCTGGCCCCTGCACAAAGCCATGCAGTGATTTCCCAGGTGCAGGCACTCGCTGGGCAGCTTGTGCTGCTTTTAAGGGGCGTGAACATTAAGCCCTGCAAGATCTGCCCGTGGGCTGCTTTCTGCAAGAAGGGAGACGCAACGATGGAGGGAGAGTGTACCAGAACAGGTAAGATTGACTCTCGGAAAGCTGACTCCACAATCAGTAAGATTGTAAAGTAGCTATGTTTATGCAGCGCTGGGCGGCACGGGGGGTAGTCCCACCAAAGTCGTGCGCCCCTAACACGGCAACTTGCTTGGGTTATATGCAGTAAAGATTTACATATGCATGAGGTTTCCCAGTATGCCTATACATATTCATAACCTGTCCCCGCTTAGTATTAAAATTAGTTCCAAGAAGTCATTTCCATAAACTCCTCCCCTCTGCGCTTGCGCGGTGCCTTCTGGTGGTGGGCACTGAGGGTCGTGAGGATGAAGTCAGATGTCTTCATCAGGGTTGAACTTTTCACCTCGCCTCCTTGCGCATGCTCTCTGAGCCCTTGGTCATAATCTGGGCCATAAAGTTGGTTTGGTCCAGTTCTCCGGGCCTGAGGGGCTCCTGTTATCTCGAGGCCTTGCATGTTTGACATTTTTTATCTTGTCCTTTTAAGAACAGTGCTCCTTATCTGTGAGCCCTTGGTCACAGTCCGAACCATAAGGTTGGTTTGATCTGGTTCTTGGAGTCCCGGGGGCTCCTGTTATCTGGAGGGCTAAGCGCAGCACAGGCACATGGCAAATGTAGCACATATTAAGCAATGAGTGTTGCCTACATATTCATTCTTAATCAATCACTCTCTAATTTCTAATCCCATGTTTCATGGGATTATTCCCCCCCTTTTCTGGAAAATCTAGTAAATTCTTTTACTTAATACAAAAATTCTTCTTCCCAGTCTCTATGGTATGTACCCCTCAATGCCTTGCCATGTACCTTTGTCAGGGAAGCTAGTATAGCCATTCATTGTAACCATTTCCAATTCCAAAAGTATTACAAAAGACAATATTAAACTTATACCAACTAATATCAGTAAAACAACAACCGGGTGACACAATGTGTTCAAAATCCCAGTTGCAGTTGGCGACCATCCTAAGAGTGCGTCCCACCAGTTGTGATTTGTCTTGTTTTACTCTTTGCAAATCTCTGCTTATTTCCTTTGTATCATGATGGACAGTGATTAGAGTCTTCTTTCCATTTTCCTGAATGCTTTCTTTTAAAAAAAATTTGATCAGGTCTTGGTGTTTAACTAGTTGCTTCACTAACGTGAGGTTCACCCCAGCAGGTGTAGGTAATAACTTGTGATACATTGTGTTGTTAGACTTGATCAACTGGTGGGATACCACTGGTGCCAAATATAGAAAATCACACCTGACAATTCTAACAAAGTTAGAGATAGAAAAGTTAGAATGATTTTTGCTAGGGAGAGTCATGTCTTCCTTCTCTACTTGTACAAAAGCACAAGCAGTTCTTAAACAGACGCAGCCTTGACCAATATATCCAAGCACAGTCTTTTGACTAGTATTTGGATGAATTTCAAAGTGGCAAACGCCTTGTTGCGTGTCAAGACATACGTCCTGAGCATCAGTGGTGTTGCTTTCACAAATAAATCCTTGTTGTTCCCAGGTAGCACATGATTCTAGATTTACAGACTGCCATTTCCCATTCTCCATCCACGCCCATGTTCTATGCTCCGAAGGATAGAGCACTGTCTCCTCATGGTTTAATCCTAGTGCAACGATGGGCTGGATAACATAAACTGTGGCATTACTTATAGTAGGCACAAAGGCAGTAGCCATGTTAACAATGGGATCATAGGTAAAATGTACCAGAGTCCACCAAGACTGGAACTTCTTCTCAAAATCATTGGCATTGTCCCAAACAGCCTTTTGGACTTCAGCCAGAAAAATGCCTTCACTTCCTTCCGTAATGATCAAGGCAGCCGTTGCCTGCATCCATAACTGTGCTTGTATACAGCTAAGAGCTAAAGATACATTATCTTGAACCATACTAAGTGCATCTATTATTAGTTTGTGGTCTTGGTCTTTAGCCTTTTCCCATCTCGGTAACACCTGTGAAATTTGCCATTGGCTAGTTCCCAATGCCAATAAGGATGATTGTAGGGGCTGTTTTAGTTTTGTCCCACTGTTGTAGGAAGTACAGCCAAAACCAGCTAATTACTACAGTCTGTGTAAATACGAAATTATACCACCAATCTGATTTACCTGGGTGGATACAACCTTCTTGTTGGCCACTTTTGGAAATAGGTTTTACTAAAATCCCCGTTACTTTCTCGTGGGTCGTTCCATTAATCATTCGGCACCCTATGTTAATTTCGTCCCCTACGGTTCTTCGGTGTGTCCATTCTTGCCCTAATTTTTGCCATTCTTGTAATGTATATAAATGGTCATCATTTGTTCGCCAAATAACCACAACTGCTAACTTTCCGTTAACGCTCTTATCCTCTGTTGTTACAGCTTCAGACCAAGGCCGCTCACCATTCTCTATTATCATAGAGGCATCTTCTTGAATCACAGTTACGACTTATAAGCCATAGAAATAAAACAATTCTGTTAACTAAATTCCTGCTAACCATGTTACTAAATACTCCTGACCGTGATGTCCTCATTTTGCTCGACTGAGCTTTAGTTTCAGTTCACCGTCACGTGGTGTTACTTTCCAGGGGGTTCTGGAGCTTTCTTCACTTGCTAACGGTGAATCGAGGCACTCTGTTCCTTGATCTTAATTGCAGTGAAGGTTTTAAGGAGCACCTGGTATAGTCCTTCCCACTGTGGTTTCAAAGTTTTCTCTACAAGAGACTTAGCTACCTCTCAGGCTTTGGCAGTCCTACTGGGGAAAGCCTCTGGCCATCCTGAAAAGGTATCTGTTAACACCAGTAAATATCGACACCCCCCTTTTCTTGGAAGTTCAAGAAAAGTCAATTTGCCACTGTTGCCCAGGCCCATGGCCTTTTCCAGTTTGACATAGTTTTGCTTTGGGGGCATTTTGGGGGTGAGTCTGGAGACAAAGATCACAATATTAAGCTATTTGAGTGATGGTCGCATATTAGTTCCTGGCAATATTTTTTCCAATTAGATAGCTATACAAAGCGTCTATTCCCCAATGTGTTTTCCAGTGTTCTTTCTTTACCAGTGACCACAATAAATTGGAGGCGAGGACTAGCTTCCCTTCCCTTCTTTGGTAATAGCCCATCCCTCTTGGCTATATTTTCCCTTCTGACTTTTGATTAATTTTCTATCCTTTTTGTTACTACATACAAGCTTACCTTCAAGGGGAATTTGCCTGTCTGGAATCAGGGCTCCCTCAGTTGCTACCTCACCTTCTGCTGCTTCTTTTGCCTCTCCGTCCGCCAGATCATTTCCTTCCTCCAATTCTGAGCTCACCGTCTGGTGTGCCTTAATGTGCATGATTGCTGCCTTTTCAGGCAGCTGAACTGCTTCCCATAAGCTCATTATTTAGTCCAGATTCTATTACGTCTTTGCAAGTGTTAACTGCATGCCCAGCGTGTTGTTTTCCGCTGATGACGTAGCTGCTCCCATATTTCCACCTCATCAGAAGGAGTGTCCTTCAGATCTGGACGGCTGGAGTAGGTAGCTTCAATGGTCTCCAGGCAGTCATGGTGTACTGGCTCCCCTTGGTTTCTGCTGATTTCAGGAACCTTTGTGGGGAAAGCCAGTGACCACCTTTCACTTCCAGCACTGTGGACACTGTGTGAGACACCAGCACAGTTATTTTCTGTCCCAAGGTGAACTCGTGTGCTTCCTGGATATTTTGCACCACTGCTGCAACGGCTCTGAGGCATCCCAGCCATCCCTTGGCAGCAGCATCCAGCTGCTTTGAAAAATAAGCAACTGCCCTTCGATATGGGCCCAGGTCCTGTGCTAGTATTCCCAGGGCAATCCCCTGTTTCTCATGGGAGAAGAGGAAAAATGGTTTATTCACATCTGGAAGTCCCAGAGCTGGGGCTGACATGAGAGCCTTCTTTAGTTGGTCAAAGGCTCGCGTGGCCTCCTTTCTCCATTGGAGGTCCCTGTTCCCGTTTGCAATGAGCACACACAGCGCTTTTACAAGCAATCCGTAATTATAGATCCACAATCTGCACCGCCCCGTCATTCCCAAAAAGGTTCACAGTTCTTTTATTGTCTCGGGTTTCAGGGTTTGACGTATCGCTTCTTTACGATCATGCCCCAGGGTCCGTTGTCTGGCATTAACCTCATAACCCAGGTAGGTCACCTTCTGCTTTACCACCTGAGCCTTCTTCTTCGATACCCTGTACCCCTGTAGTCCCAGAAAGTTTAGGAGGCTTACCATCCAGGCCACACATGTTTCCTCTGTCTGGGTGGCTATAAGGAGGTCATCTACGTACTGCAACAGCCTTCCTTCTCCTGATGGGGCTTTCCAGGTCTCCAAGTCCTCTGCAAGTTGTTCTCCGAATAAGGTGGGTGAGTTCTTAAAGCCCTGAGGCAACCTCGTCCACGTGAGCTGTGTTTTGTGCCCACTCTTAGGGCTTTTCCAATCAAATGCAAAGATTTTCTGACTGGCTTCATGGAGAGGGAGGCAAAAGAAGGCATCCTTCAGGTGTAAAACGGTAAACCAAGTTAGCTCTGGTGTTAAGCATGTTAATCAATTATCAGGCTAATTCCTTCTCTGTCTTCCTTTTCCAAGGGACACCGCTTAAGTGCATTTTTTGCCTTCCGTGGTACATTAGAAGATCGTACTCGAGAAAACACTTGACTTGGGATTTCCTCACTAATTTCCTCTTTGGTCTCGATAGCTGTCAATATCAAACACAACACTTCCACATATTCTTTGATCATTTACCTCCAGAATAATCTCCCCATTTTTAAATGAAATGGTTGCTTGTAATCTTTACGATAAATCTCTCCCTAGGAGTTACTCGGGGGAGTTGGGCATGCATAGGAACTTGTGAATGCCCCACTGTTTCCCATATTTACATTTCAATGGCTTGCAGAAATATGCTATTTCAGATTGGGCAGTTGCCCCCTTCACTACAATGCAATAATTCCCCACTGATACTAACGCTTTCTTTAAAACCAAATATGTTGCCCCCGCATTCAGCATAAGTTCCACCTCTTTTCCCTCTTTCCCCATCTTCATTTTGTAACCAACAGATCTGCTGGGGTAGATTCCCCCAGTCCTCTTTAGTCGTCTTTTGCATGTGCGACCACCCCCTCCCTTCTCCGGTTCCCTTTTCCATTTCTTTTCCGTTCTGGGCTTTCCTTTTGCCAACGCCCAAATTTCTTACACAGGGCGCATTGCTCCTTGCCTAGTCGGGGCTGTTCCTGTCTGGGCCTCCTTTTTCCTTCTTCTCTAATAACTGCTATCAGCCTCTTCTGCATGTTTAATTGAGGAAGATAGAAGAAGATAAATGTCCTTTCTCTTTCCAAATTGCCCTGTGTGCATGCACCACACCAAAGGCATAGTTCAAATCTGTCCAAATGTTTGCCAGCTCAAAAGCTCTTATCAAAGTGATGATTTCAGCCTTTTGGGCTGATGTTTGTTACCGTATATCCTGTGAGGCAAAATCCCTGGCGGGTGAAGCTGCTGCCATCTGTCTACCAATCCTCCGCATCTTCTAGGGGTGTTTCTTTTAAGTCTGGTCAGCTGGAGGATACCGTGTCCATGGTCTTGATGCAATCATGAATGGGTGATCTGGAAGCTCTGTTACTGAGGAAAGAGGCTGGGTTCACGGTATTAGTGCTGAAAAAATGTAGTGAACTAACAGTCCATTACACACATTCCTTTTCTTCTTCAGTAGCTATCATTTGCGCATTGCAACAATGTCCCCTTTTCGAAAAGCCGAAGGGGTCTTTCAAGCTTCGAGATCACAGTTCCCGAATATGGTGGGGCTATTGTTGAACCCCTGTGGTAACACTGCCCAAGTAAGCTGAGTTTTCCATCCTCTATTATTATTTTCCCACTCAAAGGCAAAGAGTTTCTGGTTTTCAGTTGCCACGGGCAGGCAGAAAAGGGCATCCTTTAAAGCTAGTACCATGAACCAAACTTGACCGTTTTTCTCATTTTGTAATTCCCATCCTTTTTCCCATTTTAAATTTCAAGCATTGCAAAAGAATGCCTTTTCCTGTTGGCCAGTTGCTCCTATTACATTTACGGACTAATTAACACAGAGAAAGAAGCGCCCGTAACCAACAAAAAATTCAAGCTTCACTTCTTCATTCCCTAGCTTTATTTCAACCAGTGGACCTGCTAGGCTAGATGCCCCAGGTCCCCATCATTCCTGACTGTTGTTAGCTTATCCTGCAAACTAAGACAATTTCTTTCCGGTATCAGGGGCTGATTGCCCTGGAAAGAGGCTAACCAATTGCCTCTGTTTGTTTTCTGAAGCCAGGTCCAATTTTTATTTTTTTTTATTATTATTTTTCTCTTTGAAAGTTCAGTCCCATTAGCAATCTGAGCTCACACATGAACTCAGGTTGTTTTAAGAGTTAGCTGCTTTTCTGTTTCCATGCCAACTGTCTGGGACCCATCAGGGTCCCTCTGCCCCAGAGGGCTCACACCAGTCATTTTGAGATCTCAGCCTCGGGCTGAGGCAGACCTATTAACATTCCTACATCCTCTTTCCCCGCTCATTCGACTTCAAACAGCTTTGTCAAATACTACATGCCACACCTTTAACACCTTCAACAACCCTTTTAGCACTTCCTGTATCTTTCTCCAGCCTGTACTTTTCTAATGCCAGCACCAAAAGCTCAGTCAGGGGCCAACTTAATTCCATACCTTTTCCCTCCAAGATACTGAAACAACATATCAATATACAACATCTCATCCCATTTTCCTTCTCTCCTCAAAAACATGAATTGCAAGATAGTGTTATAGTCGATTGATCCGTAAAGTGGCCATTTAGCTTATATAGTGGCCACCATTGATTGCAATACTTGGTGAAAGTCCTCTTGCTTTGTGCTGCCCCAGGCGTTTGGAGCTCTGTCTTTCAGGGATTCTCTTCCTCCAGACGAGCAGTCAGCAAGACAGCTCTGTAGCAATGCTGGAGGGTCCAGCAGAGGCCCAGAGGTGACTGCCCTCCTGTGCAGGCCTGTGTAGTTACTTTGCTCCTTGCTTCTTTTCCGTTAGGTGTATCTCGTTTTCTTCTCCTGAATTATGCCTGTCTGTTTTTGGACACCGGCATTCCTCGGGACACGGTGCAGCGCCGCATTCAAGAGACCCTGCTCTTCCTCTCTTGCACCCTTAGAAAGAAGCAGGCTGTTGATTTCGTCTTCAAGGACATTGGCCATCTGGTCTTCCGCAAGAGCAGAGTCCAAATGCAGTTTTCCACCGACTGCGTTCCTCAGCACACCATGGCAGAGCAGCAGGATCAAGACTTCAGCTTTAAGGCCACTGGCTGTGTGGTTCTCTGGAAACCTGTCTCAGTGTAAGTTTCTGAGGGCTTCAACACTGCTCAGGGTTCTTGGGAAGTCCCGAGGCCATCCAGAAGGACTTGTGGTGGGTCTGACTTATCTCCTGTCTGAGGCAGTTGAGTCTCACCTACACACAAAGTCAGGCAATGTTATACCTGGGTATGCATGCTAGCTGAGCGGCTTCTGTTGGTTCTAAGGAAGGGAGGAAGGTTTGTTTTTTTGCCTGAGCAGCCTGAAGGTTAGCTGATTTTGCTGTGAAGGGGATCCTGTCCTGGATGGGATCTCACCCAGGGCTGCTTCTCTCGCAGAGGCGAGGGATGATGCGTTCAGCCACATCTGGCCCTCTCGCAGATGAGCTCTGGTAGCATTGTTATCTTTCCCAAGTGAGTATGCTTGCTTCTGTGGCCCCTGACTGACCGCATAGAATCTGGAGGGGTTGGAGATGAACAGCTCCTCAGACACCCCAGGGGACACAGAGAAGATGAACAAGGGAGTAGTAGTGAGGATGGAGAAAGACACTAAGAGCAGGCAATGTGAGAGCTGGCTCCTGGCAGTGCTTGCAGGTCCAGCTTTTGCTCTACCTGTAAAAATGTCGTCCCATTAACCTGCAGCTTTTCTCACTTTGACCCATCTGAGTCTCTTACTCACCCCACTGCAGGGGAGTGAGCGAGCAGCTGTGGGGCTCATTTTATAACCTATTGGGGTTAACTGACAGGAGATGGCAGCAGTGTTCGGGGCTGAGTTCATGAGATGAGGACGGGTCTAAGGAAACCTCCGTTTTGGGGTCTCTTGCTGAAAAAGGCAAGTATTTGTGAGTATGTCTCCATCAACCTAGAACCTTCCTCCTTTCTCTTCCCTTCCTTAGGCTGAGTGAGAAGACTTGCGTATGGAACGAATGTGAAAGGTGCTGGCATGTACAAGCTAAATATTACTGAATAAAGACAGTGGCAAGCAGCCTCAGCCGTGCTGCATATGAGCTGTGAGAAACGGGAAGAGAAGAGCTGGCAGCTGTCTCCTCTATTCTTTCCCATTTCTGGCTGGGAGCACGATAAGCCCATCGGGACAGTGTTTGCAGGGGCCATGACAATTTTGCTGGGCTAGGGGAAGCCTCCGCTCCTACGAGTGGAGAAGGGACAGAGAGAGATGGAGGCCAGGAGTGCTGCCATCCTGTGCAGCAGCCACCTCATGTTCCCAACTCTCATGCACCTCCCAGATGATGGTGATCCCGACAGGAGTTGCCTCAAGAAAAAGCACCCGCACAGCCCTCTCGAGCCACAGTTTCTTGTGGGGAGAGAGAGGGAGGGTCTCGGGACACGGGCACCAGTCCACATGGCCACCAGGGCTGTGCTGCAGGAGCAGGCTGGCTTGCAGCATGACCTCTCTTTCCCTTGCTTTTCAGGGATTGTGAAAGTTTGGGATGCAGTATCCCACTACATCCCAGCAACGCCTAGCACCTTCTGGCCGGTAGCGGCTCCTGGAAACGTCCCTGTCCGTGCTGTTGGCACCCTGATGGCTGCGTTGGCGGTTGATCCTCCTCTGGGCAGCTGGAGCAGCTACAGGTGCAGAGCAACAGCAGGGCATCAGTGCTGGAGGGCCCAGCTGCTGCCCAAACGTCTACTGAAATCCCCACTCTGGATTAGATGTGTCCAAAGGTAGCATGTTGGGTACAATGGCAGCAGGGAGTCCCAGGACTCCCATCCCCACCCGTGAAATGCCAGTGGCCAAGGAGACTCCCTTCTAGGCCAACCCGTCTCCCAGCTTGCTCTGCCTTTTACAAGTAGCACCAGATCCAGCAGGGAGGCTCATTCCCTGCCTCTTTGTGTGGCCACCAAGCAGCAGCTCTGACTGTCCTTCTCGTTTCCTCCTTACAGGGATGCCTCCTATTAAGAGCCGGCTGCTCACACCCCAGAGTCTCTCTCTATCCAGACTCTCCAAGATGAAAGGGGAGGCAAAGCTGGGCCAGGCTGCAGTGGAAAAAGAGCCTTCTCGCAGGTGAGGCTGCGGGGAACCTTAAAGAAGCAGCCCCTGGGCTCTTCTCCTTGAGTCATCGAGCGGCTTTCCTTAGACACAGGGTCTCGGTGAATTCCACAGGGGTCCCGACACATGCCCCACCAACTGCCCTTTCCCTGCTGGGGACCTGATTGGTGAGCAAAAACTAGAGCAGGAAATCCTCCTCTTCTGTGCTTGCAGGCTGCTGACAACCCGTGAGGAGAGCTCCTCAAGAATGGCAGAAGAGGGGAAGGGCAAGAGCTGTGCTGTGGCCTGGCCCCAAACTCAAGCCCCTGCCTGTGAGGGTCAACGGAGAGGAGGACAGGTAGCCACTGCATCTGTGTGCCCATTGCCGGGTTGTTTCACGGGTTGCCGTCATGGAGATTTGACATTTCTCTAATAACTGCATGCCCTTGTGCCCTGTAGGAAATATGCTGCTTGAGACACAGGGCCATGGTATGACAAGTGCTTTCAAGCACTCGAGAAAGAACCTTTCTCTTCTCTCAGGGGGGCATGTTCACACTCTTGCCTTTGAGCTCCACCAGGAAGCTAGTCTAAAATGAAAAACCTGCCCTTTCTGAGCCTTGTTTTCCTCTCAGAAGGACAAGGGCTCCTGCAAAGCCCACTGCAGTGAAAGTGTTCTTGCCCTTAGTTTCAGAGGCTGAGGGTGTTACCCTTTCATGCTGCCTTTCTGAGAGAAAGCAGGCTGCAGGGAAACTGCCCTGAGCCTGCGGAAACCCTGAGGGGACGACTGCCCCACTGCCATGGGACAGCTCCCACATTAGCACCCCCATCTAAAAACGTTCCTTGTTTCTGCTTCCCCTGTAGCAGAAGACGCAGATGGAAATGCAGAGGCTGCAGACAGAGAGCGCCTCCTCCATGGCACTTGTGGAACTGAAAAAGTCTCTGCAGATGGTGCCAGTGGACATGAAACAGCAGCATGTCCTCATCCCTCACCCGCCGGAGAAGAAGGCTGAGGCAGCTCCTCTGAGCAAACCGAGTGCCAGGTAAGTGTGGGCCAGCACCCAAAAAGGCCAGGAAAAGCTGAGCTGCAGCACGCTGCCCGAGGGATCCAACATGTGGGCGGCTCAGCTCTGGGCTTTGGCTCTCCATCCCCTGGCTGCCTCGCGGAGGGAATGACCGTGGAGACCGTGGGTCTCCAGCTGTCCCCCTGCAGACCCAAAGTCCTAAAGCTCCCCTGCAGCTGACAGTGACGCACCCACAATGGAAGGAGGCTGTGCTCCCTGCTTTTGGGCAGCCAGAGGTGAGGGCCTTCAGAGCCCACCTGAGAGTTTTTTTCTCTGTTGCTGCAGCTGCCTTTCAGTGCGGACTGAGCGCGTGAGGAAACAGCTGGAGAGGAGAGAGGAGGTCCTGCAGAAAGACAAGACCAAGAGCAGAGCTGTTGACATCCCTGGAAATTCTGCAGAGGATCTTCTGATTTGGTAAACCTCTCCTGCAACAGCCTTCATTCCGCTAGCAACAGCCCCTTCCTTGGGCAATGAGGCCCCCGGGCTCACGAGAACCCTTGCCCTGGCCTTCCGTAGCTGCTTGGCCAAAGGTCTCCAGCCCGGCCTCACACAGCGCCTCAGCCTGGCGCTGCGTAGATTCCCTGTCACTGGCTGGGACTCGAGGGGCCCCCGCAAGGCCACACAGAGCCTTGGGACTCCTGCATATGCACGCTCCACAGGACTGGGGCTGAAGGGAGCAGGGAGTGTCACTCCGCTGCCCTCACTGGAACGGAAACTTGAACCCTTTCTTTTTCTCTCCCTAGCGTTGGTGAGAAAATCCCTGTGCTTCCAATGCCGAAGATGACACGAGCATCAGGGAAACCAGCGAGGACCCCTCGCAGCTGTGAGCAGCTGCGAGCCCAATAAAGTCTGTTGCTTCCTGCTGGAAGCACCAGCACGGGCTTTGTAGTGTTCTGATTTCACAGAAACACAGAATGGTTGAGGTTGGAAGGTACCTGAAGAGGTCAGCTTGGCCAACCCCCTGCTCAAACATTGCCACCCAGCACCAGTGTCCAAGGAGCATGTCCTGTGGAGATGGCTTTCAAGTGTCTCCCCTTGAGGAGGGAGACTCTACAGCCTCACTGGAGAACCCGTGAGAGGACTCGCTCACCCACACACTACAGAAATGTATCCTGAGGTTAGGTTCAGGTGGAAGCCACTGTGTTTGCTTCTGTGCCCATCGCCTCTTGTCCTGTCAGTGGGCTCCACTGAAATGAGCCTGGCTCCATTGCCTTTGCACCCTGCCCGCAGGCATGCAGTTATCCACTGATCCCCCCTGAGCTTTCTCTTCTCCAGGCTAAACAGTCCCAGCTCTCCCAGCCTCTCTTCATAGGAGAGATGCTCTGTTCCCTCAATAATCCACCTCACAATTTTTGTGGGACTGTTAAGCAGTTCAAGTAGCACCACTCGTGGCCTCCCAAGACAGCCACGAAGGCCTCCTAGCTGAGGCTGCTGATTCGCCCTTGCTGAAAGCCAGGTGCTCTTCGGATCCAGCATCAGCACCTGCCTGTGCCTGGAGAGCTGGGAAGAGCTGGGAGCTCTTGGTCCTTCCAGGGTGGAACTTCAAGGTAACGGCTCACTGCAACCTTCCCTTTGGTCCCAGGAAAAAAAAAAAAAAAAAAAAAAAAAAAGGCATCAAGCACCTGCCCTCACTCAGCCCAGAATTAGCAACAAGTCTTCCTTCCCTGCTGGTACTGCTGCCAAGGGAGCTTTGAAGTTAAGAGCCTCTTTTTGGAAAACGGCTTTTCCATGACCTCTCGGGTCTGCACATAGCCAAAAAGCAGAGAGAGAGAGAGTTTGAAACTTGGGAGAAAGGAAGGAAAGCCAGCAGGGCCAAAGCCTATCCCAGGGACTTTAAATCTGCACAGCTACAAAACTGAAGGACAAGTTGAATTTTTTTTGTCACATCACTCATACAAGAAAGTGAAGAGCTCTCTTTCTCTCACATGCTCTCACAGTTTTCATTCTCTCCTCCTAAAACTTTCGGGGACTTTGATCTCTCATCAGGCAGCCTTGATGCAAGTTGCTGTCAATTCCACTTGGGTGGAATACCTCTTGCTGAATTGCTGCCCTTGGCCTTAGAGATCCCAATCTATAGGCATCCTTTGAACTGATTTCCTCAAATCCCTTTTAAGCACATCATCCTGAAGTCTACTGAACCCGGCCCATGTAATCTGCTACGTCACATAATGCTGAAAGCTTGTGAACGAGTGAGGGTGCCACGGAGAAGCCCTCCGTGTTGTGGGGCACACGCTCGTCCCTCACAGACCACGTGCGACGTGGCCATCTGACACATGGAGACACCGAGGGAGGGTGCCAGGCACAAGCTCTATATTAAACACTCGTGAAGCATTCCTTCTTCCTTATTCCCTTTCAAGATTTCATGAATAAACAAATGGCAGTTCTAGCATTTCCTTCCCACACCCAAATGGATCACCTTGCACACCCGCTGGGGCACTCTCGAGGTTTGTATGGGACTGAAAGGAGAGAGTTTCCTTCTCAGTGCTGGCATGCTCGGCTCAGCTGTGGCCCTACAGGAAAGGGGATCTACAGGAAAGTGCTCCCTGAGTGCAGGGAGAGAGAGAGAAAAGCTGCTCCCTGACAGGGCGGCTCCAGCCCCACCCTCTGGCAGCCCTGGCGGCCATTTGGCAGTTCTGCCTGCCCCCCGCGCCACAAGCTGGCTGAGGCCTTGGGCTGTCCCCAGCACGGCTGTCAGTGGTGTCGGGCGGCATCTAGAGCCAAGAGGCCTTTCTTGTTCTTTGTGCTGAAGGGAACGTGCTGTCTGGAGCGAGCAGTGCCGCTTTTCTCCGCATTCCGGGGCTGTCATGGTAAGTGACATGGCCTCTCACTTTGAGGGCCCTGTTTTTCGTCAGCATTTGTGAGGGGCTTCTGCATCCCCCCCGCTCACTTGTTGCGGCCAGGGCTTCCCCCCAGGATGTCTGGGCAAGGCCCATGCCGCTGGGCAGGCTCTGGGTGGGCCTCGTCCCCTGCAGGGGCAGGCGTCTGCCGCTGAGCCCACAGCCCAGGAGCGGCTCCTGCACTCGCGGCTGCCCCTGCCCGGGCTGCTGCCGCTGCTTCTGGAACCTTCCTGCAGCCTCTGGCAGCTGGCGCCTGCTTGGCGGCCGCACGTTGGGCTTGTCAGCGTGGGATGAGCGGGCCGTGCCAGCCCGCAGCGTGGCATTGGCGGCCTTGTTGCCGTCCCCAGGGCACGGCTGAAGGGGATAGTGTGGGTTTGATTTGCAAGGACTGGGAGAATTTGGGATGCAGTATCCCACTTCATCCGCAGGCAGTTCGCACTGAACAAGGTGGGCTTTGCAGCCTCATGCTGCCCTCTTACTCTGCTCTTTCCCAGAGCTGCCACCCCACAGAACGCACTTGTGGACCTGAAATCGAAGTCTCTGCAGATGGCAGCAGTGCCTATGAAGCAGCAGCATGTCCTCATCCCTCACCCCCCAGAGGAGAACACTGAGGCAGATCCTCTGAGGAAATCAATGCCAAGTAAGTGTGGGCCAGCTCCCACAAAGGCCAGGAAAAGCTGAGCTGCAGCAGGCTGCCCGAGGGATCCAGCATGCGAGTTGCTCAGCTCTGGGCTTTGGCTCTCCATCCCCTGGCTGCTTCGGGGTCAGGCAATGACCATGGAGATGCCCTGCCTCCAGCTGTCCCCCTGCAGACCCAAAGTCCTGAAGCTCCCCTGCAGCTGACAGTCACACACCTTGTGGGGAAGGGAGCTGTGCTCACTTCTCCTGGGCACGGGGAGGCCGAGTTGGCGTGTTAGGAAACAGCTGGGGAAGAGGAAGGAGGCCCTGCAGGAAGGCAGGACCAAGAGCAGGGCTGTGGACATCCCCGGGAAGACTGTGGAGGAGCTCCCGCTCTGGTACTCCTCTGCTGCAACAGCCTTCTTTCCACAGCCCCTTGTTCAGTGAGGCCTCTGGGCTCTCACTGGCACCCTTCTCCCTGAAGGGAGCAGGGAGTGTCACTCAGCTCTCCTCACTGGAGCGGAATCTTGAACCTTTGCAGAGAATCACAGAATGGCTTGGGTTGCAATTGATGTTAAAGATCTTCTATTCCCTCCCGCCCCCTGCCATGGGCAGGGATGCCATTCACTAGAGCAAGTAGCCCAGTGCCTCATCCAAACAGGTCTTGAAGACCTCCAGGGATGGGGCATCCACGGCTTCTCTGGGCAAGCCGTTCCAGTGCCTCACCACCCTCTGTGTGAAGAAATTTTGTGGCCACCAAGGAGCAGCACTGACTAGCCTTCTCTTTTCCTCCACTGTGGTCCGCCTACCTGGGTTGTTAGAAGGGAAATGCTTCTGGAGATGTGACATTTTGACAATTACTGTGCCTTCTTCAGTGCCTTCTTCATGATTAAAGAGGAGCTCCCCGTGGTGGGCTGTGAGCTCCTTGATGTAAAGAAGCCCATCTTCCAGGTTTCAGAGACCTTTGCCAGTATTCATGGGCTCCCTTACAAGAAAGAAACTTTTCCGGGTAAGAAGAGAGATGAATGTCAGGGCTCCAATGTGTAAGGATGTGGGCTGCATGCTCACCTGCTGCTGGGAAGGCAGTGCAGGGGTTACACAGCTCCTCCAGGAGGTCCAGAGAAAAGCCTGAGTACCTCAGAAGCCAAAACCTGCCAATGCTTTGCCCCTTCTTGCTGGCAGCAGCTGCCGGGAATGTCCCTCTCCATGCTGTTGGCACCCTGATGGCTGCGTTGGTGGTTGACTTCTCCTCTTGGCAGCTGGCACAGCTGCAGGTGCAGAGCAGCAGCAGGGCATCAGTGCTGGAGGGCCCAGCAGCTACGCAAATGTGACTGCCCTCCTCTGCAGGCCTGTGTAGTTCCTTTGCTCCTTGCTTCTTTTCCGTAAGGTGTAATTCGATTTGTTTTCCTGAATTATGCCTGGCTGTCCTTGGACACAAGGGCACATTGCAATGCTGCATTGGGAGGGACTTGTCCTTCTGGGTCAGACGCGTCTCCTGATGAGGCACAGGAGTCTGGCCCCTGCACAAAGCCATGCAGTGATTTCCCAGGTGCAGGCACTCGCTGGGCAGCTTGTGCTGCTTTTAAGGGGCGTGAACATTAAGCCCTGCAAGATCTGCCCGTGGGCTGCTTTCTGCAAGAAGGGAGACGCAACGATGGAGGGAGAGTGTACCAGAACAGGTAAGATTGACTCTCGGAAAGCTGACTCCACAATCAGTAAGATTGTAAAGTAGCTATGTTTATGCAGCGCTGGGCGGCACGGGGGGTAGTCCCACCAAAGTCGTGCGCCCCTAACACGGCAACTTGCTTGGGTTATATGCAGTAAAGATTTACATATGCATGAGGTTTCCCAGTATGCCTATACATATTCATAACCTGTCCCCGCTTAGTATTAAAATTAGTTCCAAGAAGTCATTTCCATAAACTCCTCCCCTCTGCGCTTGCGCGGTGCCTTCTGGTGGTGGGCACTGAGGGTCGTGAGGATGAAGTCAGATGTCTTCATCAGGGTTGAACTTTTCACCTCGCCTCCTTGCGCATGCTCTCTGAGCCCTTGGTCATAATCTGGGCCATAAAGTTGGTTTGGTCCAGTTCTCCGGGCCTGAGGGGCTCCTGTTATCTCGAGGCCTTGCATGTTTGACATTTTTTATCTTGTCCTTTTAAGAACAGTGCTCCTTATCTGTGAGCCCTTGGTCACAGTCCGAACCATAAGGTTGGTTTGATCTGGTTCTTGGAGTCCCGGGGGCTCCTGTTATCTGGAGGGCTAAGCGCAGCACAGGCACATGGCAAATGTAGCACATATTAAGCAATGAGTGTTGCCTACATATTCATTCTTAATCAATCACTCTCTAATTTCTAATCCCATGTTTCATGGGATTATTCCCCCCTTTTCTGGAAAATCTAGTAAATTCTTTTACTTAATACAAAAATTCTTCTTCCCAGTCTCTATGGTATGTACCCCTCAATGCCTTGCCATGTACCTTTGTCAGGGAAGCTAGTATAGCCATTCATTGTAACCATTTCCAATTCCAAAAGTATTACAAAAGACAATATTAAACTTATACCAACTAATATCAGTAAAACAACAACCGGGTGACACAATGTGTTCAAAATCCCAGTTGCAGTTGGCGACCATCCTAAGAGTGCGTCCCACCAGTTGTGATTTGTCTTGTTTTACTCTTTGCAAATCTCTGCTTATTTCCTTTGTATCATGATGGACAGTGATTAGAGTCTTCTTTCCATTTTCCTGAATGCTTTCTTTTAAAAAAATTTTTGATCAGGTCTTGGTGTTTAACTAGTTGCTTCACTAACGTGAGGTTCACCCCAGCAGGTGTAGGTAATAACTTGTGATACATTGTGTTGTTAGACTTGATCAACTGGTGGGATACCACTGGTGCCAAATATAGAAAATCACACCTGACAATTCTAACAAAGTTAGAGATAGAAAAGTTAGAATGATTTTTGCTAGGGAGAGTCATGTCTTCCTTCTCTACTTGTACAAAAGCACAAGCAGTTCTTAAACAGACGCAGCCTTGACCAATATATCCAAGCACAGTCTTTTGACTAGTATTTGGATGAATTTCAAAGTGGCAAACGCCTTGTTGCGTGTCAAGACATACGTCCTGAGCATCAGTGGTGTTGCTTTCACAAATAAATCCTTGTTGTTCCCAGGTAGCACATGATTCTAGATTTACAGACTGCCATTTCCCATTCTCCATCCACGCCCATGTTCTATGCTCCGAAGGATAGAGCACTGTCTCCTCATGGTTTAATCCTAGTGCAACGATGGGCTGGATAACATAAACTGTGGCATTACTTATAGTAGGCACAAAGGCAGTAGCCATGTTAACAATGGGATCATAGGTAAAATGTACCAGAGTCCACCAAGACTGGAACTTCTTCTCAAAATCATTGGCATTGTCCCAAACAGCCTTTTGGACTTCAGCCAGAAAAATGCCTTCACTTCCTTCCGTAATGATCAAGGCAGCCGTTGCCTGCATCCATAACTGTGCTTGTATACAGCTAAGAGCTAAAGATACATTATCTTGAACCATACTAAGTGCATCTATTATTAGTTTGTGGTCTTGGTCTTTAGCCTTTTCCCATCTCGGTAACACCTGTGAAATTTGCCATTGGCTAGTTCCCAATGCCAATAAGGATGATTGTAGGGGCTGTTTTAGTTTTGTCCCACTGTTGTAGGAAGTACAGCCAAAACCAGCTAATTACTACAGTCTGTGTAAATACGAAATTATACCACCAATCTGATTTACCTGGGTGGATACAACCTTCTTGTTGGCCACTTTTGGAAATAGGTTTTACTAAAATCCCCGTTACTTTCTCGTGGGTCGTTCCATTAATCATTCGGCACCCTATGTTAATTTCGTCCCCTACGGTTCTTCGGTGTGTCCATTCTTGCCCTAATTTTTGCCATTCTTGTAATGTATATAAATGGTCATCATTTGTTCGCCAAATAACCACAACTGCTAACTTTCCGTTAACGCTCTTATCCTCTGTTGTTACAGCTTCAGACCAAGGCCGCTCACCATTCTCTATTATCATAGAGGCATCTTCTTGAATCACAGTTACGACTTATAAGCCATAGAAATAAAACAATTCTGTTAACTAAATTCCTGCTAACCATGTTACTAAATACTCCTGACCGTGATGTCCTCATTTTGCTCGACTGAGCTTTAGTTTCAGTTCACCGTCACGTGGTGTTACTTTCCAGGGGGTTCTGGAGCTTTCTTCACTTGCTAACGGTGAATCGAGGCACTCTGTTCCTTGATCTTAATTGCAGTGAAGGTTTTAAGGAGCACCTGGTATAGTCCTTCCCACTGTGGTTTCAAAGTTTTCTCTACAAGAGACTTAGCTACCTCTCAGGCTTTGGCAGTCCTACTGGGGAAAGCCTCTGGCCATCCTGAAAAGGTATCTGTTAACACCAGTAAATATCGACACCCCCCTTTTCTTGGAAGTTCAAGAAAAGTCAATTTGCCACTGTTGCCCAGGCCCATGGCCTTTTCCAGTTTGACATAGTTTTGCTTTGGGGGCATTTTGGGGGTGAGTCTGGAGACAAAGATCACAATATTAAGCTATTTGAGTGATGGTCGCATATTAGTTCCTGGCAATATTTTTTCCAATTAGATAGCTATACAAAGCGTCTATTCCCCAATGTGTTTTCCAGTGTTCTTTCTTTACCAGTGACCACAATAAATTGGAGGCGAGGACTAGCTTCCCTTCCCTTCTTTGGTAATAGCCCATCCCTCTTGGCTATATTTTCCCTTCTGACTTTTGATTAATTTTCTATCCTTTTTGTTACTACATACAAGCTTACCTTCAAGGGGAATTTGCCTGTCTGGAATCAGGGCTCCCTCAGTTGCTACCTCACCTTCTGCTGCTTCTTTTGCCTCTCCGTCCGCCAGATCATTTCCTTCCTCCAATTCTGAGCTCACCGTCTGGTGTGCCTTAATGTGCATGATTGCTGCCTTTTCAGGCAGCTGAACTGCTTCCCATAAGCTCATTATTTAGTCCAGATTCTATTACGTCTTTGCAAGTGTTAACTGCATGCCCAGCGTGTTGTTTTCCGCTGATGACGTAGCTGCTCCCATATTTCCACCTCATCAGAAGGAGTGTCCTTCAGATCTGGACGGCTGGAGTAGGTAGCTTCAATGGTCTCCAGGCAGTCATGGTGTACTGGCTCCCCTTGGTTTCTGCTGATTTCAGGAACCTTTGTGGGGAAAGCCAGTGACCACCTTTCACTTCCAGCACTGTGGACACTGTGTGAGACACCAGCACAGTTATTTTCTGTCCCAAGGTGAACTCGTGTGCTTCCTGGATATTTTGCACCACTGCTGCAACGGCTCTGAGGCATCCCAGCCATCCCTTGGCAGCAGCATCCAGCTGCTTTGAAAAATAAGCAACTGCCCTTCGATATGGGCCCATGTCCTATGCTACTATTCCCAGGGCAATGTTCTGTTTCTCATGGGAGAAGAAGAAAAAATGGTTTATTCACATCTGGAAATCCCAGAGCTGGGGCTGACATGAGAGCCTTCTCCAGTTGTTCAAAGGCTCGCATGGCCTCCTTTGTCCATTGGAGGTCCCTGTTCCCATTCGCAATGAGCACATACAGCGATTTTACAAGCAATCCGTAATTGTAGATCCACAATCTGCACCATCCCGTCATTCCCAAAAAGGTTCACAGTTCTTTTATTGTCTCGGGTTTCAGGGTTTGACGTATCGCTTCTTTATGATCTTGCCCCAAGGTCCATTGTCTGGCACTAACCTCATAACCCTGGTAGGTCACCTTCTGCTTTACCACCTGAGCCTTCTTCTTCTTCGATACCCTGTACCCCTGTAGTTGCAGGAACTTTAGGAGGCTTACCGTCCAGGCCACACATGTTTCCTCTGTCTGGGTGGCTATAAGGAGGTCATCTACGTACTGCAACAGCCTTCCTTCTCCTGATGGGGCTTTCCAGGTCTCCAAGTCCTCTGCAAGTTGTTCTCCGAATAAGGTGGGTGAGTTCTTAAAGCCCTGAGGCAACCTCGTCCACGTGAGCTGTGTTTTGTGCCCACTCTTAGGGCTTTTCCAATCAAATGCAAAGATTTTCTGACTGGCTTCATGGAGAGGGAGGCAAAAGAAGGCATCCTTCAGGTGTAAAACGGTAAACCAAGTTAGCTCTGGTGTTAAGCATGTTAATCAATTATCAGGCTAATTCCTTCTCTGTCTTCCTTTTCCAAGGGACACCGCTTAAGTGCATTTTTTGCCTTCCGTGGTACATTAGAAGATCGTACTCGAGAAAACACTTGACTTGGGATTTCCTCACTAATTTCCTCTTTGGTCTCGATAGCTGTCAATATCAAACACAACACTTCCACATTTCTTTGATCATTTACCTCCAGAATAATCTCCCCATTTTTAAATGAAATGGTTGCTTGTAATCTTTACGATAAATCTCTCCCTAGGAGTTACTCGGGGGAGTTGGGCATGCATAGGAACTTGTGAATGCCCCACTGTTTCCCATATTTACATTTCAATGGCTTGCAGAAATATGCTATTTCAGATTGGGCAGTTGCCCCCTTCACTACAATGCAATAATTCCCCACTGATACTAACGCTTTCTTTAAAACCAAATATGTTGCCCCCGCATTCAGCATAAGTTCCACCTCTTTTCCCTCTTTCCCCATCTTCATTTTTGTAACCAACAGATCTGCTGGGGTAGATTCCCCCAGTCCTCTTTAGTCGTCTTTTGCATGTGCGACCACCCCCTCCCTTCTCCGGTTCCCTTTTCCATTTCTTTTCCGTTCTGGGCTTTCCTTTTGCCAACGCCCAAATTTCTTACACAGGGCGCATTGCTCCTTGCCTAGTCGGGGCTGTTCCTGTCTGGGCCTCCTTTTTCCTTCTTCTCTAATAACTGCTATCAGCCTCTTCTGCATGTTTAATTGAGGAAGATAGAAGAAGATAAATGTCCTTTCTCTTTCCAAATTGCCCTGTGTGCATGCACCACACCAAAGGCATAGTTCAAATCTGTCCAAATGTTTGCCAGCTCAAAAGCTCTTATCAAAGTGATGATTTCAGCCTTTTGGGCTGATGTTTGTTACCGTATATCCTGTGAGGCAAAATCCCTGGCGGGTGAAGCTGCTGCCATCTGTCTACCAATCCTCCGCATCTTCTAGGGGTGTTTCTTTTAAGTCTGGTCAGCTGGAGGATACCGTGTCCATGGTCTTGATGCAATCATGAATGGGTGATCTGGAAGCTCTGTTACTGAGGAAAGAGGCTGGGTTCACGGTATTAGTGCTGAAAAAATGTAGTGAACTAACAGTCCATTACACACATTCCTTTTCTTCTTCAGTAGCTATCATTTGCGCATTGCAACAATGTCCCCTTTTCGAAAAGCCGAAGGGGTCTTTCAAGCTTCGAGATCACAGTTCCCGAATATGGTGGGGCTATTGTTGAACCCCTGTGGTAACACTGCCCAAGTAAGCTGAGTTTTCCATCCTCTATTATTATTTTCCCACTCAAAGGCAAAGAGTTTCTGGTTTTCAGTTGCCACGGGCAGGCAGAAAAGGGCATCCTTTAAAGCTAGTACCATGAACCAAACTTGACCGTTTTTCTCATTTTGTAATTCCCATCCTTTTTCCCATTTTAAATTTCAAGCATTGCAAAAGAATGCCTTTTCCTGTTGGCCAGTTGCTCCTATTACATTTACGGACTAATTAACACAGAGAAAGAAGCGCCCGTAACCAACAAAAAATTCAAGCTTCACTTCTTCATTCCCTAGCTTTATTTCAACCAGTGGACCTGCTAGGCTAGATGCCCCAGGTCCCCATCATTCCTGACTGTTGTTAGCTTATCCTGCAAACTAAGACAATTTCTTTCCGGTATCAGGGGCTGATTGCCCTGGAAAGAGGCTAACCAATTGCCTCTGTTTGTTTTCTGAAGCCAGGTCCAATTTTTATTTTTTTTTATTATTATTTTTCTCTTTGAAAGTTCAGTCCCATTAGCAATCTGAGCTCACACATGAACTCAGGTTGTTTTAAGAGTTAGCTGCTTTTCTGTTTCCATGCCAACTGTCTGGGACCCATCAGGGTCCCTCTGCCCCAGAGGGCTCACACCAGTCATTTTGAGATCTCAGCCTCGGGCTGAGGCAGACCTATTAACATTCCTACATCCTCTTTCCCCGGTCATTCGACTTCAAACAGCTTTGTCAAATACTACATGCCACACCTTTAACACCTTCAACAACCCTTTTAGCACTTCCTGTATCTTTCTCCAGCCTGTACTTTTCTAATGCCAGCACCAAAAGCTCAGTCAGGGGCCAACTTAATTCCATACCTTTTCCCTCCAAGATACTGAAACAACATATCAATATACAACATCTCATCCCATTTTCCTTCTCTCCTCAAAAACATGAATTGCAAGATAGTGTTATAGTCGATTGATCCGTAAAGTGGCCATTTAGCTTATATAGTGGCCACCATTGATTGCAATACTTGGTGAAAGTCCTCTTGCTTTGTGCTGCCCCAGGCGTTTGGAGCTCTGTCTTTCAGGGATTCTCTTCCTCCAGACGAGCAGTCAGCAAGACAGCTCTGTAGCAATGCTGGAGGGTCCAGCAGAGGCCCAGAGGTGACTGCCCTCCTGTGCAGGCCTGTGTAGTTACTTTGCTCCTTGCTTCTTTTCCGTTAGGTGTATCTCGTTTTCTTCTCCTGAATTATGCCTGTCTGTTTTTGGACACCGGCATTCCTCGGGACACGGTGCAGCGCCGCATTCAAGAGACCCTGCTCTTCCTCTCTTGCACCCTTAGAAAGAAGCAGGCTGTTGATTTCGTCTTCAAGGACATTGGCCATCTGGTCTTCCGCAAGAGCAGAGTCCAAATGCAGTTTTCCACCGACTGCGTTCCTCAGCACACCATGGCAGAGCAGCAGGATCAAGACTTCAGCTTTAAGGCCACTGGCTGTGTGGTTCTCTGGAAACCTGTCTCAGTGTAAGTTTCTGAGGGCTTCAACACTGCTCAGGGTTCTTGGGAAGTCCCGAGGCCATCCAGAAGGACTTGTGGTGGGTCTGACTTATCTCCTGTCTGAGGCAGTTGAGTCTCACCTACACACAAAGTCAGGCAATGTTATACCTGGGTATGCATGCTAGCTGAGCGGCTTCTGTTGGTTCTAAGGAAGGGAGGAAGGTTTGTTTTTTTTGCCTGAGCAGCCTGAAGGTTAGCTGATTTTGCTGTGAAGGGGATCCTGTCCTGGATGGGATCTCACCCAGGGCTGCTTCTCTCGCAGAGGCGAGGGATGATGCGTTCAGCCACATCTGGCCCTCTCGCAGATGAGCTCTGGTAGCATTGTTATCTTTCCCAAGTGAGTATGCTTGCTTCTGTGGCCCCTGACTGACCGCATAGAATCTGGAGGGGTTGGAGATGAACAGCTCCTCAGACACCCCAGGGGACACAGAGAAGATGAACAAGGGAGTAGTAGTGAGGATGGAGAAAGACACTAAGAGCAGGCAATGTGAGAGCTGGCTCCTGGCAGTGCTTGCAGGTCCAGCTTTTGCTCTACCTGTAAAAATGTCGTCCCATTAACCTGCAGCTTTTCTCACTTTGACCCATCTGAGTCTCTTACTCACCCCACTGCAGGGGAGTGAGCGAGCAGCTGTGGGGCTCATTTTATAACCTATTGGGGTTAACTGACAGGAGATGGCAGCAGTGTTCGGGGCTGAGTTCATGAGATGAGGACGGGTCTAAGGAAACCTCCGTTTTGGGGTCTCTTGCTGAAAAAGGCAAGTATTTGTGAGTATGTCTCCATCAACCTAGAACCTTCCTCCTTTCTCTTCCCTTCCTTAGGCTGAGTGAGAAGACTTGCGTATGGAACGAATGTGAAAGGTGCTGGCATGTACAAGCTAAATATTACTGAATAAAGACAGTGGCAAGCAGCCTCAGCCGTGCTGCATATGAGCTGTGAGAAACGGGAAGAGAAGAGCTGGCAGCTGTCTCCTCTATTCTTTCCCATTTCTGGCTGGGAGCACGATAAGCCCATCGGGACAGTGTTTGCAGGGGCCATGACAATTTTGCTGGGCTAGGGGAAGCCTCCGCTCCTACGAGTGGAGAAGGGACAGAGAGAGATGGAGGCCAGGAGTGCTGCCATCCTGTGCAGCAGCCACCTCATGTTCCCAACTCTCATGCACCTCCCAGATGATGGTGATCCCGACAGGAGTTGCCTCAAGAAAAAGCACCCGCACAGCCCTCTCGAGCCACAGTTTCTTGTGGGGAGAGAGAGGGAGGGTCTCGGGACACGGGCACCAGTCCACATGGCCACCAGGGCTGTGCTGCAGGAGCAGGCTGGCTTGCAGCATGACCTCTCTTTCCCTTGCTTTTCAGGGATTGTGAAAGTTTGGGATGCAGTATCCCACTACATCCCAGCAACGCCTAGCACCTTCTGGCCGGTAGCGGCTCCTGGAAACGTCCCTGTCCGTGCTGTTGGCACCCTGATGGCTGCGTTGGCGGTTGATTCTCCTCTGGGCAGCTGGAGCAGCTGCAGGTGCAGAGCAGCAGCAGGGCATCAGTGCTGGAGGGCCCAGCTGCTGCCCAAACGTCTACTGAAATCCCCACTCTGGATTAGATGTGTCCAAAGGTAGCATGTTGGGTACAATGGCAGCAGGGAGTCCCAGGACTCCCATCCCCACCCGTGAAATGCCAGTGGCCAAGGAGACTCCCTTCTAGGCCAACCCGTCTCCCAGCTTGCTCTGCCTTTTACAAGTAGCACCAGATCCAGCAGGGAGGCTCATTCCCTGCCTCTTTGTGTGGCCACCAAGCAGCAGCTCTGACTGTCCTTCTCGTTTCCTCCTTACAGGGATGCCTCCTATTAAGAGCCGGCTGCTCACACCCCAGAGTCTCTCTCTATCCAGACTCTCCAAGATGAAAGGGGAGGCAAAGCTGGGCCAGGCTGCAGTGGAAAAAGAGCCTTCTCGCAGGTGAGGCTGCGGGGAACCTTAAAGAAGCAGCCCCTGGGCTCTTCTCCTTGAGTCATCGAGCGGCTTTCCTTAGACACAGGGTCTCGGTGAATTCCACAGGGGTCCCGACACATGCCCCACCAACTGCCCTTTCCCTGCTGGGGACCTGATTGGTGAGCAAAAACTAGAGCAGGAAATCCTCCTCTTCTGTGCTTGCAGGCTGCTGACAACCCGTGAGGAGAGCTCCTCAAGAATGGCAGAAGAGGGGAAGGGCAAGAGCTGTGCTGTGGCCTGGCCCCAAACTCAAGCCCCTGCCTGTGAGGGTCAACGGAGAGGAGGACAGGTAGCCACTGCATCTGTGTGCCCATTGCCGGGTTGTTTCACGGGTTGCCGTCATGGAGATTTGACATTTCTCTAATAACTGCATGCCCTTGTGCCCTGTAGGAAATATGCTGCTTGAGACACAGGGCCATGGTATGACAAGTGCTTTCAAGCACTCGAGAAAGAACCTTTCTCTTCTCTCAGGGGGGCATGTTCACACTCTTGCCTTTGAGCTCCACCAGGAAGCTAGTCTAAAATGAAAAACCTGCCCTTTCTGAGCCTTGTTTTCCTCTCAGAAGGACAAGGGCTCCTGCAAAGCCCACTGCAGTGAAAGTGTTCTTGCCCTTAGTTTCAGAGGCTGAGGGTGTTACCCTTTCATGCTGCCTTTCTGAGAGAAAGCAGGCTGCAGGGAAACTGCCCTGAGCCTGCGGAAACCCTGAGGGGACGACTGCCCCACTGCCATGGGACAGCTCCCACACTAGCACCCCCATCTAAAAACGTTCCTTGTTTCTGCTTCCCCTGTAGCAGAAGACGCAGATGGAAATGCAGAGGCTGCAGACAGAGAGCGCCTCCTCCATGGCACTTGTGGAACTGAAAAAGTCTCTGCAGATGGTGCCAGTGGACATGAAACAGCAGCATGTCCTCATCCCTCACCCGCCGGAGAAGAAGGCTGAGGCAGCTCCTCTGAGCAAACCGAGTGCCAGGTAAGTGTGGGCCAGCACCCAAAAAGGCCAGGAAAAGCTGAGCTGCAGCACGCTGCCCGAGGGATCCAACATGTGGGCGGCTCAGCTCTGGGCTTTGGCTCTCCATCCCCTGGCTGCCTCGCGGAGGGAATGACCGTGGAGACCGTGGGTCTCCAGCTGTCCCCCTGCAGACCCAAAGTCCTAAAGCTCCCCTGCAGCTGACAGTGACGCACCCACAATGGAAGGAGGCTGTGCTCCCTGCTTTTGGGCAGCCAGAGGTGAGGGCCTTCAGAGCCCACCTGAGAGTTTTTTTCTCTGTTGCTGCAGCTGCCTTTCAGTGCGGACTGAGCGCGTGAGGAAACAGCTGGAGAGGAGAGAGGAGGTCCTGCAGAAAGACAAGACCAAGAGCAGAGCTGTTGACATCCCTGGAAATTCTGCAGAGGATCTTCTGATTTGGTAAACCTCTCCTGCAACAGCCTTCATTCCGCTAGCAACAGCCCCTTCCTTGGGCAATGAGGCCCCCGGGCTCACGAGAACCCTTGCCCTGGCCTTCCGTAGCTGCTTGGCCAAAGGTCTCCAGCCCGGCCTCACACAGCGCCTCAGCCTGGCGCTGCGTAGATTCCCTGTCACTGGCTGGGACTCGAGGGGCCCCCGCAAGGCCACACAGAGCCTTGGGACTCCTGCATATGCACGCTCCACAGGACTGGGGCTGAAGGGAGCAGGGAGTGTCACTCCGCTGCCCTCACTGGAACGGAAACTTGAACCCTTTCTTTTTCTCTCCCTAGCGTTGGTGAGAAAATCCCTGTGCTTCCAATGCCGAAGATGACACGAGCATCAGGGAAACCAGCGAGGACCCCTCGCAGCTGTGAGCAGCTGCGAGCCCAATAAAGTCTGTTGCTTCCTGCTGGAAGCACCAGCACGGGCTTTGTAGTGTTCTGATTTCACAGAAACACAGAATGGTTGAGGTTGGAAGGTACCTGAAGAGGTCAGCTTGGCCAACCCCCTGCTCAAACATTGCCACCCAGCACCAGTGTCCAAGGAGCATGTCCTGTGGAGATGGCTTTCAAGTGTCTCCCCTTGAGGAGGGAGACTCTACAGCCTCACTGGAGAACCCGTGAGAGGACTCGCTCACCCACACACTACAGAAATGTATCCTGAGGTTAGGTTCAGGTGGAAGCCACTGTGTTTGCTTCTGTGCCCATCGCCTCTTGTCCTGTCAGTGGGCTCCACTGAAATGAGCCTGGCTCCATTGCCTTTGCACCCTGACGGAAGGCATGCAGTTATCCACTGATCCCCCCTGAGCTTTCTCTTCTCCAGGCTAAACAGTCCCAGCTCTCCCAGCCTCTCTTCATAGGAGAGATGCTCTGTTCCCTCAATAATCCACCTCACAATTTTTGTGGGACTGTTAAGCAGTTCAAGTAGCACCACTCGTGGCCTCCCAAGACAGCCACGAAGGCCTCCTAGCTGAGGCTGCTGATTCGCCCTTGCTGAAAGCCAGGTGCTCTTCGGATCCAGCATCAGCACCTGCCTGTGCCTGGAGAGCTGGGAAGAGCTGGGAGCTCTTGGTCCTTCCAGGGTGGAACTTCAAGGTAACGGCTCACTGCAACCTTCCCTTTGGTCCCAGGAAAAAAAAAAAAAAAAAAAAAAAAAAAAGGCATCAAGCACCTGCCCTCACTCAGCCCAGAATTAGCAACAAGTCTTCCTTCCCTGCTGGTACTGCTGCCAAGGGAGCTTTGAAGTTAAGAGCCTCTTTTTGGAAAACGGCTTTTCCATGACCTCTCGGGTCTGCACATAGCCAAAAAGCAGAGAGAGAGAGAGTTTGAAACTTGGGAGAAAGGAAGGAAAGCCAGCAGGGCCAAAGCCTATCCCAGGGACTTTAAATCTGCACAGCACAAAACTGAAGGACAAGTTGAATTTTTTTTGTCACATCACTCATACAAGAAAGTGAAGAGCTCTCTTTCTCTCACATGCTCTCACAGTTTTCATTCTCTCCTCCTAAAACTTTCGGGGACTTTGATCTCTCATCAGGCAGCCTTGATGCAAGTTGCTGTCAATTCCACTTGGGTGGAATACCTCTTGCTGAATTGCTGCCCTTGGCCTTAGAGATCCCAATCTATAGGCATCCTTTGAACTGATTTCCTCAAATCCCTTTTAAGCACATCATCCTGAAGTCTACTGAACCCGGCCCATGTAATCTGCTACGTCACATAATGCTGAAAGCTTGTGAACGAGTGAGGGTGCCACGGAGAAGCCCTCCGTGTTGTGGGGCACACGCTCGTCCCTCACAGACCACGTGCGACGTGGCCATCTGACACATGGAGACACCGAGGGAGGGTGCCAGGCACAAGCTCTATATTAAACACTCATGAAGCATTCCTTCTTCCTTATTCCCTTTCAAGATTTCATGAATAAACAAATGGCAGTTCTAGCATTTCCTTCCCACACCCAAATGGATCACCTTGCACACCCCCTGGGGCACTCTCGAGGTTTGTATGGGACTGAAAGGAGAGAGTTTCCTTCTCAGTGCTGGCATGCTCGGCTCAGCTGTGGCCCTACAGGAAAGGGGATCTACAGGAAAGTGCTCCCTGAGTGCAGGGAGAGAGAGAGAAAAGCTGCTCCCTGACAGGGCGGCTCCAGCCCCACCCTCTGGCAGCCCTGGCGGCCATTTGGCAGTTCTGCCTGCCCCCCGCGCCACAAGCTGGCTGAGGCCTTGGGCTGTCCCCAGCACGGCTGTCAGTGGTGTCGGGCGGCATCTAGAGCCAAGAGGCCTTTCTTGTTCTTTGTGCTGAAGGGAACGTGCTGTCTGGAGCGAGCAGTGCCGCTTTTCTCCGCATTCCGGGGCTGTCATGGTAAGTGACATGGCCTCTCACTTTGAGGGCCCTGTTTTTCGTCAGCATTTGTGAGGGGCTTCTGCATCCCCCCCGCTCACTTGTTGCGGCCAGGGCTTCCCCCCAGGATGTCTGGGCAAGGCCCATGCCGCTGGGCAGGCTCTGGGTGGGCCTCGTCCCCTGCAGGGGCAGGCGTCTGCCGCTGAGCCCACAGCCCAGGAGCGGCTCCTGCACTCGCGGCTGCCCCTGCCCGGGCTGCTGCCGCTGCTTCTGGAACCTTCCTGCAGCCTTCCAGTTGCTGCTTTGGCAGTATGCACAAAAGAAGAGCCCAGCTCCAGCAGAAGGACGGGGTCCATTCTGCCTGGTGCTTGTGTGTTGCCCGTGGCCAGAGTGGGCAGGCCAGCATGTCGCTGGTGCTGGCACTCAAGGCTTTCCCTACTTGTTGGGAACTGCTTGGAGGGAATTTTACGGAGCTGAGGGTGTTGGCTGTGCTCTTAGTAGCCCAGCTCCACTTTAGAGGGAACAAAGGAGGGAGCTGGGAAAATCCGTGACATTGAGGCCATCTCCAGGGCTCTGCAGAGTGACACTGCCTGGCACCTTCTCATGAGCTGTGGCCAAGGCATGAGGGCCCATCTTCTTGCTTGGAGAAGCCCCAGAAATACTGACCCGTGTTCCTGATTTCTTGCTTTTCAGGGTGTCACAGTACCTGGGCTGGGCACCTTCTTTGCTGTTAAACAGGAGCGGCCCATGGCAGGCTTTAAGCTCCTCGATGTAAAGAAGCCCGTCTTCCAGGTTTCGGAGCACTTTGCCAATGTTCATGGGCTCCCTTACAAGAAAGAAACTTTTCCTGTTAAGAAAGGAGATAACTTGCAGGACCCCCACGCGCGGGGACTTTGGGCTGCATGCTCAGCTGCTGCTGGGAGGGCAGTGGAGGGTTACACAGCTCCGCCAGGAGGTCCACCTCCCCAGACACCTGGAGGTCAAGAGTCAAAGCCATCAGCATGTCCCAGCCCCAGTGAGCAGGCAGAGAGCAGGCCAGCAAGTCCTCCTTCAGTGTGCACAAATGAGGTGTACAGAGCGCCTCCCCCCACAGCAGTGTCGCAAGAATCAAAGCCACCAGCCTGTCCCACTCCCAGTGAGCACAGCACTGTGGCGATGGCCGAGAGACAGGGACACGACCAACATGCCTCCAGTGCCTGTGACGAACATCTGTATGAAACAGCCCGGATCATCATCTCTGCAGTCCTACGCCGTGCTGTAGCCATGAGCCAGGGAGCCCCAAGCAAGGCACCAAGTGCTCCCTCGGCCGCAGGGCCCAGGGTGCCTCCTCCCACAGCAGAGCCTGCAGACTCTGCATCCTCAGCCTCTGCCTTGGCTGGAGGCCCTGTGGGGGAGGCCAGCGAAGCCCCTCTCGCTGCAGCAGCAGCAGAGGAAGAACGAAAAGAAGTGGCTTCTCCTTTGGCTGGAGGCCCTGTGCGCGAAGTGAGCAAAGACCCTCTCGGTCCAGGAGCAGCGCCGCAAGGAGGAGCAGTGGCTTCTCCCTGGGCTGGACAACCTGGGGAGGAAGCCAGTGAAGCCCCTCTTGGTCCAGCAGCAGCACCAGAGGAAGAAGAAATGGCTTCTCCTTTGACTGCAGAGCCTCTCAGGGAGGACAGCACAGATCTTCTCAGCCCAGCAGCAGCTGATGAAGCAGGAGCAGTGGCTTCTCCCTTGGTTCCTGGGCACCAGGTAAGCACAGAGCGCGTAGTGGGCACGAGGCCCTCAGGGAGCTTTGCAGCACCCACAGAAGCATCACAGGGAGACACAGGACAGCGCCCCAGTGTGAGAAAAGTCTCAATATTGTTTCCAGTCAGGGTCTTCTGTGAAGCTATTTTATTCACGGTTGCAATGGCGGGCCTCCTGCGAGCAGGAGCGCACACGAAGAGTATGCCATAACCTTTTCTTCCCTATTACCCGACACCTGACTCATGGTGACCCTGTTTCCTCATGGGCTGTGTGCTACGGGTTTACAAACTCCTCGATGCCTTTCGATAGCATATATGTACAATTTTATTTGACCAACCTTTAATTTCTCCTTTTCCTTTCCTTCATCTCTCGTGACTAGAGGGCCCGTGATTTTTCTTTTTCTACTAATTTTGCGCAGCTCATGCTGGTTGTCTTAGCTATCCTCCTTATTCTGGGACAGCGGGACCTTCCCTTTATCTGCTTAATGTCCTCCCCACTGCTTTGCTACTGCCATGCCTGCACAATCCCTTTTGACTATGCAAGGTTAGCAGAGTTTTCCACTGAAAAACACCAGCCACTGCAAAAACACAGCTTTGTTTCTCACAATGCCCCCCTCTTCTTTTCTCACTCCTATTGCTGTTTCTGCACTTCTACACGTCCTCCGTTCTTGAGCTTTTCCAACATTAGGGCCCAGTGGTTTTCTTCCAAAGTCAGGGGGATGCCAGATATGCAATGCCTTTATCATTGTAACACCAACAAACAGCTGTTTGAGCCAATTCCAGTCAGGTAACCGCAAAGTCAGTTTCTCCCAAATGTTTCTAAATCCCCTGGAAGCGTCATCTTGAGCCGCTCTGAGTAGGATTGGTTTCTTTCCCAAATACTTTGGAGATCAGTCACATTCGCCCCCTTTGATCTACATGCCTAGAGCAACTAGCAGTAATTACAGCACCCGCTCTCCTCTGAGGCTACTAATAAACCGAATACCACTTGGTTCCAGAGTACTGTTTCTGACAAGCTTCTTAGCTCCTCTCGCAGTGCCTGGGCTGCATGCAGAGTGTTATTTTGTAGTTCTCCAGTGAGTGAAATTCCCTGTTTCGGTTTCCTAGAGGATTATCTGGAGTCCTCGTAATTCTGCGTGCGGTCTCAAGGGGGCTTTGGCGTTGTGGGTCTTCAATAATAGGTACACGTGGAATTATTGCCCCCACGGTGCAAGCTCCCTTCCAGCCAAGGGGCAACACCTTCCTGGATTTATTGCCGCAGAGCCAGTGCTACCCCTTGCCATTGGGGACAGGCCATCCCGTTACAGGATTCTCATGGTGTATCTGCTGTACAGCAACTTCTACTGTTCCTGTTACAAGTGTTACTCTAGAGTGAGGAGTCACTCACTTCACAGCAATACTTTGTCTCAAGCAGATCCGATACTTTGTCTCAAACACATACGCTTACACATATACTTCCTTGCTGGTGCAGCTCCTGCTGCCTCTGCTGCAATATTAGGGTTAGAGGGAGCATAACTTGACTCCTCCTGCGGAGAAGGAGTCTTATTGTTTACATGTAAACTTGAAGCGGGAATTTTCATCGGACCTGTGTTGTGGCCAAAGGAGCAAAGTTCCTTTTAATGGCTTTTCAGGCCAGACAATTGAACAATATCTAACCTGTGCTTTTTTATCCTTTTCCCTAGTGTTGGGGTTGTTTTTCCAATTCCTTTTCTTTCTCCCCAAAGGACTAGCTTTACGCACCATTCTGAGGATTGTGCTTCTGAAGATCTCCAAGGATGGAGACGCCACAGCCTCTTGGGGCAACCTGTTCCAGCAAAGACACCGTTGTGTTACCAACACTGTTTCAGCCACAACTCTGAAGCATAGGACCTGCTTCAGCAGCCAGAGAAGCTGCGGGCTAAACAGCAGCGTGGCACAGCTGTGGCTCTGCCGCTGAAAGCTTCTCCACAGCGTGCTCTTAAAGCAAGGAGCAGGGAATCTTCCTGCGGCTGCCCAGGGCTTTCTTCTCGCAGCCCCGCCAGAGCAAGCCTCAAGACACCTCTCCGCCAGCTCCACCGCCTCCCTGGTGCCCGCCTTCTCTGGGAGCCCTTCACAGTGCCTAGAGCCACAGGCCTCTGGCTGCCCGGACACAGGAGGAATCCCTGCTCCTGCTCCTGCTCCTGCTCCTGCTCCTGCTCCAGCTGCACTGCCAGGGCTGCCCGATGGGCGTCCAAGCTCGAGTGCAGTCTCTGCTGATGTGTGGGCAGTCAGGCAAAAGAGCCAGGAAGCTTACGCGGACGACCGAGCAGAGCATCTCACAGAATCACAGAATTTCTAGGTTGGAAGAGACCTCAAGATCATCGAGTCCAACCTCTGAGCTAACACTAACAGTCCCCACTAAACCATATCCCTAAGCTCTACATCTAAACGTCTTTTAAAGACTTTCAGGGGTGGTGACTCCACCACTTCCCTGGGCAGCCTGCTCCAATGTCTAACAACCCTTTTGGTAAAGCAGTTCTTCCTCAGATCCAATTGTGAGGAATGTTTTAACAATTCGTGTCCATAAAGAACAGTCCTGTCTGCCTCTGGGTCCTGCACTGGCAATTTAATTCTTGAACCACAGATGCAGTGTGTCCCAGTCTCCCCCTCATTCTAGTCAATTTATCAAGTCTTCAGAAAATACTCCTCAAATTTATGAACCTGTTTGCTTTTGTTATTCTGAACTTCTATTTCTAACAGTTACAGCCTTTTTTTTGTCTTCTTCAGGATTAACTTAACACTGCTATAGGTGTGACTGTCCCTGTGAATAGCTTAATTACTTGTGAAGTGTCAATAAGAAAACTATTTGTGTTTGTATGAAGCCTTTGATGTCTGGGGGTTTCAGAACAACTGATAACAGCTAGTGACTGTTATGGCATACTGTGCAAGCCTCTGATATCTGGCCAGGTGGCCAAGACATTAAGAAGAAGAAAAAAAAGAAGCTGAAGGACGGCTAGGAGACAAGACCTGCAGGGGATGCTGTGTAAACTTGACATGCTGCCAAGGAATACAAAGGGGAAGGACAAGAAAAAAACTTGGAGAGGAAGACTACGAGCCTTCAGCATGAAAGACCCCTAGAGACCCCCAGAGGGACCACCGGAGACTGATGCGCATGCTTGTCATGGTTCCGCTTGAGTGGGCAGCCGAGCTCCACCACAGCCGCTCTCTCACTCCCCCTCCTCAAAGAGGAATGGGGAGAAAATATGTGAAAAGGGCTCAAGGATTGAGACAAGGACGAGAAAATCACGCAATAATTATTGTAACGGGCAAAACAGACTCGGCATAAGGAGATAGTAAGATTTATTGCCTACAACTAACAAGCGAGAGAAGTGAGAAAACAAAGGAAAAAGCAAACCAAAAGCACCTTCCCCCCATCCACCCTCTTCCACCTCCTCCCCCCGAGCGGCGCAGAGGAACGGGGAATGGGGGTTATGGTCAGTCTACAGCACTTCTTCTCTGCCGCTCCTTCTCGGTCACTCTCGTCCCCTGTGCTGTGGGGTCCCACCCACGGGATGCAGTCCTTGATGAACTGATCCAGTGTGGGCTTCCCACAGGCAGCAGCTCTTCCAGAACTGCTCCAGGTGTGGGTCCGTACCACGGGGTCCATCCCCCAGGAGAAAACTGCTCCAACCTGGCTCCCCCATGGGCAGCAGCTCCTGCCAGGTCACCTGCTCCTGCGTGGGCTCCTCTCCAAGGGCTACAGGTCCGGCCCGGAATCTGCTCCGGCAGGGGTCTTCCACAGGCGGCAGCCTCCATCGGTGCAGGGCCACCTGCTCCACCGTGGTCTCCTCCACGGGCTGCAGTGTGGAACCCTGCTCCACCGTGGTACTCCATGGGCTGCAGGGGGACATCCTGCTTCACCATGGTCCTCACCACAGGCCGCAGGGGACTTCTGCTCCGGTGCCTGGAGCACCTCTCCCCCTCCCTCTACACTGACCTTGGCAACTGCAGGCTATTTCTCACTCCCGGCTGCTGTCTGGCGCAGCGTTTTTTTCCCTCTCTTACATATGCTCTCACAGAGGCGCAAACAACATCACTTATTGGCTCAGATCTGGAAAACAATGTGGCCCTTCCCAAACATGGGGCAGCTTCTAGATCTTTCTCACAGAAACCACCCCTATAGCCCCCTGCTACCAAAACCTTGCCACGTAAACCCACTACAATGCTCCAGTAGGAGGGACTGGACCCCGGAAGCTAATTATAATAACCTATTTTTTTAGAAGTAGTAATGAATATGTATTAGTTTAGGAGTATAAAAATCAGCTACCTGATGTGGCTGGTGTGCGTCCTGGTGGAGCGGAGACTCCCGGTGCACCCAGCGCTCTTTGCTTACCTCTATTCCTTTAATAAATCCTATTTTTTCCTTAATTCTACTTTGGGACTGAGTGAATTTATAACACTCCTAAGCTAGGAATTAACCATCTAACAAAACTATGGTATCCTGTAGGCCCTTCTAGCAAAGGATTCAGTGGGATTGCTCGAGTTATGCCTTTCCATGGGGACCTTAAGATACTGTCCTGGTTTCAGTTAGAACAGAATTAATTTTCTTCCTGGTAGCTGGTGGAATGCTGTGTTTTGGCTTAGGATGAGAAGAGTGCTGATAACACCCCGATGTTTTAATTGTTGCAGAGCAGTGCTTATACCAAGCCAAGGACACCTCAGCCTTTTGCTCTGTCCTGCCAACAGGCAGGCTGGGGGTGCAGTAAGAGCTGGGAGGGGACAGACCCAGGACAGGTGACCCAAACTAGCCAAAGGGGTATTCCATACCATCTGACGTCATGCTAAACAATATATAGGGGTGGCTAGCCGGGGGAGGGGGCCAGACTGCTCGGGGTTAGTCTGGGCATCGGTCAGCGGGTGGTGAGCAATTGCATTGTGCATCACTTGTTTGTACATATTATTAGTAGTAGTACTATTATCATCATTGTATTATTATTATTATTATTATTATTATTATTATTATTATTATTATTATTATTATTATTATTATTATTATTATTATTTTCCTGTCTTATTAAACTGTCTTTATCTCAACTCTCGGGCTTCACTTTCCATTTTTCTCCCCCGTCCCAGAGAGAGATGGGGGAGGGTGAGCGAACCGCTGCGTGGTGTTTAGCTGCCGGCCGGGTTAAACCACGACAGATACAAATAGGTATTGCAGGCCCATTATAAGAAGAATTGGGAGATGCCAAATATCCCCCTATACAATGACCCTTCCAATTAGGTGGTAAATTCTTCCTTGCCCTCCCATCGCCACATAGCCACCAATACCCTATACCTAATTTGCACCCACTTTCCGAAGATCCATCCACTCCAGACTCCTTATCAGGGTCGTATGCTACTTGGATAGTAATATTACAAGATGACCTTAAATTGGCTAGATTATATCCCCCTACATTTCCCGTTTTTGAACAGTCAGGTTCCCGACCAAAACTAAGCCCCGGATCACGCAAGATCTTTTATTCGCTGCTATCATTGTCCCCCATACACCGACTTTTAACAGTAACATTTCCCCATGCCTGTAAAGCAAATTTCGGTCCCTCATGGAGGGTATAGTCTACCCTTTCCATTCCCCAACATTTAGCAGACCACATCTGATTATTATATAATGCATTAGTCCAACTTCCAGAGGGTATCCCGTATAGTGGGATTTCCATATTGCCCCTCGGAAGTGCAGTACATATCCAACAGTCTGATAAATTTAAAGACCGGGCCACTCTTTCGATTACGTTTACATACGAGTTTTCCTTCCATGCTTGAGCTGATACAATAGTTACAAGCAATGTCCAAAGTCTACACATGTTGCCTTTTCAGTTTCAACTTACTTGGTCCCGTCGTTTCAAGTGTCCATGGACCTTGCGTTGACTTGTTGATTCTCGTGTGGTGAATCCAAGCAGGTTGTTCTTTAATTTTTACTGCAGTGTATGACATAAGCAGCACCTGAAAGGGTCCTTCCCATTGGGGTTCCAGAGTTTTTTCTGTAAGAGACTTTACATATATACAATCTCCAGGTTGTACATTGTGTATAGGTCTATCCAAACCCCTACTCCGGGTTCCAGCTACATGTTTTCCAATTTTATCTAACTGTTTCCCTAATGCCACCATGTAGGATGTCATAATTTTGTCTCCTGCTTGTGCGGACATCCCCTTCTGCACTCCATAGGGTCGTCCATACAGGATTTCGGAAGGGCTCAGTCCCTCCTTTGCTCTTGGCCTTGTTCGTATGCGTAAGAGAGCCAAAGGAAGAGAGTGAGGCCAGGCCAGATTAGCCTCCTGTCCCAATTTTACAATCTGTTGTTTGATCAAGTGGTTCATCTTTTCTACCTGGCCACTTGACTGAGGGCGATATGGGGCATGAAGTTGCCAATCTATACCTAGATGGTGGCTGATTTGTTGCACTATTCTTGAAATAAAATGTGGTCCCCTGTCAGAGGATATAGTAGCTGGTACTCCAAAACGTGGTATTATTTCCTGTATTAGTATTCTTACCACTTCCCTAGCCTTGGCTGTTCTGGTAGGAAACACCTCTGGCCAACCTGAGAAGGTGTCAGTAAATACTAACATGTATCGATACCTTTTCTTGGGAGTTCCGAAAAATCAATCTGCCATTGTTGTCCAGGCCCATTCCCTTTTCCAATTTGGCCTATCTCTAATTTTGGAGTACTTTGGGGATTAGTCTGGAGGCAAAGGTCACACTGCTGAGTCACTTGTCTCCCAGTGGTGTATAGATTCCTTGCTACAATTTTTCTGATCAAATGCTTATATAAGGCTTCAGCCCCCCAATGCCTCTTTCTATGTTCCTCTCTTATCAAGGGCCATATCATGTAAGAGGGAATAATCATTTTCCCTTGGGGGGTAAGAGCCCACCCCTCCTCCTTATGGGAACCTTCTAGATCAGTAATTAATTTCTGATCTTCTTTGGTATATTTGGGCTTACCTTCTAGGGAGATTTGCCCATCAGGGATCAGGGCCCCTTCTGTTTTTACCTCCCTTTTGGCTGCATGTTTTGCCTCTCTGTCCGCCAGCTCATTTCCTTTTTCCAATTCTGAGTTTGCTTTTTGGTGTGCTCTAATGTGCACGACTGCCACTTTCTCAGGGAGTTGAACTGCTTCCAACAACTTCAGGATTTCTTTTGCATGCTTGATATTTTTGCCGTGCGAATTCCATAATCCCCTCTCCTTCCAGATCACTCCGTGTGCATGTACAACCCCAAAGGCATATTTTGAGTCCGCATAAATGTTTACGATTTTGCCTTGGGCCAATTCCAAGGCTCGGGTCAGAGCAATTATTTCTGCCTTTTGTGCAGAAGTGTTCGCAGGTAAAGGCCCAGATTCTATTACCTTTTTGCAAGTGGCAACTGCATAACCAGCGTGTCGTTTGCCACTTACGACATAACTGCTCCCATCAGTGAATCAGTTCTCCGTGTCTTCCATAGGATTGTCTTTCAGATCTGGACGGCACGAATATACTGCTTCGATGGTTTCCAGACAGTCGTGATGCACTGGTTCCCCTGTGTTCCCACTGAGAAAAGAAGCTGGATTGACAATGTTAGTGACTACAATTTCCACATCATCCTGTTCCACCACTGTAGCCTGATATTTCAAAAATCTTTGTGGGGAGAGCCAATGTCCACCTTTTGCTTCCAGTACTGCAGATACTGTATGGGATACTAACACAGTTATTTTCTGGCCCAAGGTAAATTTTCGGGCCTCCTGGATGTTTAGTACTACGGCCGCAACTGCTCGCAAACATCCAGGCCATCCCTTTGCAGTTATGTCCAATTGTTTGGAGAAATAAGCAAGTGCTCTACGGTATGGGCCCAGGTCTTGTGCTAATATTCCCAGCGCAATCTCCTGCTTCTCGTGGGAAAAAAGGAAAAATGGCTTACTCACATCGGGGAGTCCCAAAGCTGGAGCTGACATCAGGGCCTTCTTCAGTAGCTTGAAAGCTTGTATTGCTTCCTTGTTCCATTGAAGGCATTTCTGTTCAGTAGTTGTGAGTGCATACAGGGGTTTAACAAGCAGTCCATAATTATAAATCCATAGACGGCACCACCCGGTCATACCCAAAAAGGTCCGTAGTTCCTTCACTGTTTGTGGTCTTGGAGGTTGGCATATTGCCTCTTTTTGAGCCTGTCCCAAGGTCCTTTCCCCAGCACTGATTTCATATCCCAGATAAGTTACCTGTTGTTGCACTACTTGGGCCTTTTTCTTAGATACCCTGTACCCTTGGAGTCCAAGAAAGTTTAGCAGATTCGCTGTCCAAGTAAGGCAGATGCCCCTTGTTCTAGTAGCAATCAGAATATCATCAACATATTGCAGTAATTTCCCTTCTCCTGCTGGGGCCTCCCAGGATTCAAGGTCTTCTGCTAACTGATTTCCAAATACTGTGGGGCTATTCTTGAATCCTTGGGGTAACACCGTCCAGATGAGTTGGGTCCTACAGCCACTCTTGGGGTTTTCCCATTCAAATGCAAATATTTTCTGGCTGGCTTCATGGAGGGGGAGGCAAAAGAAGGCATCCTTTAAGTCTAAAACTGTAAACCAGGCTAATTCTGGTGTTAATACAGTTACTAGAGTACATGGGTTCGCTACCACTGGGTAAAGATCCTCGGTTATCTTATTTACTGCTCGTAGATCCTGGACCACCCTATATGACCCATCCAGCTTGCGGACAGGTAATATAGGGGTATTAAACTCGGATTCACGTTCCCTCAACAATCCTAATTTCAGCAATTTTTCTATTACTGGTTGAATTCCTTCCCTATCTTCCCACTTTAGAGGGTACTGCTTGATCCTTACTGGCTGCTTTCCCTCCTTGAGCCTAATCTCAACAGGTGGGGCATTTTTAGCTCTCCCAGGTACATCAGTAGCCCATACCCCTGGGTATACCTGGTTTACAACTTCTTCACTAACTTTTCCTTCCATTGGAAGGTTGACTAGGGCTAAACTCATTACCTGTATATACTGTTGATCATTTACCTCCAGAGTAATCTCCCCTTTTTCAAATTTTTTTACTGCTCCTAATTGCTCTAATAAATCTCTACCTAAGAGTGCCCATGGGGAGTTAGGCATATATAAAAATCTGTGTATGCCCCATCGTTTCCCTAATTTGTACTTCAAAGGTTCACAAAAATAAGCCTTTTCAGGTTGACCGGTTGCACCTTTTACCCTAACATAATCATTCCCTAAAGGCATTAATGCTTGATTTAGAACCGAATATGTTGCCCCTGTATCAACAAGAAATTTCACTTTCTTCTGTTCCTCCCCTAGCTTCATTATAACCAGTGGAGGATCCGCTAGGGTAGATTCCCCAGGTTCCCGTCAATTTTCTTTCACATGAGCTACCACTCTCCTTCTCTGGTTCTCTCTCCCTACCCCTCTACTTTCCTGTCTCTCCGGACATTCACCCTTCCAGCGCCCAAACCTTTTGCACAACGCACATTGATCCTTTCCCAACCGAGGTGGTCCCCACCTGGGTTTCCTTTCTGCCTTGACAACTGCCACTATTCTCTTCTGCCCTTGCTTATAATCCTCCCTATTACTAAACACTCTCCACGCTTCATCCAATAGCACTTCCAAATTTCTGCTCTCTGTGGTGCACAGCTTCTGGAGCTTGCGCCTAATATCTCCTGTTGACTGTCCCAAAAACAAAGATACTAGCTGTTGTATTCCTATCTCCGACCCGGGATCCAGCGGTGTGTTACGGCACATTACATCCCTCAGTCGATCCAGGAATTCAGATGGTGACTCAGAGGGTCCTTGCTTAAATGCATACAGAGCTGACCAGTTTATGGTCTTGGGCATAGCCCTCTCCATTCCCTTTGAAATCCACCCCTGATAGGCCTGCAACCTCTCCATATGGACCGACCTATTTGGGTCCCATTTAGGATCTTGAAGGGGGAGATACTCCTTAACATCCCCTCCTGCAACCTTATGATGTTCCTCAGCCAAATCTGCTGCAGTTTTCAGAATCAGCCGTTTCTCTGTTTCCGTCATATATTCCAATAACAGCTGAATATCATTCCAGTCAGGGTTATATTGTCTGATAACAAACTGGGAATGTTTAGTTACCCCTATCGGATCATTCCGGTATTCTGTGGCAACCCTCTTCCAAGCCTCTAAATCAGCGGTAGAGAAAGGTACCCTGATCAGCATTGTTCCGCCATCAGGTGCTACTGCCTCTCGAAGAGGTGCCTGTAAACCAGATTTTTTCCTAGTACGGGAGGATACAGGACTATCTGGAGGAGTCACAGTCTCATCTGAGTCATCACCCTTCCTGTGGTCGAGGGGGAGGCTTAAATACATCTATCAGGTCTTGTTCTGGTCCCTGATGAATTTTACTTATCTTAGTACACCTCTGCCCGATGCTGCACGCTGAACAACACCTTCTCAATTTGCCTTTAAGTCCCTTATTGTTTCCTCGCCTTTTCACTCTGCACACTTTTTCACTCTCCTGTTTCGGAGAGTGAAAAACATGTCTGCATATGCAGCCTCATCCCATTTACTTTCTCTTCTCAGAAACAACAACAACTGTAACATAGTGTTATAATTAATAGTTCCATTTAGGGACCACTTCTCTCCATCCGCTAATTCACAAAGTGGCCACCACTGATTACAATATTTGATAAGAGTTCTTTTACTCTCTGTCCCCCCTCGTCCCACTATATCCCTCCAATGTGTAAGTCTACATCCTAAGGGGCTTTTCTGTGAGATTTCTTTGCTTTGACTCTGTCCCATTCTAATCTATAGCAGTTAACATTCCACCGTCCTCTAAGGAGCTGTTTACTAATTTATCCCAATCCCTCCAAAATCCACAGTATATACAAATAAAATCAGGCAACCGTAAATCAACTGCCTGTAGACAATTATATCAAGGACGTCTGAGCCTGAAAGACCGATAATACGCCAGAGCAAATTTAGTTCTCTTTGGCATACACCCCAATAGCAGTTCTTATATTACTCTATATTTACATATCTATACAGATGTTTAAAAGAATACTTTAACAACAAATGCCCGGGCCTTTACAAATACAACATACAATTATTATTCCAATTAGAATTATTCCCCCAGCAGCTGCAAACACTGTAACAGTTATCATTAAGGCTCGCTTACCCCCCTCCCGTCTCTTTTCACAATCTTTTAGGAGGTTCCTTGTGGTTCCTGGAACCAGGGTAGAACAGCTTCTACTCAAAACCTCTTTTGGCCGCTCTATCGGCCCCCAAAACCCCTTTTGGCCGCTCTACCAGCCACCTCCCAGGACGTCCTCAGGGTTCATGTCGCGCGCTAGACATCTCTAGGTGACATATCGACCTCCCCGGCCAATTGACTTACCTTTATTAAGGTATACTGCTTGTCCGCAACCACAGGATCATCCTCTATCCCCGCAGTGAGCGGCTGGCAGAGGAGCTCCTCCAAGAGAGAAAAAGGGGCTCAGGGTATGCACCTAGGAGGTCCACTTCAAAGTCAATCCCGCAGCCGAACAGAGTCCTTCTGGCTGGCCCGCGAAAATGACGCACAGAAAAGACTCCACAACCATCGTGTTGTAAAGTAGGTATACTTTATTGCTGTGCACTGGGCGCACTGGGAATAGCTTCCCTCAAAAAGTGCGCAACTGCCCGGTCGTCTCTCACAATTTTATTCACGAATACTGTTACATATTACATGAGCTCTAATACGTATTCATTCATTTCCCCCAACAAGCAGACCTCTTCCAAGTACTCATTTCCATACTCCCCGCCCTTAGCTCCTTCCGGTTGCGCCTGCGCAATGTAGCCCGGTGGTCATGGGCAGGGGTCTTTCAGGATGAAGGCAACGAGGAAGAGGAGGTTAAACTCTCTTTACCTTTGTGGACTTGGACCTTCTGTTGGACAGTTTAGGCCTTTTTTTGCTTATCTTTGCCTTGTTTCCTGCCAACAAGTTGTTCATTCTTTCTTAACGGGATGTTCATTCTTCCCTCATCCGTTAGCCTTGAACGATATCTTCTTTTTACATCTGCTTCTCATCTACATCCCTATAATTAGGATATTTTTAGGTTCTCATCCACATCCCCAATACTTAAGGTATTTTACCATGTATGTAATGTAGCTAGATACTAATTCAGAAAGGTTTTTTAACATCTTCCCCGTCTCAGGATGAGCGGGCCGTGCCAGCCCACAGCGTGGCATTGGCGGCCTTGTTGCCGTCCCCAGGGCATGGCTGAAGGGGATAGTGTGGGTTTGATTTGCAAGGACTGGGAGAATTTGGGATGCAGTATCCCACTTCATCCGCAGGCAGTTCGCACTGAACAAGGTGGGCTTTGCAGCCTCATGCTGCCCTCTTACTCTGCTCTTTCCCAGAGCTGCCACCCCACAGAACGCACTTGTGGACCTGAAATCGAAGTCTCTGCAGATGGCAGCAGTGCCTATGAAGCAGCAGCATGTCCTCATCCCTCACCCCCCAGAGGAGAACACTGAGGCAGATCCTCTGAGGAAATCAATGCCAAGTAAGTGTGGGCCAGCTCCCACAAAGGCCAGGAAAAGCTGAGCTGCAGCAGGCTGCCCGAGGGATCCAGCATGCGAGTTGCTCAGCTCTGGGCTTTGGCTCTCCATCCCCTGGCTGCTTCGGGGTCAGGCAATGACCATGGAGATGCCCTGCCTCCAGCTGTCCCCCTGCAGACTAGCCTTCTCTTTTCCTCCACTGTGGTCCGCCTACCTGGGTTGTTAGAAGGGAAATGCTTCTGGAGATGTGACATTTTGACAATTATTGTGCCTTCTTCAGTGCCTTCTTCATGATTAAAGAGGAGCTCCCCGTGGTGGGCTGTGAGCTCCTTGATGTAAAGAAGCCCATCTTCCAGGTTTCAGAGACCTTTGCCAGTATTCATGGGCTCCCTTACAAGAAAGAAACTTTTCCGGGTAAGAAGAGAGATGAATGTCAGGGCTCCAATGTGTAAGGATGTGGGCTGCATGCTCACCTGCTGCTGGGAAGGCAGTGCAGGGGTTACACAGCTCCTCCAGGAGGTCCAGAGAAAAGCCTGAGTACCTCAGAAGCCAAAACCTGCCAATGCTTTGCCCCTTCTTGCTGGCAGCAGCTGCCGGGAATGTCCCTCTCCATGCTGTTGGCACCCTGATGGCTGCGTTGGTGGTTGACTTCTCCTCTTGGCAGCTGGCACAGCTGCAGGTGCAGAGCAGCAGCAGGGCATCAGTGCTGGAGGGCCCAGCAGCTACGCAAATGTGACTGCCCTCCTCTGCAGGCCTGTGTAGTTCCTTTGCTCCTTGCTTCTTTTCCGTAAGGTGTAATTCGGTTTGTTTTCCTGAATTATGCCTGGCTGTCCTTGGACACAAGGGCACATTGCAATGCTGCATTGGGAGGGACTTGTCCTTCTGGGTCAGACGCGTCTCCTGATGAGGCACAGGAGTCTGGCCCCTGCACAAAGCCATGCAGTGATTTCCCAGGTGCAGGCACTCGCTGGGCAGCTTGTGCTGCTTGTAAGGAGGCGTGAACATTAAGCCCTGCAAGATCTGCCCGTGGGCTGCTTTCTGCAAGAAGGGAGACGCAACGATGGAGGGAGAGTGTACCAGAACAGGTAAGATTGACTCTCGGAAAGCTGACTCCACAATCAGTAAGATTGTAAAGTAGCTATGTTTATGCAGCGCTGGGCGGCACGGGGGGTAGTCCCACCAAAGTCGTGCGCCCCTAACACGGCAACTTGCTTTGGTTATATGCAGTAAAGATTTACATATGCATGAGGTTTCCCAGTATGCCTATACATATTCATAACCTGTCCCCGCTTAGTATTAAAATTAGTTCCAAGAAGTCATTTCCATAAACTCCTCCCCTCTGCGCTTGCGCGGTGCCTTCTGGTGGTGGGCACTGAGGGTCGTGAGGATGAAGTCAGATGTCTTCATCAGGGTTGAACTTTTCACCTCGCCTCCTTGCGCATGCTCTCTGAGCCCTTGGTCATAATCTGGGCCATAAAGTTGGTTTGGTCCAGTTCTCCGGGCCTGAGGGGCTCCTGTTACCTGGAGGCCTTGCATGTTTGACATTATCTTTATCTTGTCCTTTTAAGAACAGTCCTTATCTCTGAGCCCTTGGTCACAGTCCAAACCATAAGGTTGGTTTGATCTGGTTCTTGCAGTTCCAGGGGCTTCTGTTATCTGGAGGCCTAAGCGCAGCACAGGCACATTGCAAATGTAGCACATATTAAGCAATGAGTGTTGCCTACATATTCATTCTTAATCAATCACTCTCTAATTTCTAATCCCATGTTTCAGTCCCCCCTTTTCTGGAAAATCTAGTAATTCTTTTACTTAATACAAAAATTCTTCTTCCCAGTCTCTATGGTATGTACCCCTCAATGCCTTGCCATGTACCTTTGTCAGGGAAGCTAGTATAGCCATTCATTGTAACCATTTCCAATTCCAAAAGTATTACAAAAGACAATATTAAACTTATACCAACTAATATCAGTAAAACAACAACCGGGTGACACAATGTGTTCAAAATCCCAGTTGCAGTTGGCGACCATCCTAAGAGTGCGTCCCACCAGTTGTGATTTGTCTTGTTTTACTCTTTGCAAATCTCTGCTTATTTCCTTTGTATCATGATGGACAGTGATTAGAGTCTTCTTTCCATTTTCCTGAATGCTTTCTTTTAAAAAAATTTTTGATCAGGTCTTGGTGTTTAACTAGTTGCTTCACTAACGTGAGGTTCACCCCAGCAGGTGTAGGTAATAACTTGTGATACATTGTGTTGTTAGACTTGATCAACTGGTGGGATACCACTGGTGCCAAATATAGAAAATCACACCTGACAATTCTAACAAAGTTAGAGATAGAAAAGTTAGAATGATTTTTGCTAGGGAGAGTCATGTCTTCCTTCTCTACTTGTACAAAAGCACAAGCAGTTCTTAAACAGACGCAGCCTTGACCAATATATCCAAGCACAGTCTTTTGACTAGTATTTGGATGAATTTCAAAGTGGCAAACGCCTTGTTGCGTGTCAAGACATACATCCTGAGCATCAGTGGTGTTGCTTTCACAAATAAATCCTTGTTGTTCCCAGGTAACACATGATTCTAGATTTACAGACTGCCATTTCCCATTCTCCATCCACGCCCATGTTCTATGCTCCGAAGGATAGAGCACTGTCTCCTCATGGTTTAATCCTAGTGCAACGATGGGCTGGATAACATAAACTGTGGCATTACTTATAGTAGGCACAAAGGCAGTAGCCATGTTAACAATGGGATCATAGGTAAAATGTACCAGAGTCCACCAAGACTGGAACTTCTTCTCAAAATCATTGGCATTGTCCCAAACAGCCTTTTGGACTTCAGCCAGAAAAATGCCTTCACTTCCTTCCGTAATGATCAAGGCAGCCGTTGCCTGCATCCATAACTGTGCTTGTGTACAGCTAAGAGCTAAAGATACATTATCTTGAACCATACTAAGTGCATCTATTATTAGTTTGTGGTCTTGGTCTTTAGCCTTTTCCCATCTCGGTAACACCTGTGAAATTTGCCATTGGCTAGTTCCCAATGCCAATAAGGATGATTGTAGGGGCTGTTTTAGTTTCGTCCCACTGTTGTAGGAAGTACAGCCAAAACCAGCTAATTACTACAGTCTGTGTAAATATGAAATTATACCACCAATCTGATTTACCTGGGTGGATACAACCTTCTTGTTGGCCACTTTTGGAAATAGGTTTTACTAAAATCCCCGTTACTTTCTCGTGGGTCGTTCCATTAATCATTCGGCACCCTATGTTAATTTCGTCCCCTACGGTTCTTCGGTGTGTCCATTCTTGCCCTAATTTTTGCCATTCTTGTAATGTATATAAATGGTCATCATTTGTTCGCCAAATAACCACAACTGCTAACTTTCCGTTAACGCTCTTATCCTCTGTTGTTACAGCTTCAGACCAAGGCCACTCACCATTCTCTATTATCATAGAGGCATCTTCTTGAATCACAGTTACGACTTATAAGCCATAGAAATAAAACAATTCTGTTAACTAAATTCCTGCTAACCATGTTACTAAATACTCCTGACCGTGATGTCCTCATTTTGCTCGACTGAGCTTTAGTTTCAGTTCACCGTCACGTGGTGTTACTTTCCAGGGGGTTCTGGAGCTTTCTTCACTTGCTAACGGTGAATCCAGGCACTCTGTTCCTTGATCTTAATTGCAGTGAAGGTTTTAAGGAGCACCTGGTATAGTCCTTCCCACTGTGGTTTCAAAGTTTTCTCTACAAGAGACTTAGCTACCTCTCAGGCTTTGGCAGTCCTACTGGGGAAAGCCTCTGGCCATCCTGAAAAGGTATCTGTTAACACCAGTAAATATCGACACCCCCCTTTTCTTGGAAGTTCAAGAAAAGTCAATTTGCCACTGTTGCCCAGGCCCATGGCCTTTTCCAGTTTGACATAGTTTTGCTTTGGGGGCATTTTGGGGGTGAGTCTGGAGACAAAGATCACAATATTAAGCTATTTGAGTGATGGTCGCATATTAGTTCCTGGCAATATTTTTTCCAATTAGATAGCTATACAAAGCGTCTATTCCCCAATGTGTTTTCCAGTGTTCTTTCTTTACCAGTGACCACAATAAATTGGAGGCGATGACTAGCTTCCCTTCCCTTCTTTGGTAATAGCCCATCCCTCTTGGCTATATTTTGCCTTCTGACTTTTGATTAATTTTCTATCCTTTTTGTTACTACATACAAGCTTACCTTCAAGGGGAATTTGCCTGTCTGGAATCAGGGCTCCCTCAGTTGCTACCTCACCTTCTGCTGCTTCTTTTGCCTCTCTGTCCGCCAGATCATTTCCTTCCTCCAATTCTGAGCTCACCGTCTGGTGTGCCTTAATGTGCATGATTGCTGCCTTTTCAGGCAGCTGAACTGCTTCCCATAAGCTCATTATTTAGTCCAGATTCTATTACGTCTTTGCAAGTGTTAACTGCATGCCCAGCGTGTTGTTTTCCGCTGATGACGTAGCTGCTCCCATATTTCCACCTCATCAGAAGGAGTGTCCTTCAGATCTGGACGGCTGGAGTAGGTAGCTTCAATGGTCTCCAGGCAGTCATGGTGTACTGGCTCCCCTTGGTTTCTGCTGATTTCAGGAACCTTTGTGGGGAAAGCCAGTGACCACCTTTCACTTCCAGCACTGTGGACACTGTGTGAGACACTAGCACAGTTATTTTCTGTCCCAAGGTGAACTCGTGTGCTTCCTGGATATTTTGCACCACTGCTGCAACGGCTCTGAGGCATCCCAGCCATCCCTTGGCAGCAGCATCCAGCTGCTTTGAAAAATAAGCAACTGCCCTTCGATATGGGCCCAGGTCCTGTGCTAGTATTCCCAGGGCAATCCCCTGTTTCTCATGGGAGAAGAGGAAAAATGGTTTATTCACATCTGGAAGTCCCAGAGCTGGGGCTGACATGAGAGCCTTCTTTAGTTGGTCAAAGGCTCACATGGCCTCCTTTCTCCATTGGAGGTCCCTGTTCCCGTTTGCGATGAGCACACACAGCGCTTTTACAAGCAATCCGTAATTATAGATCCACAATCTGCACCGCCCCGTCGTTCCCAAAAAGGTTCACAGTTCTTTTATTGTCTTGGGTTTCAGGGTTTGACGTATCGCTTCTTTACGATCATGCCCCAGGGTCCGTTGTCTGGCATTAACCTCATAACCCAGGTAGGTCACCTTCTGCTTTACCACCTGAGCCTTCTTCTTCGATACCCTGTACCCCTGTAGTCCCAGAAAGTTTAGGAGGCTTACCATCCAGGCCACACATGCTTCCTCTGTCTGGGTGGCTATAAGGAGGTCATCTACGTACTGCAACAGCCTTCCTTCTCCTGATGGGGCTTTCCAGGTCTCCAAGTCCTCTGCAAGTTGTTCTCCAAATAAGGTGGGTGAGTTCTTAAAGCCCTGAGGCAACCTCGTCCACGTGAGCTGTGTTTTGTGCCCACTCTTAGGGCTTTTCCAATCAAATGCAAAGATTTTCTGACTGGCTTCATGGAGAGGGAGGCAAAAGAAGGCATCCTTCAGGTGTAAAACGGTAAACCAAGTTAGCTCTGGTGTTAAGCATGTTAATCAATTATCAGGCTAATTCCTTCTCTGTCTTCCTTTTTCAAGGGACTCTGCTTAAGTGCATTTTTTGCCTTCCGTGGTACATTAGAAGATCATACTCGAGAAAACACTTGGCTTAGGAATTCTTCACTGATTTCCTCTTTGGTCTCAATAGCTGTCAATATCAAACTCAACACTTCCACATATCTTTGATCATTTACCTCCAGAATAGTCTCCCCATTTTTAAATGAAATGGTTGCTTGTAATCTTTACAATAAATCTCTCCCTAGGAGTTACTCCGGGGAGTTGGGCATGCATAGGAACTTGTGAATGAGCAGAGCTGTGGACATGCCTGGGAAGACTGTGGAGGAGCTCCCGCTCTGGTACTCCTGTGCTGCAACAGCCTTCTTTCCACTAGCAACAGCCCCTTGTTCAGTGAGGCCTCTGGGCTCTCACTAGCCCAGAGGTGTACCTCTAGGTGGTGTCCTGAGTTACTCCTGGCTGTCTTTGCACACCAGCATTCCTCGGGACACCGTGCAGCGCTGCATTCAAGAGACCCTGCTCTTTCTCTCCTACACCCTATCCAAGAAGCAGGGTGTGGATTTCATCTTCCAGGACATTGACCGCCTGGGGCTGAGCCACGGGCACTGGCTGGACGGAGCCAGAGGTGCCTGCCAATGCAGACCCTGCTGTGGGTGTGTGAGACGGTGTCCCTGGGGTGTCTGCCAGAATATGGGCTTGAGGGCCCCATGGCAACCACCGGGGCATTGTGATGCGTACCCAAAGGCCATTGTGACACGGAGGGGTACCCATGGCAACGGTGTCCCTTATAAAGCCCCGGGCTGCCCACTCACTCTCAGGAGAGCAACTCTGTCAGGAGGCAGCAGCCCCCCTGGGTGCCCATTGGAGCTCTCAGTCAGAGGACCTGCAGCATAGCATGGAGCAGCGGAATAAGGATCACTCCCAGCCCACTGAAGGACAGGAGTGGCGCCAGGTGAGGCTCGGGGAGCAAGACAGGGACAGCAGCGTGACGGGATGGCACCGAGAGCACCAGGATGAGGAGAACGGTGCTGCAGCGAGTCGGCCAGCTGGCCCTGAGCCCCTCGGACCTGGACACAAATATTCCCAAACCTGGGGCTTCTCCAAGAAGAGCCCACCCCCAGGACAGCCGAAGCCCGCGTGGCCCTGGCAGTTCTGTGCCCAGAGGCACAAAGAGCAGCGTGGCCTAATTCAACCTGGCTGTGCGCAGCCAGGAGCTGCCTCCACCGTCCCTCCATGCGGACAGGCTGCCGGTGCGGTCGTGCCCAGAGAGCGTGCGTCACACTGGCAGCTGCCACACGGAGTCGGGAGCCCCAGGAGGGTTCGGTCGAACATCTTTGGCAGCCCTGGCAGCCTGCGATGAGCAGGCAGCACTTGCAGGAGGAGACAGGCAGGGCATTACCCTGGCAGGCTGAGCCCGGCTCTGCTTGGGGAGCTGCCAGGGCGTGCCGGGGGCCGCTGCAGGGCAGCTCACAGCAGCACTTCTAGGGGGGACGTGGAGGGAAATGGCAGAAATGGCCCAAGTAACTTGGCCTTTCTCCTCGCCTTCTCTTGCAGATGGAGAAGAAGCTGCCACACCGTGGGTTGCGGCAGGCCGAGAGAATCCAGCTGCCAGCCGTGCCGCCTTTCCCAAGGCTGGCAGTGACTCTCAAGCAAGTGCCTAAAGCTGAGACATCATCATCTGAAAGGGCCACTTGCAAGCTGCCCCCTCTGCAAGCAGCAGCCTCTGCAACTTCTGCCAGAGGAAGAGCAAAGACATTGGGTACAGAGGCCCACAGCCACCGAGAGCTTCTGCCACCTCTTCCATGCGTCTCTGCTGAGAGGGACAGGACAGTGAGGGCAGAGAGGTGGGAACGTGTCCCACACAGCCCTGTGGCCCCTGCTGAGGATGTGGAGTACTCAGTACGGTCCTTCGTCTCCACAGTCATAAGAAATGCTGTAGCCTGCAATGAGGAAGCCAAGAGCAAGGCAAGGCTTTCTCCATCAGGCAGAGGTCCTAGGACCAAAGGCCACAGAACACCACCTCTCCCCACAGCAGTGCCCCGGCATTTGAAGAAGAGCCGGCACCCTGCCCCACACAGCCCCACCGACTCTTTCACGGCGCTGCAGGACACAGCACAGTCTGTTGTGTCTGAAGTCATGTCAAAGACAATGGCGAAAATGCGGGAACAAGGCCAACGACCGGCAGCACTGGGGGACCCGGCACACATGGGGTGCCCAGTGACAGCAACAAGATCAGCCGGCATCCAGACTGACATGGAGAGCAGGTGGACTGCTGCTCTGCCAGCGTTCGATCGTCGGGGAGGTGCAAGAAAAACAACTGCCAGCAGAGACCCTACACCAGCCAGCCCAGGCAGGGTTGAAAAGCAAGAGCAAGAGAGAGCCCAAAACATCAAACCCAGGCAGGGGAGCAGCAAGGAGGGGACAAGCCAGGGCCGAGGCAGGAAAGAAAGCGGTCCTGTGGGATGGGACAAACAGGAAGAGATTGTCATCTTCAACTCCTGGATCAACCCCAGGTTTGCCAGACTCTTCCAGGAACCACAGGCTTTTCCTGCGGAAGAAGGCAGTTCATCCAGCACCGTGGACAGGGAGGCCGCAGCAGAAGAAGCAGAAAACCCAACAAGCGCCTCTCTTGGCTCATCAGAGTCCACGGACACTGCACTGTCAGCTGCTGCCCTGGCAGAAGGTCCCGGGGAAGAGAGGCACGGATCGCCTCTCACAGCACCAGCACCAGCACCAGCAGAGAGGACGCCAGCAAGTCCTCCCTCAGCCCCTATTTGCGAAGATGAGGGGTACAGAGCGCCTCCCCAGACACCTGGAGGTCAAGAGGCAAAGCCATCAGCATGTCCCTGCCCCAGTGAGCACAGCACTGCGGTGGTGGTTGAAAGCCAGGGACATGCACGACATGCCTCCAGTGTCTCTGAGGAAGAGCTGGATGAAACATCCGAGATTGTCGTTGCTGCAGTGCTACTCCATTCTGTAGCCATCATGCAGGGAGCCAAGAGCAAGGAACCAACTGCTCCCTCGGCTGCATGGCCCAGGGTGCCTCCTCCCACCCCAGAGCCTGTTGACTATACAGCAGTTGATGAAACCGGAGCAGTGGCTACTCCCTTGGCTACGGTTCCTGGGCACCAGGTAAGCCCAGCGCGTGTGGTGGTCTCCAGGCACCGAGGGCAGCCCGAGGCAGAAGCAGTGCGTGGGGTGTGCGTGCTGGGGAGCTGCCTGCTGCTTTCCATTCCCAGACGCCCCAGGCACAAGGGCTGACATCCCTTCCATCACCTACCTGTGCTCTTGCTCTCCCCATGCAGGTTGCTGTCGAGCAGGGAGGCCAAGCGCAGTCCTCCTGCACCAAAGCTACACCAGCAGACGAGCCAGCAACGTGCCAGAAACAAGAGTCGTCCCGGGGACTTTTGGATGGGCCTGTTCAGAGCAGCGAGCAGGAGCAAGGGCTCGGTACGCGCAGGGGGGCTGGCTGGTCCTGGGCCACCCCTCCCCTTGGGGGAAAGGCCTTGGTGGTGGTGTGGGGGGAAGGCAGGGGCTTGCCCATCACCCGCTCAGGCGCTAACCTACACCTCTCTGTCTCCCACAGGCATCCATGACCTCTCACAAGCCCCGGCACACCAGCCACGGCCCGCCCACATCAGGAGACAGGCGCTTCGGGCTCTGTGCAGTGCTTTGTGCTGCAGCTTCATCGCAGAAGAGTGGGAGTAGCAGCGCCCAGCTGCCAGCAACAGGAGGGCGCTCGGTGCTGGCAGCTGACACCACTGATAGGAAGAGGACAGCTCCCCAGGAATTCAGATGCCCCAACACATCCTGCCCCCAGCCTCAGCTCATCTGCAGCTGCCTTCTACTGGGAATAAAAGCTCAGGCAGAGTTTTGCTCCCAGTGCTCCTCTCTGTGTCGTTGATCTCAGGAGAAAGAGTGGTGCAGGCCACGCCAACCTGGCGACCTGGGCCTCTCACAGTCATAGAATTATAGAACCATAGAATCCTTTAGGTTGGAAAGCACCTCAAAGATCGTCACGTCCAACCGTTATATACACATAGCAACTGGCAACGCTCCTCCTGTGAGGCTGAATGTACCATGCCAGTTCTCGTGGGTGAGGAATGTGCTAGCATGTCGCAGGAAGCACGGCCGAAAGCACGACAGACACCAGTATGGTCAGATCATGCTCCATTCTATTGCCCGAATAGCCTAACTTTTCTAGTGAACTTAGCAGGGGCGGATAGTGTCTCACCCAAGATTATTGGTCAAAAGCACTCAGACAAACAACTACAAGAAAACAACCCCACCTGCAAGAAAACAAGCCCCTTGTGATTAGCAGTCACGTAGACCTTGTCCTTGAAGCCAGATGCTGGTAACAATGTTTTTCTGAATTCCTCAATTGGGCAATGTGGGAACACTGTCATGGGAACTTCTCATAGTTGCCCTCGTAGCTTGGTTTGCTCAGCTGCAGCAAGCCATGGGATTTTTGCTGTTTCAAAAAATCCCTCAACGTTTGCAAGACCTTCACAGAATCACAGAATCACAGAATTTCTAGGTTGGAAGAGACCTCAAGATCATCGAGTCCAACCTCTGACCTAACGCTAACAGTCCCCACTAAACCATTTCCCTAAGCTCTACATCTAAAGGTCTTTTAAAGACCTCCAGGGATGGTGACTCAACCACTTCCCTGGGCAGCGTGTTCCAATGTCTAACAACCCTTTCGGTAAAGAAGTTCTTCCTAACATCCAACCTAAAACTCCCCTGGCGCAACTTTAGCCTATTCCCCCTCGTCCTGTCACCAGGCACGTGGGAGAATAGACCAACCCCCACCTTGCTACAGCCTCCTTTGACGTACCTGTAGAGAGCAATAAGGTCGCCCCTGAGCCTCCTCTTCTCCAGGCTGAACAAGCCCAGCTCCCTCAGCCGCTCCTCGTAGGATTTGTTCTCCAGGCCCCTCACCAGCTTCGTCGTCCTTCTCTGCACCCACTCAAGCACCTCAATGTCCTTCTTGTAGCGAGGGACCCAAAACTGAACACAGTACTCAAGGTGCGGCCTCACAAGAGCTGAGTACAGGGGGATGATCACATCCCTAGACCTGTTGGTCACACTGTTTCTTATGCAAGCCAGGATGCCGTTGGCCTTCTTGGCCACCTGTGCACACTGCTGGCTCATATTCAGCTGACTATCCACCATCACTCCCAGGTCCTTCTCTGCCTGGCAGCTCTCCAACCACTCATCTTCCAGTCTGTAGCTCTGCTTGGGGTTGTTGCGCTCCAGGACCCGGCACTTGGCCTTGTTGAACTTCATGCAGTTGAGCTCAGCCCATCGGTGCAGCCTATCCACATCCTCCTGCAGAGCTTTCCTACCCTCAAGCAGATCGACACACGCTCCTAACTTGGTGTCATCTGCAAACTTACTGAGGGTGCACTCGATGCCCTCGTCCAGATCATCGATGAAGATATTAAAGAGGACCAGCCCCAGCACCGAGCCCTGGGGGACGCCACTAGTGACTGGCCTCCAACTGGATTTGGCTCCATTCACCACGACTCTTTGGGCCCGGCTATCCAGCCAGTTTCTAACCCAACGAAGCGTGCGCCAGTCCAAGCCAAGAGCAGCCAGTTTCTTGAGGAGAATGCTGTGGGAGACGGTGTCAAAAGCCTTACTGAAGTCAAGGTAGACCACATCCACAGCCTTTCCCTCATCCACCCAGCGCGTCACTTTGTCATAGAAGGAGATCAGGTTCGTCAAGCAGGATCTGCCTTTCATAAACCCATGCTGACTGGGCCTGATCGCCTGCTTGCCCTGCAAATGCTGCGTGATGACTCTCAAGGTAATCTGCTCCTTGCAGTCTTGTGTCTTGGTGAAGGTTGAGGATGACATTTTGCAGGAAGAAAACAAGCGTTGGTGAGAGGATAGTTACTACGGAAACACCCGAGTATGGTCAAGAGGGTACTAGGGCTTCTCCTGCCCAAAAGGTGGCCCAGCTGCAGTGCATTTACACTAATGCACACAGTATGGATAACAAACAGGAGGAGCTGGAGGCCACCGTGCTAGAAGGAAACTGTGACGTAGCTACCATCACGGAAACCTGGTGGGATGATTCCCATGACTAGAGTGTGGCTGTTGATGGCTACCAACTGTTCAGAAGGGATAGGCGAGGAAGGAGGGGAGGAGGAGTTGCCCTCTGTGTTAGGAAGTGGATAGATTGTGAAGAGCTCTGCCTGAGAAACAGCCATGACCAGGCTGAGAGCTTGTGGCTGAAAATCAAGGATCGGTCCAGTAAAGGACATCCAGTGGCTGGGGTCTGCTACAGGCCACCTGATCAGGGGGAGTCTGTTGACGAGGCCTTCTTGCTTCAGCTGCAAGAAGTGTCACGCTCTCAAGCTCTCGTCCGGATGGGGAATTTCAACCACCCGCATATCTGCTGGGGGTCTGCTGGGGGTAGCAGCATGGCAGGTTCCAGACAATCCAGGAGATTCCTGGAGTCTGTTGAAGATAACTTCCTAGTCCAGGCAATAGAAGGACTGACCCAAGGTGAAGCCTTACTAGACCTGGTGCTCAGCAACGTGGAAGAGAGCATTAGAGAGATTAAGACTGGAGGCTGCCTGGGCTGTAGCGACTATGCCCTGGTGGAGTTGTGATCTTGAGGACAATGGGTCTGGCAAAAAACAGAGTCACGACCCTGAACTTCAGGAGAGCAAACCTCCGGCTGCTTAAGGAATTACTGGCTGGGATCCCCTGGGAAACTCTCCTGAAGGGTGTAGGAACGGAACAGAGCTGGCGGTCCTTTAAGGACACGCTTCCGAGAGTGCACGAGCTCTCCATCCCCCAGCAGAAGAAATCGAGCAGAGGAGGCGGGTGACTGGCATGGCTGAGCAAGGACCTGCAGCTACAACTGAGGGAAAAGAGGGAAATGTACAGGAAGTGGAAGCAGGGTTGAGTTGCCTGGCAGGAATACAGGCATGTCGTCTGAATGTGTAGAGATGGGATCAGGAAAGCCAAGGCTCAGATGGAGCTGAACTCGGCACAGGACGTAAAAAATAGCAAGAAGGGGTTCTACAGATACATAGGTAGGAGGAGACAGGCCAAGGAGAGTGTTCCCCCTTTGATAAATGAGACGGGAAAGCTGGCCTCCTCAGACATGGAGAAAGCTGAGGTACTCAATAAGTGCTTTGCCTCAGTCTTCACTGGTGGTCAAGTTTCCTATGTCTGTCAGTACCCTGAAGCTCCAGGAGAGGGTGAGAGGAGCAGATTCCATCCCACTGTGACAGTGGAACAAGTCCGGGACTGCCTAATGAAATGGGATGTGTATAGAGAGAGATGGCTGATGTGGTTGCCGAGCTGCTCCCCATCATATTTGAAAAATCATGGCTGTCGGGTGAAGTCCCTGGTGACTGGAGAAAGGGAAACATGACTCCCATTTTTGAGAAAGGCCTGCAAGGAAGACCTGGGGAGCTATGGGCTGGTGAGCCTCACCTGTGTGCCTGGGAAGATCATGGAGCAGATCCTCCTGGAAGACATGCTAAGGCATGCACGAGATAAAGAGGTGATCCAAGACAGCCAGCATGGCTTTGTCCTGTCACGGAATCGTCCACACCCAGGCTCAGTACTATATTATATATAGATATTATATATATGTATATATTACATATATACATATAAATATATAATATTATATAATATAAATATATTATATTATATTATCTATATTATCTATAATATATAAATATTATATATTATTTATAATATTATATATTATAATACATAATTATTACAATAATTAATTTTATTATATAATTATTTATTAATATAATTAATTATATATTATATTGTTATTATATATGATACATATAGTATATATAATATTATATATTATGTACAATATATAAATATTATAGTTAAAATCTATATATTTACAAATAGCTTTGAGATCAGTCAAATTTGCCCCTTTTGATGTACATACATACAGCAATTAGAATTAATTACAATACGTGCTCATCCTGTGAGGCTAGTAATAAATTGAATATCATTTGTTTCTGGAGTACTATTTTTGTCAAGCTTGTTAGCTCCTCTTGTAGTGCCTGAACTGCATGCAGAGTCTTATTTTCTAGTATGAGAAACTAAGTTGTATTTTTGCAGTAAAACATGTTTTTGAAGTAGAGTGTGTTTTTGCAGTAGAAAAATAACCTGGTGTATTGAAGGGTAGTTGTGTAGTCATAACAAAGAGAATTCCACGTAGCTAAGTGGACAGTAAAAGGCCTCACTATTCCAAAATAAGATAGAAGCTTGAGAAAAACTGGATGAACAGTGTGAGGAAAAAAATAAATAAATAAATAAATAAAAATCACAAGTTCTCTAAACATAAGAAAGGAGAAATTAAAGGTTTAATAAAAAAAAAAATTAAAAAAAAAAAAGTGCATATATAGTATAGAAGAGCATTGAGTAGCTTGTGAACCTGTAGTTCTAAGCCAATGAGGAAAAGAGGGCAGGTGATCAGGTGTCAGGTAATAGTGAATAGAAGGTTATGATATGTTTATTATAATGTGCTCCTATTTTGCAGGACGCCCGCCATTGCAATCATGAATGAAATAGCTTAACGGAAGGTTCTGTCTGAAGAAAATTGTTGAGATTTTTCTCAGACTCTTTCTACAATTAGTGAAATTTCCTGTTTTATTTCCCTAGAGGACTATCTGGAGTCCTCTTAATTCTCAATGGGGTTTCAATAGAGCTTTGGCTTTGTGTAGGCACTCTGTCCTTCAGAGTGCCTACAGTCAAAAGCCTCTGGCTGCCCGGACATGGGAGGAATCCTGGCTCTGGCTCCTGCTAAGATTCACTGCCAGGGCTGCCTGATGGGCATCCAAGATCAAATGCTGTCTCTGCTGAACTGCAGGGAGTCTACCACTCCCAAGTTCATCCAGAGTGGGAGTCAATCCCTGGTTCCCCAGCCTCTTCCAGGAACCACAGGCCTTTCCCCAGGAAGTGTGCAGCTCACCCAGCAGTGTGGACTGGGTGACTGCAGCAGAAGAAGCTGAAAACCCAACAAGTGCCTCTCTTGGCTCATTGGACACTGCACCATCAGCTGCTTCCCTGGCAGAAGGTCCAGAGGAAGAGAGGCACAGCACGCATCTCACCACATCATCACCAGTAGAGAGCAGGCCAGCAAGTCTTTCATTAGACCCTGCTTGTGAAGATGAGGGGTACAGAGCGCTTCCCCCCACAACAGTGTCTCAAGACTCAAAGCCATCATCATGTCCCATCCCCAGTGAGTACAGCACTGGGGCAATAGTTGAGAGCCAGGGACATGCCCAACATGCTTTCAGTGTCTCTGACGAAGATCTGCGTGAAACAGCCAAGATCTGCAGTCCTACACCATGCTGTAGCCATCATCCAGGGAGCCACGAACAAGGCACCAACTGCTCCCTTGGCCACAGGGCCCAGGGTGCCTCCTCCCACAACAGAGCCCATAGACTGTACATCCTCAGCCTCTGCCTTGGCTGGAGGCCCTGTGGGGGAGGCCAGCAAAGCCCCTCTTGTTGCAGCAGCAATGCCACACGAAGGAGAAGTGGCTTCTCCCTGGCCTGGAGACCCTGTGTGGGAGGCCAGTGAAGCCCCTCATGCTGAATCCGCAGCTTCAGCATCCTCTGCGAGAACCCACAGGCCTGTCCCCAGGAAGTGTGCAGCTCACCCAGCAGCGTGGACAGGGAGGCTGCAGCACAAGAAACAGAACCCCCAACAAGTGCCTCTCTTGGCTCTCTATACCATTTGTTCCAACCATCTCCCAGAGGCTGATGTTTGATATAAACAGATTTTTCTTTTTCCCTGACCAACCAACTCCTTCAGAATCTTGCTCTCAGGCGATGTCCATCCTTGCAGCAGGGTTGCAGTATTGGTCAGGAAAAGCCCTGACTGCCCTGGGACTGCTGCAAGCAGGCTGTCTGTCTTTTGAACCTCAAGATCCCTTCCCACCAGCCTTTCCGTGACTTGCATCAAGGACCCTGAAAATTTCAGTGCTATTCTTGATTTGCACTGCTTTACATCATATTTGCACCACATTGTATCATGGTGGTTGAGTGAGGAACCTTGTCATGCTGTTGGAGCAGGGACCTCCAAGGAGCACCTCCAAGATCCATCTGCCCCCTGGATTTTTGAGACCCTCCTTTGCTGCTCTGGTTCTCCCCCGTCTGTCAGTGACACCTTTCTAATTCTGAAGACAGAGAAGGCCTTTTCATTTTTTCATTTTATTTCTTTTTCATTGCAGAAGTGAAAAGGGGGGTTGTATCTCAGCAGAGGGGTGCTGAGTGCCTGTCCACCACCCAGGGAGGGATGAGCAAGGCACTGCCTTCTCCCTCAGCCGCAGGGACCCTGTGGGAGAAACCAGCAAAGCCCTTCTTGCCTAAGCAGCAGCAGCAGCAGAAGTAGCTTCTCCTTTGACTGCAGAGCCTCTCAGGGAGGACTGCACGGATCTTCTGAGCCCAGCAGCAGCTGAGGAAACAGGAGCAGTGGCTTCTCCCTTGGTTCCTGGCCACCAGGTAAGCACAGCACACATGGTGGGCATGAGGCCCTCAGGAAGCTTTGCAGCACCCACAGAAGCATCACAGGGAGGCACAGAACCGTGTCCCATTGTGAGAAAAATCTCAATATTTTTTTCAGTCAGGGTCTTCTGTGAAGCTATTTTATTCACCATTGCAATGGTGGGCCTCTTGCAAGCAGGAGCACACACTAAAGTATACCATAACCTTATATTCCCTATTACCAGACACCTGACCTCTCCCATGTTTCCTCATGGACTGAGTACTACGGGTTTACAAACTACTCGACGCCTTTCTATACCATATATGTATAATTTTCTTTGACCAACCTTTAATTTCTCCTTTTCCTATATTTTTCTTCATCTCTCATGACTAGAGGGCCTGTTATATTTGTTTCTACTCATTTTGCGCAGCTCATCCTGTTTTTCTTAGCTATCCTCCCCACTGCTTTGCTACAGCCATGCCTGCATAATCACTTTTGAATATGCGAGGTTAGTGTAATTTTCCTCTGCAAAAACACCTGCTATTACAAAAACACAACTTTGTTTCTCACAATTCCCCCCTCTTCTTTTCTTATTCCTCTTGTTGTTTCTGCATCTCTTCACATCCTCCATTCTTGATGTTTTCCAATATTAGGGTGCAATATTTTTCTTCCAATGTCATGGGGCATAACAGATATGCAATGTCTTTATCTTTATAATACCAACAAAGAGCTGTATGAGCCAATTCCATTCAGGTAACCACAAAAGTCAGTTATTCCCAAATGTTTCTAAATCCCCAGGAAGTGTCATCTTGAGCCACTCTGTATAGGATCTTGTTTCTTTCCCAAATATTTTTGGGAGCAGTCAAATTTGTCCTGTTTGATCTACATACATACAGCAACTAGCATTAATTACAGTATATGCTCTCCTGTGAGGCTGATAATAAATCAAATACCATTTGGTTCTGGAGTACTATTTTTGACAAACTTGTTACCTCCTCTTGTAGTGCATAGACTGCATGCAGAGTGTTATTTTCTAGTTCTACAATGAGTGAAATTCACTGTTTCATTTTACTAGAGGATTATCTGGAGTCCTCTTGATTCTGTGTGGGGTCTCAAGGGAGCTTTGGCTTTGTTGGTCTTCAATAATAGTTACATTTGGAATTATTGCCCCCAGGGTGCAAGCTCCCTTCCAGCCTAGCAGCAACACCTTCCTGGATTTATTGCCACATATCCAGTACCAACACTCTAATTCTGTGTAATTCAATCCCTTTTATGCAATAATTCATTAAGAATTCTCCTAAGGAGAAGGTGACAGTTTACAATAGTTAGTTTCAATGGTTTTAACCTTAAAAGCATTTGTAAAGGCTCGTGCTTTGATTGGCCAAGTTGAAGAACTAGAATTTCATTGGTCTCCCCCACAGGGGGAAGAGGCTAACAAAGTGTCTTATTGTGGGTCTGTGGGTCCTGGCAGGGGCTGGAGAACCTGGGGTTGATCCAGAATTTGAGGCAGATGATCTCTTCATCTTCATGCCATCTCACAGGACTCCTTTATTTCTTGCCCCAGCAGTGGCTTGTCCCATCCTCGCCACTCTCCTGTCTGGGTTTGACATTTAGCTGTCTCTTTTGCACTTGCTTCTCACCCCTGCCTGGGCTAGCTGGTACATGGGCTCTGCCGGCAGCCTTTGTCTCTGGCAGCTGATGCCAACTTGGTGACTGCACATTGGGCTTGGCAGCCCAGGATCAGTGGGCCATGCCACCTGTGGCATGGCATTGGCAGCTTTGTTGCCATCCCCAGGGCACGGCTGAAAGGGGATTTTAGGGATTTGCTTTCCAGGGACTGGGAAAGTTGGGGACGCAATATCCCACCACATGCACAGGCAGTTTGCACTGAACAAGGTGGGCTTTGCAGCCTTGTCCTCCCCTCGTACCCTGCTCCTTCCAGGAGCTGCCACCCCACAGCCCGCCTCCTCAAGCAAAAGAAACACCCCAGCAGTAGCTTTCAAACTGCAGATGTGCCAGGGGCCTCTTGCTGCTCTGGCAATATGCACAAAAGAAGAGCCCAACTACAGCAGAAGGATGGGATCTGTTCTGTCTGGTGCTTGTGTGTTGCCTATGGCCAGATTGGGCAAGCCAGTGTAATACACCTTAAATGTTTGCTCATTTTCTTTCGTATTGTAAAAACAAGGAGTTCTGTTTGAGGAGCAGGAGTTTCGAAAGCTCCCTGCTGAAGTAAGGAGCTGTATAATGCTTGGCTAGACACTATGAAATTCTTTTGCTTAATGTAACAAAAAAGAGAGCCCCCTCCCCTTCCCTCTTTCTGCATCTCAGTTGCCTCTTTTGTTCAAAGACACTGTTGCAAAGCTCATGTAACCACCTCCTGATAAGTTGCTAAACTAGTGTATCAACATCCTGCCTTCCTGTCTCACACTGGGCCAACATGACCAAATCAAGAAAAGAAGTTGAACCACAACGCCGAGGAAGACTACAGCCTTCATCTTCACGACCACCAGAGGGACAGAGACGACCCCCTAGCAACAGTACGTGCAGTCGCAGAACATACCCAGACGCGCTGCGTAATCCCGGAATTACCAAGATATAAAAAGGAACCCTAGCGGGGGTGAGGCGCATGCCATTGGCGGAGCCAAGACTCCCAGGCCGCCCAGCACTGTTTTGCTTGCTGTTTGCTTACTCAGTAAATTCCTTTCTATAATTAATACAATGCTTTCTGAAAATTAATTAAGGGGGCAACTTATAACAGCCAGCATGTAGCTGGTGCTGGTACTCAAGGCTTTCCCTCTTAGTTGGGAACCTCGTGGAGGGATTTTACTGAGCTGAGGGTGTCGGCTCTGCTCTTCCTAGCCCAGCTTCACGTTAGAGGGCAAAAAGGAGGGAGCTGGGAAACTCCCAGACATTGAGGCCATCTCCAGGGCTCTCTAGAGTGACGCCATCTGGCACCTTCCAGTGAGCAGTGGCCAAAGCACGAGGGCCCATTTTCTTTATTGGAGAAGTCCTGTACTGGATTTCCAGTCCCAGAAACACTGAAATACTGTTCCTCCTTTCTTGCTTTTCAGCGTGTCTTAGTACCTGGGCTGGGTGCCTCCTTCCTTAATAAACTGGGGCTGGCCATGGGGGGCTTTGAGCTCCTCCATGTAAAGAAGCCTGCCTTTCATCTCTCAAGAGTATTTTGCCTGTCTTCACAGAATCCCACATAAGAAAGAAACGTTTCCTGTTTCTTTCTTATGTGAATTCTTGCCCTTAGCTTCCAAGGCGAGAGCTGGAACCTCTCATGCTGCATTTCTAAAAGAAAGAAGGCTGCAGGAAAACTGCCCTGAGCATGGAGAAACACTGCTGGGAAGCCTACCATGCTGCCAAGTGACTGCTCCACCTTTTGCTCTTCAGTCTAAACATGATCCTTGTTTGTGCTTCCCCCCTGGAGCAGAAGATGGAGATGGAAAAGCAGAAGCCACAGACAGACAGTCCTTCCTCTCTGGGGCTTGTGGATCTAAAAAGTACAGGTCTGCAGAAAGTAACAGCAGAGTTGAAGCAGCAGTTTGTCCTAATCCCTCGTCCTGCAGAGAAGAAGGCTGAGGCAGCTTCTCTGGATGAGACATGCCTCCTGCTGACACATGCCGGCTGTTCACACACCATAGTCTCTCTCCAGCCACACTCCAGGCAGATGGTTGAGGCCGAGCTGTTCCAGACTGCCAGGGGAAAGGAGCCTTCTCCCATGTGGGGCTGCAGTGGAGCTGGAGGAGGCAACCTGGGCTCTTGTCCTCATCTCTCGCCCCTCTGTGAAGAAGACTGAGCTAACTCCTCTGGACAAGTCAAGCTGAAGGCACAGGTGGAAAAGCAGAGGCTGCACACAGACAGTGCTTCTTCCTCCATGGCACCTGTGGAACTGAAAAAGAAGTCTCGGCAGATGGAACCAGTGGATATGAAGCAGCCTCATTTCCTCATCCCTCACCTCCCAAAGAAGGCTGAGGCAGCTCCTCTGGACAAGTCAAGTGCCAAGTAAGTCTGGGCCAGCTCCCACAAAGGCCGGGAAAAGCTGAGCTGCAGCAGGCTGCCTGAGGGATCCAGCATGCGGGTTGCTCAGCTCTGGGCTTTGGCTCTCCATCCCCTGGCTGCTTCAGGGAGGGAATGACCATGGAGAGGCTCTGACTCCAGCCATCCCGCTGCACACTTGAAGTCCTAAAGCTCCCTGCAGCTGACAGTCACATACCTACAGTGGAAGGAGACTGTACTCCCTGCTCCTGGGGCTGGGGCCAGGCAGAGGTGAGGACATTCAGAGCCTACATGAGTCTTGCTCTTTGAGCTACCCTTCAGTGTGGAGTGTGCGAGTGAGGAAAGTGCTGGAGAAGATAAAGGAGGCCATGCAGGAAGACAGGAGCAAGAACAGAGGTTTGGACATCCCCGGGAAGATTGCATGAATACCCACTGTTTTCTGCATACTCATATATTTACAAGGATTCTTGAAAGGTGATTACAGGGATTCTTGAGAGGTACCTTCATATCTATTTTACCATTAAATTATTTCATGTGCACCTACATTAGGAGACTCCACTGGTTGTCACATTTTAGAGTACACTGTTCACATGTACTTTTTCATGTTTAACAAGGGAGCCCTGTACCTGAGAATTGTCAGAACTACAAATATGACCATTGAGGCTTTTATGTACTAGAAAAAAAGACAATTATATTCTCAGCATATGATGATCAGGTTGTTAGTGGAAATGATTTTCGCTAGCATGTACCTAAAGCAAGTCACTCAATTCATCTGAATTACTATGCTTTCCCAACAGAAACCAGAGCCCCAGTGAAGTTTTGACCATCATTGGGGGTGCAGAATTCAAAGTAAGCCACTGGAGGGCAGTAGAGGACTTTTATCACAGAATCACAGAATCACAGAATTTCTAGGTTGGAAGAGACCTCAAGATCATCGAGTCCAACCTCTGATCTAACACTAACAAGTCCTCCACTAAACCATATCACTAACCTCTACATCTAAATGTCTTTTAAAGACCTCCGAGGATGGTGACTCCACCACTTCCCTGGGCAGCCTGCTCCAATGTCTAACAACCCGTTTGGTAAAGAAGTTCTTCCTAACATCCAACCTAAAACTCCCCTGACGAAACTTAAACCCATTCCCCCTCGTCCTGTCACCAGGCATGTGGGAGAATAGACCAACCCCCACCTCGCCACAGCCTCCTTTAACGTACCTGTAGAGAGCGATAAGGTCGCCCCTGAGCCTCCTCTTCTCCAGGCTGAACAACCCCAGCTCCCTCAGCCGCTCCTCGTAGGACTTGTTCTCCAGACCCCTCACCAGCTTCGTCGCTCTTCTCTGGACTTGCTTGAGCACCTCGATGTCCTTCTTGTAGCGAGGGACCCAAAACTGAACACAGTACTCAAGGTGCGGCCTCACCAGAGCTGAGTACAGGGGGACAATCACTTCCCTAGACCTGCTGGCCACGCTGTTTCTTATACAAGCCAGGATGCCGTTGCCCTTCTTGGCCACCTGAGCACACTGCTGGCTCATATTCAGCCAACTATCAACCATCACTCCCAGGTCCTTCTCTGCCTGGCAGCTCTCCAACCACTCATCTTCCAGTCTGTAGCTCTGCTTGGGGTTGTTGCGCTCCAGGACCCGGCACTTGGCCTTGTTGAACTTCATGCAGTTGAGCTCAGCCCATCGGTGCAGCCTATCCACATCCTCCTGCAGAGCCTTCCTACCCTCAAGCAGATCGACACACGCACCTAACTTGGTGTCATTTGCAAACTTACTGAGGGTGCACTCGATGCCCTCATCCAGATCATCGATGAAGATATTAAAGAGGACTGTCCTCAGTACTGAGCCCTGGGGAATGCCACTAGTGACTGGCCTCCAACTGGATTTGGCTCCATTCACCACAATTCTTTGGGCCCGGCTATCCAGCCAGTTTCTAACCCAACGAAGCGTGCGCCAGTCCAAGCCAAGAGCAGCCAGTTTCTTGAGGAGAATGTTGTGGGAAACAGTGTCAAAAGCCTTACTGAAGTCAAGGTAGACCACATGCACAGCCTTTCCCTCATCCACCCAGCACATCACTTTGTCATAGAAGGAGATCAGGTTCGTCAAGCAGGATCTGCCTTTCATAAACCCATGCTGACTGGGCCAGATCGCCTGCTTGCCCTGCAAGTGCTGCGTGATGACTCTCAAGAGGATCTGCTCCATGAGCTTCCCTGGCACTGAGGTCAAACTGACAGGCCTGTAGTTTCCTGGGTCTGCCCTCTGGCCCTTCTTGTAGATGGGCGTCACGTTTGCTAGCCGCCAGTCAACTGGGACCTCCCCCGATAGCCAGGACTGTTGATAAATGATGGTAAGCAGCTTGGCCAGCTCCTCTGCCAGTTCTCTCAGTACCCTTGGGTGGATCCCATCTGGCCCCATCAACTTGTGCACATCCAAGTGCCGTAGCAGGTCACCAACCATTTCTTCGTGGATAGTGAAGGTCACATCCTGCTCCCCATCTCCTTCCACCAGCTCAGGGTACTGGGTATCCAGAGAACAACCAGTATTGCCGCTAAAGACTGAGGCAAAGAAGGCATTAAGCACCTCAGCCTTTTCCTCATCTTTTGTAACTAGGTTTCCCCAGCATCCAGTAAAGGATGGAGATTCTCCTTCGTCCTCCGTTTTGCGTTGATGTATTTGTAAAAAGATTTTTTGTTGTCTTTAATGGCAGTAGCCAGATTGAGCTCCAGATGAGCTTTGGCCTTTCTAATTTTGTACCTGCACAGCCTCGCAACATTCTTATAGTCCTCCTCAGTGGCCTGCCCTTTTTTCCAAAGATTATAAGCCCTCTTTTTTCTCCTAAACTCAAGCTGCAACTCTCTGTTGAGCCAGGCTGGTCTTCCATGCTGGCTCGTCTTTGGGCATGTGGGGACGGACCACTCCTGTGCCATTAAGATTTCTTTCTTGAAGAGTGCCCAGCCTTACAGGACTCCTCTGCCCTTCAGAACTGCCTCCCAAGGGACTCTACCAACCAGTGTCCTGAGCAGCTCAAAGTCAGCCCTCCAGAAGTCCAATATAGCAGTTTTACTGGTCTCCTTCCTGGCCTCGCCAAGAATAGAGATCTCTACCATTTCGTGGTCACTCTGCCCAAGACAGCTTCCAACCACCACATCTCCCACCAGTCCTTCTCTGTTTGTGAAGAGAAGGTCTAGTGGGGCACCACCCCTGGTAGGCTCACTAACCAGCTGCGTCAAGAAGCTATCTTCCACGCTCTCCAGAAACCTCCTAGATTGCTTTCTCTGGGCTGTGTTGTGTTTCCAGGATATGTCAGGGAAGTTGAAGTCCCCCACAAGAACAAGTGCCAACGATTTTGCAACTTCTGTCAGCTGCCTGTAGAACTCCTCATCCGTCTCCTCATCCTGGTTCAGCGGTCTATAACAGACCCCGACAAGGATGCTAGCAATAACGTTTGACTTGCTGTCAGTGGTAGATCACAGTTTGCCAGGGTTTTAAGCAGTGGCATTGAATATTTTTTTTTGACTAATCTAGTAAAAGAAAGACCTTCTGTTTAGTGACACTTCACTGAAACCCGAAATTGCTGTGTAACTGCCTTACAGGATACCTTAACTAGTAGAACAGATCATATCCATCCAGGAAAAACAGAAGTAGACTATTGTGGGAATTTGAGCTTCTGGCTATGTGTTCTGTGTTCTAATTTAAAATAAGGATATTAATAGTAGATCATGTTGGATTTCTTTGTTTACTCCCACTTTTTCTAACAGCAACAGATTAAGTCCTCTATTCCTAAGTTCTTCCTTTTTTCTTCCTTTGAAAAATTAATGAAGTGTCTTGAAACCAGTAGTAAAACAGCATAAATACAGGAAAAATATACCAATACATGTAATAATATGGCAGTGTTGATATCTATTTTAAGCCCAGAAAGGATCATTATGGCATTCTAACACAACGCTAAACCTAGAAATTGATTCATGTCTGAACTACCTCTGCAGGAAAAGCCCTTCACTTCCCTTTGTGAACTTTCCTGAGACTCACATCTCTCCTCCTATTTAACAAAATTGTATCTTATTTGTAAATTCTACTGGTCTGGGTTAGTCAAGTAGAGTAATCCAGGTTGTCCCATAAGTTAACATGCTCCTCCTTCCATGGCAGGGCCCATCTATTGGCAAAGTCAGTGCATTGCTCAAAGCAGGCTGCAGCTGGTCCTCAGTGTCCAAGAGCCAGCCCGTGACTCAGACAGCCAAAAGGTCTCTGCACGTTATAGTAAAAATAAATTGTATGAAGGTCAGAACCATGTTTCTTTGGTGTTCTTTTTAATTCAGCCATTGTGCCTAGTGTTTCTGTCAGAATGAAATGCAGGCTATCTTACCATCCCATTAATGCTTATCATAACAGGCATGTTCTTAAGCACACATAGCAAATTAAACCGCTACCCTTCGAGTTGTTCTCTGAGGTTTCTTTGTCACAAGCCTTGGCTTCATGTGCAAATCAGATAAATTTGTTTTGCTAGAATTTCAAGGGTGTGCTGACCTTTTCATCCTGAAAGGAAAATATTGATAAAATCACTAATTAATGATTGACTTTGAATCACTTGTCCCAGATATGTGGATAAACAAAGAAGCTAAAGGTCTAGCTATTAAACAGGAAATAAAGGTTTTTCTTTGTAGAGCAAGCTTGGCCGTTAAAATACCTAAAATGGTGGTAATTGATTTATATTCAATTATTTCAGTGCACAGAAGCAATTATAGCCAATCCTTAAAGCCTAGTTCTACTGTGAAGCTTAACTACACTAAAAAAGATTCTGTATTTGTTACCCGCTGATGAAAAGGGATGGTAGGAGGATGGAATTTTACTTTTATTTATAATTCACACTCAATTTTGTCTATCTGATCTTTGCTTTTTATACATTGAGACCAATCACAGAATCATTTAGGTTGGAAGAGACCTCCAAGATCTCCTAATCCAACCTCTGACCTGATACTAACAAGTCCTCCACTAAACCACTAAACCATATCACTAAGCTTTACATCTCAATGTCTTGTAAAGACCTCCAGGGATGGTGACTCAACCACTTCCCTGGGCAGCCTGTTCCAATGCCTAACAATCCTTTCGGTAAAGAAGTTCTTCCTAACATCCAACCTAAAACTCCCCTGACGAAAAATAAACCCATTCCCCCTCGTCCTGTCACCAGGCACGTGGGAGAATAGACCAACCCCCACCTCGCCACAGCCTCCTTTAACGTACCTGTAGAGAGCGATAAGGTCACCCCTGAGCCTCCTCTTCTCCAGGCTGAACAACCCCAGCTCCCTCAGCTGCTCTTTGTAAGACTTGTTCTCCAGACCCCTCACCAGCTTGGTCGCTCTTCTCTGGACTCGCTCGAGTACCTCGATGTCCTTCTTGTAGCGAGGGACCCAAAACTGAACACAGTACTCAAGGTGCGGCCTCACCAGAGCTGAGTACAGGGGGACAATCACTTCCCTAGACCTGCTGGCCACGCTGTTTCTTATACAAGCCAGGATGCTGTTGGCCTCTGTGGCCACCTGAACACCTCAGCTGGCTCATATTCAGCCAACTATCAACCATCACTCCCAGGTCCTTCTCTGCCAGGCAGCTTTCCAACCACTCATCTCCCAGCCTGTAGCTCTGCTTGGGGTTGTTTACTCCAGACCTAATGAATTTAGCTGACAAATCAATGACAGGGAAGAGTGCTAGAACTGGAAGAAGGAAGGGATTTGTTCACAGAATTGTAATATAGACTGGTGATATTCAAATGAAGTTTGTCTGAGTCCAGCTTGACTCACAGTCACCAAGGCTGAATTCGTATAGCCAGCAGTCATGACAATAAACTGTGTTTTCATACGTAATTCCTTCAGATTGTTTTGAAAAAGCTGAGATTTCCTGCAATCACACAAATTCATCATTAATCACATTTTTAATTTTTTGAAGAAAAGAGCATATTTCAAGCACCAAATAAGCATTCCAGATAGCTTATAAGTTGAACATATCAGAGACCTGGGAGGAGAAGGAAATATTATTGTGGATGTCATACCAAGGGAGGTTCCAGAGCAACTCTCAAGGCCATCTTGAAGCATTGTTTTGGCCACGCTGGAGACCTGAACACAGCACAGGCTCAAGCTCTTCACCATCAGGACTCGATGATCTTGAGGTCTCTTCCAACCTAGAAAATTCTGTGATTCTGTGATTCTGTGATTCTGTGGATGACTGCTTGCAGAAAGGGCCATTTCTGCTAAATGACATCAATGCAGGGATCATGGAGATCAGTTCATACAAACTCATTCTTTATGTTTTAGTAACAACCAATATCACTGTTTGCAATTAAGAAAATGAGGAAGACAACAAAATCTGTGTCACTGCCTCTTCAATGCTGCCATCCCTGGTCCAGACAACCTTGGACAGGTTTCTTTACCTTTGAACAACAAATTAAAATTATTCATGGAGTTTTCACTACTGTGCAGGCACACAGAGGTTTAAGAAATGGGCCTATACCTTTTATAAAGCTAAGCAAAATTATGCTAATCTGCTACTCAAGAAACAGCAGTATTCCCTATCTACAGTTTCTTGTAAAGTATTCTTATTGTTGCCCCATCTTAGGTATAACTCAATACCACCCCACAAGCTGATTTGCTTAGCTGAGCTTTGGCCAAAACAGCTGAGCTGAACAACCCCCCAATTCACTTCAAACCCTCCATGAAGATGCACTCAGGCAATCTTTGGATTCTTTAACCATGGGACGGTTTACTCGACCCCTGGCCTATTGACAATGGATGAAACTCACTTGTCTCAAATGGGAAAAGAAAGGGGCATAAAACAGGGCTCACCAGAGAAGTGCCTAGGGGAACAATGCTGAAGCTGGGGGTGAGACAGATATCTCATCTGAAGTGCATCTCTGCCAATGCACGCAGCATGGCCAACAAACAGGAGGAGCTGGAAGCGATTGTGCTGAAGAACCAGTCCAGGAGGTTTCTAGTGTGTAGAAGATAGCTTTCTGACACAGCTGGTTCAAGAGCCTACCAGGGGAGGTGCCCCACTAGACCTGCTCTTCACTAACAGAAAAAGACCAGTGGGAGATGTGAAAGTTGGGGACTATCTTGGGCAGAGTAATCGTGAAATTGTAAAATCTTCTATTCTTGGTGATATCAAAAGGGTAACTAGCAAAACTGCTATCTTGAACTTCCAGAGGGCAGACTTTGACCTGCTCAGGATACTTGTTGCAGGGGTCCCTTGGGAGTCACTCCTGAAGGACAAAGGGATCCAGGAAGCCTGGACGCTCCTCAAGACAGAAATCTTAAAGGCACAGGAGCAGGCTGCTTCTGTGTCCCATAAGGCAAGCTGGAGGGGAAGAAGACTGGCGTGGATGAACCGGGAACTATTGTTGAGACTCCAGGAGAAAAAGAGAGTCTATGTGCTCGGGAAGAAAGGACAGGCTACTTGGGGCGACTACAAAGAATTTGCTAAGATATGCAGAGAGGAAGTTAGAAAGGCAAAAGCCCAGCTTGAATTCAGATTGGCCACTGCAGTAAAAGAGGACAAGAAATCCTTTTACAAATATATTAACAGCAAGGGAAGAACCAAGGAAAACTTCCATCCTTTACTTGATGCATCAGGGAATGAGATCACTGCGGATAAGGAAAAGGCTGAGGTTCTCAACGCCTTCTTTACATGTCTTTAATAGTCGGATCAGTTGTCCTCAGGGTACTCAACACCCTGACCTGGAAGTCCCCTGTGATTCAGGTAGAGAATCACCCCCTGTGATCCAGGAAGAGACAGTTAGAGTCCTGCTCCTCCATCTGGAATGTCACAAGTCCATGGGACCAGACGGGCTCCACCCGAGGGTGCTGAGGGGGCTGGCAGAAGTGATTGCCAAGATGCTTTCCACCATCCACCAGTGTTCCTGGTTATCTGGAGAGGTCCCAGACGTTTGGAGGCTTACCGACATGACTCCCATCTACAAGAAGGGATTAGGCCTAGCCAGCACAGGTTCATGAAAGGCAGGTCATGCTGGCCACCTAGAGATGTAGTCTACTTAGACTTCAGCAAAGCCTTTGACACAGTCTCCCACAGTGTTCTCCTGGGGAAACCGCACATGGCCTTGACAGGTATATTCTTCTCTGGTAAAGAACTGGCTGTAGGGTCGTGCCCAGCATGTAGTGGTTAATGGAGTTAATTCCAGCTGGCATCCCATTACAAGTGGTGTCCCCCAGGGGTCAGTACTAGAGCCTATCTTGTTTAATGTCTTTATTGATGACCTAGAAGAGGGGATTGAGTGTACCCTCAGTAAGTTTGCAGATGACACCAAGTTGGGAGATAGTGTCAATCTGCCTAAGGGTTGGCCCTTCAGAGGGATCTGGATAGGCTGGACTGCTGGGCTGAGGTGAATGGGATGACGTTCAACAAGGCCAAGTGCCAGGTCCTGCACTTTGGCCACAATAACCCCATGCAACGCTATGGGCTTGGGGCAGATTGGCTAGAAGACTATGAAGAGGAAAAGGACCTGGGAGTGTTGATCAATGCTCAGCTGAACATGAGCCAGCAATGTGCCCAGGTGGCCAAGAAGGCCAATGGCATCCTGGCCTGTATTAGAAAAAGCGTAGCCACCAGGACCAGGGAGGTGATCATCCCCCAGTACTCAGCTTTGAAGAGGCCACACCAAGTACTGTGCTCATTTTTGGGCCCCTCACAACAAGAGAGATAGCGAGGCCCTGGAGCATGTCCAGAGAAGGGCAACAAAACTGATGAAGGGTCTGGAGCACAAGTCTTATGAGGAGCAGCTGAGGGAGCTGGGATTGTTTAGTCTGGAGAAGAGCAGGTTCAGGGGAGACATCATTGCACTCTACAACTTCCTGAAGGGAGGTTGTAATGAGGAGGGGGTCCGCCTCTTCTCCCAGATAACTAAAGATAGGACTCAAGAAAATGACCACAAGTTGCACCTGGGAAGATTTAGATTAGATATCAAGAAAAACTTTTTTCTCTCAAAGATTGGTCGGGCACTGGAATGGCCTGCCCAGGGAGGTGATGGAGTCACCATCCCTCACAGTGTTCAAGAACGCCTGGATGAGCTGCTATGAGATATGATTTAGTAGCTTAGTGGGTATTATTGGTGATAGGAGGATGGTTGGACTACATGATCTTGTAGGTCCTTTCTGACCTTGTGTTTCTATGATTCTATGGCAAAGAGGTGGTATAGCAAATGCGCTCAGTTATCTGCCACAGCAGCATTTGTCAGAATTTGTTCAGAGCCCACAGACTGATCAACAATTAGCTGCAAAGGCTAGAACAGTCTGAAATGCCCAACAGGAGACATCCTGACACACAAAACATGCACTAACAGGAACATCAGAGCACTTCAGAACCAAGATGGAATCCTGTCCTTCTTCCCTCTCTTATTACAGTCCAATCCACATTTTATGTCCCAGGGATACCAGAACAGGAGGAGCACACAGGGTGAAGTATTTAATTGTATCTGCCTTTGAAGAGAGCACAGGGTAAATTGTGTAGTTGTAGCTGCCTTTGAGTGGATCACAGAGATTTCATAATCAGACATGATTTCCCCCATCTCAGAGAAGGACTAGTGAAGGGTTGTTTAGGAGAAGAGCTGCATGTTCCTTAAGTCCTGCATTTGCCAATTCAAGCAATGAAAAATGCAATTAAAAAGCAATTGAAATGTTCTTAGTGATGGATCCATGATATACAGACAGACATGAGTCTGTGGGCTACAGCCAAAACAACCAAGAAAGATAAGGCTTTGACAATACATTTCCTTTTATATGGAGGGATCTAAAACACATAAAAGGCTAAAACCCCACAGTCTAGTGGAATACTTCTCTGACAGTGAGGGAGGGGAGTCACCAAGGATAATCAAAGTTACAGTAAGGTATTAAAAATATAATAAAATTGGAAATAAAAGTTCTCCCCTCACCTTTTAGTAATCATCTGTCAGTGTTTACCCACACAGATTTTGGAAGGGATCACTGCTTATAACATATGTCTTTTTTTTTTTTTTTTTTGCTCTTACATAAATGCATTACAAATAACATTGGATTTTAAATAAGCATTTACCAATCTTTTAAAAAAAATAGAGATGAGTTATTTGTAGAGAAGATAAGCTGTAGTCTCTTGAGTAAACCTAAAGACATTCCAAATTCCTGTTTCAGATAGTCAGGCTTGTAGGCTTGAACAACTCCTGTTGCCACCTTTGTTGCTTGCATGTCTGCAGAATTACCTTCAGTTTTTGCACTGTTGACAAAAGCAGTTTATTCACAAAGTCATAACGCAAACAAACTTTACAATAAACTTCTGTATCTTTACTAACATTGTTTGAACAACTACATAAGCTCATCAAAGATGACTTCTTATTGTCGGGGTCAGACTGTATTAGAACAACCCCAAGCTCAGGTTCTTAGCAGGTTAGTAAGCCAGTTTCAAAAGTCCATCCAAGAAAATGAGAGATTATTTCAGTTTTCTTGAAGGGGTACAAACTGTTTAAGTCACAAAATAGTGAGATGCAGCAATAGCTATTCATTGTGAACCCTTTGCTCTTTGTCAATAAAACACCATTCAAGAAAGGTGAGATTCCCTCATTTTAAAAGAGAGAAAAGCACTCTTTTTATTCTGCTTTTATCATCTTGACTGCATAGGAAGTTATTAAGATGTGCACATTTTCATTTTCCCACCAAAAAAAAAAAAAAATGCAGTAAAAGCAGGTAATATGTGTAAAATTCACCAGCAACAAAATTGTATTTAGAATATCTGAGAAACTCAGTGAAAACTTTGTAGAATTAAATATTGTAATAGTCTGAACTTGATCTGACAAACCAGAACCCAATTTCAAAGAACAAACTTATTTTAAGACAAAAATTATTAAATATGACAAGATTTCGTTCTTAGGGACAGACTCCTTGGAAAAGTGCACCAGATAAACCAAATTATCCTGCTCAATTCCAAAAGGTTTTATTCTTACAGGTGCTTTAAAAAATACAGAAAGCTATTTCCCAAGGGCATTTACAAGTGAGACTCCTATGTGACATTTTCTGTGCCCGCACTATTCAAACTGGGAGAAAAAAAAAAAAAAAAAAAAAAAAAGCTCCCACATTCACAAAAAAGCTGCAGTTCCGCTAGATGGCAACCCTGGGTCTGGTAAGGGTTCCCTCGCCTCCTCTGCAGCACAGAGAGGAGCTCCAGCACCTCTCAGGAGTTGCACAGAAGTCTTTTGTTTGGCCTGTGCTGTGGGAAAAGCTGTGGGAGCAGCCCAGCCATTGTGAGCTCCTTCCCTGAGCTTCCCTCACCACATACTCCTCAAATACATCCTCTAGCAGAAATGCAGCAGTACTGCAAGGTATAACAATGCTATTTTTTATTATTATTTATTTTATATTTTTCCAGTGTAAGCACCTATAAACTGAAAACCCCGTTTAATGAACTATTACAGGACACAGGCTAAGCTGAAGCAATATCTGCAGCTGCTGCTCAGTCAAGCTGGTTCCTGGAGCTGCCCCAACTTCTGGCAAGTCCATCAAGAAGAACTGCTCTGATCTGGGCAGCAGATGGAGCAGGCTGCCACACTGGTTTTACACCAGCTCAGCTCTACTGACACCCACAGAACTGCTTCTCCCTCTTGTCTGAGACAAAATTGAACCCAAGAAGACTGATGCTGTGCTCCTGAGCATCCCAGAACACCATCTACAAGGGAGCAGAGCACCCAACAAGTGAGAAACACTGGCAGATCAGATTTGTGCTACTTTACAGCTACCTAAAATAAAAGGGTGGGACTTGTGGGGAACCACACTATTCAGGTTTGCAGAGTCTACCTAGCATATCCCTGAGTCTATTCCTGAAGATCAATTTGAGACTTTTTTTCAAGTGAAGTCCCACTGAAGTCTGTGAAACAGCTGAGAGACTTGGATGACTCTAAGGTTTTCAGAACTAGGTCCCTGACTGAGACCTATTTGCACGCTGAGCTTGTGAAATGAATACATTGCTTGGTGAAACCCTAAATGAAAAAAGGCATTATTTTTCCCTTGACAGAACATTGCATTATAAACTTCCCCTTCATCTGCTTGGCCTCCTGCAAGCACAGATCTGAGATGCACACCTCAGGCGAGAAAGCTGAACAGTAAGGTCTGTTAGCAAACACCATCGAGCCACAATACTCCCAACAGCTCCTGCTAATATGTGCTACAAATTCATACTTGCAGTGGTGAGAAAAAAAAAAAAAAAAAAAAACTCTCCAACCAAAATACCCTCCCAGTAAGTCTTTCTGGACAATCTAAGATGTAGTTATACATAAGCTATGTTTGGACCTGGCAGCATGCTGATCACAAATGCAAACTCGCACTCTCTTCCCTGGGAGATCTGCCAAGGACGGAAGACAGCGGGACGGAATCCATGGGGTACGACATTGTCCAGTCAACCAAACCAGCAGCAGGGCAGGATTAACCTAATTTGTAGCTACCTTGGCTGGACTGGCTGCCCATTGTTCCTCATACATGCTCTCATGAAGCTTAGTTAAATAAACTACTGCAGAATTATATTTGAAAAGTGTGTTTCCTTAACAGCACACAGCTGGGCTCAGTCCAGATAATGGATGCTGGAGTATCATGGCTGTTCATCCATCATGGTTCCTTTCCATAAAGCTTGTACAGATCTTGGGCAACTTTTGGGAAGGAAAGAAATGGTGTAAGTTACACGTACATTACAGTTCTTGCTATTTAAAAGTAAAATTAAGGCAATTTCAGATACAAATTATCTCAAGGTTTATTTCCGTATCTTGTTTCACTTCTCTGTATATCTCAACTTCTTGACCCTAAGTCTCTTAAATCTGGCTTGATGAATGAATAAAAAAAAAATAAAAAATAATAATAATTAAAAAAAAAAAAAGCTTTACCTTTCACGTCTTGTAAAGATAGAAGGCACATGGATTTATCACCACCAAGGGTAAAACTCAGGCTTATCCATATGTGAATCCCGTTTCAAAAACAAACAATCAGCTTGGGACTGGCAGGGAGCCAAGCTGCAGGATTGCCTTTTAAGACTTGCATCTCAATAGGAAACCTCCAAGTATTTTGATCTGTTTTTATAACTGTAACAATTTTCATCCCCTGGCTTTAGTAAGGTATTATCAGTCCCTTCTTTCTAGTAAATTAAAGAAACAGTTGCTACAAATGAAGGCAAAACAAGCACGGTCGCTGTGGATAAAATACAGTGTTTCAAAAGATTTAGGAAAGACAATAACCACTGCCTGTCTTAACTGCTGCCAAGAAACACTTAGAGAGGATGGAGATGCAATGAAAAACACGGGAACACTGCATTTCAACAGCAGTAAGAACCACAGGTCTTAGATCTACTGCGTAGCTTTATTTTTATAGGACCTATCATAGACTCTTTTACATAACTTAAACAATTATCAAATAATCTCCTGTACACAATGAGACTGAGCCACATTGCTTTCCGAGCTTTGACACATTCCTGAAAGAAATCCAACAGTCTGTAGGAATCACATAGCTGGAGCAGCTACAGTACATTTTTGTCCAGAACTTATGCTGTCTGTTAACTTAAATTGCTGTTTGCAAGATCCTGCAAGACATCGTTAAATTTCAGGACACCTAAGATTTGGTAGCATCATTTGTTTTCAAATTTTGCTTCATTGAATTTTTTTTACTCGCCTTTTGTGTCCTCAGCTGAAAATCTGCCAGCACTCAGGATGCACACACTGCTGTGAAAGACGTTAAACACACCACAAGAGTTGACTGAGTTTTACTTCCAAACTGAAATCAATTACAAGTGGTCATGGCTGCTTTCAAGGAGAGCAGACCCCATTGCAATGTCACGCCGGACACATAAATCAAGTCGCGTCTGCCTACAGTAACACAAAACCTGACCCCTAATGAACGCTAACGCACTGTAGTCACTGTGCACTATCAAAACACCTGAAGGAATCGAGTATTTCACGTTTTTATTGGCACACAGCAGCATCTCCCAGGCTGCAGGAGGAGGAGGCGACTTGCCAGGCACTGAGACATCCCAGGTCCCAGTGCTCTTCCAACAGGAGCTGTGGCTAGCTTTCAGGGGGCTGGCAGGGCGAGCACAGCCCCCAGCCCCTCCAAGGTGGTGGAACCCAACTCTTCCCTCACCACCATGAGCATCCACTGGGTCCCATCCTGAGCCCTCACCCAGGACTCAGCCACCCCACGGGAGGTGGGCTCGCCCGCTCCCTCCTTCCCGCTGCGTTACGGTCCATGTTCGAGGCCCAGGGGGCCAAGCCCACCAGCCTTGCCCTACAGGCCGGAGTAGGTGGCCCGGTGGTAGCCGGTGCTGTAGTCGTAGGGCACCTGTGGCGGGGCCAAGGGGCACTCAGGGAAGAAGGAGCCGAAGGCCTCGCTGCCGGACTCCGCTCCACCGGAGTAGAGCGGGCGTAGCGCCTCGGGAGGAGATTTTTTGGGGGGGCTGCAGGGCCCGGCCGGGCTCCAGGGCGGCTCGGGATACAGCAGCCCACCCAACAGCGGGTGGTGGGCAGCGGGCAGCGAAGGCAGCGGAGCCTCGTAGAGGCCGTGCTCCAGCCCCAGCTCGGCGGGCAGGCGGGCGGCAGGGAAGGCGTCCTGCAGGGCGGCGTGCTCAGGCAGCAGCGCTCCGTAGTCGGGGCCCAGCAGCTCAAAAAACTCGGCTGCCTCCGCCCCACCGCCTTTCTCCGTCTCCTTGGAGGCCGGCGGAGGCCCGCGGGGCGGCAGAGCCGGCTCGGTGAAGAAGGAGGGCGGCAGGTTGCGGGCCCGCAGAGGCACCTTCCGAGGGCCACCCGCAGCCGCCGACCCTCCGCTGCTTCCTCCTCCTCCTCCTCCCGCCGCCCCGCAGCCGCTCGCCGAGCCCCTTCCCGGCTGCAGGGAGCCGAAAAGGGCCGCCAGGCTCTTGCTCTGGAGGCTGCTGGCCGCCGTCGAGGCTTCCCGGCGAGGTGGCGGCGGCTGCTTGGCCGGGCAGGCGGCGGCGGCCGGGGAGGAGGAGGAGGAGGGCGGCGGGGCGGCGGCGGCGATGATGCCGGTGCAACGCTTGATCTGCTTCTGCAGGTATTTCCTGTGGTTCACCTTCCTCTTCGACTTCACCGGCTTGTCCAGCGCCAGCTTGATGTTGCTGGAGGCCGAGTCGATGAAGCTCAGCAGGTCCCTGGTGGCTTCCTTAAAGTCCCCCGCCTCGCCGCCGCCGCCGCCGCCACCTCCTCCTCCTCCTCCGCCCTCGTAGCCCTTCTCCAGGTCGGCATAGCCCAGCAGGCCGCCGGCGGGGAAGCAGAAGGAGAGGAGGTGGTGGTGGGGGCTGAGCAGGGCGGCTGGCACGGCCATGGCCGGCGGCGGGGCGCCGCCGCGCCGAGCTCCGCAGGGCAGCGCCGGGATGCAGGCGGCGGCGGCGGGGAAAAGGCGGCGGCCGGGGGAGGAGGAGGAGGAGGAGGCGGAGGAGGTGGAGGAGCAGGAGGAGAAGGAGGGCTCAGGCGCGGGGCTGGCCCCGGACCCTCCCCGCCTCCCCGCTGTGAGCACGGGAGCCGGGCCGGGCTGCGCGCTCCCGGCCGGGGACAGCGGCGGCGGGGTGGGAACACGGGCGTCAGCTCCTGGACAGGTGCATCGCTGCCTCCCCCCCCCCGGGTACACAGATCACAAACACCCCCCCAAAGTAGGTACACGGCACCCCCAGATCACATAGCCCTCCCCAGGCCAGCTGCACAGCACCGCCAGGTCATACAGCACACCCCAGACCACCCCCTCCGGGCCAGCTCTGGGATGCCCATCACTAGCATGTCACCACCCCAAGCACCGTCCCCACTCCTGCAGCCACGGCCCCGCTGGCACAAAATGTAGGATCGCGCCCGGCACTGTCCGTCAGAGTCTGGAGATGCACTCCGGCTGTGGCACCAGGCGGGACGAGGGCACGGCGCCAGCCTGAATTAGTTTGCAGTGAGATTTCTTCCAAGCATAGTTATGCACTTGTCTTGGGAAGATCCAGCGCTGTGATTCGGGAGAGATTTTAACAACTACTTATTTATGTATGCTTCAAGAAGCGTTTGGGCAATGCTCTCAGGCGCATGCTTTGATTCTTAGGTAGTCCTGTGTGGAGCCAGGAGGTGGAGTCGATGACCCTTGTGGGTCCCTGACAACTCAGGAAATTTTGTCTTCCTATGTGCTCAGTGAGACAGGCTTATAAATCTTTCATATTCCAGGTACATGGAAAAAAAAAAAAAAAAAAAAAAAAAAAAAAAAGGAAAAAAAAAAAAAGGAAAAAAAAAAAACTTTTACCTTTAGAAAATTGTACGTGTATTTTTAATGATGCAGAATAGCATCATACCCTGTGAGGTACAGATTTATCTTTACTGATTTTGTATGTCCAAATATGAACAAAGACACATATCTGATTTTGACTGAAATGAAGTGAGTTTTCTTGGGATGCACCAATTCATTAGAAACACAGCAGGAAGGACAAACCAGAAAGCAAAACTTTGTGGAAGAAAAGGGAAGCAGGCTGCTTCCTCAGAATGTACTTAGTGGTGAAAAGGAAAAATCAGCCAAATTCACCCCACTGTGATTTCAAACACTGATTGAACGCAAAACAAACAAGCATTGGAATGAGAAAAGAGGGGAAAACACATATTTCATGTGAGAAAAAAAGGCTCAATATCCTTTACAAAACAAAAATGCCGATTTTCTCAGTCTCTCACGCAGTGCCTCGCAGCAGCAGACCTTGCTCACAGCGAGTTTCTGAGCTGACTGAAAACACTCAGATTATTTCCAAGGGTCCAGTCCTAGCTTGGTGGTAATGTTTGGCTGCAACTGAAATCTTCTCATGGGAAGGATCCATCTCTGCTTCAGAGGAGGAGCCGCCCAGCAGCAGCAGCAGCTCTTTCCCAAAGCATGGGCTCATACTGAGTTTCTGGCCATGCAAACACATCTGGGAGCTCTGTGTTGGGCATTGGCCACTTCTCAGCAGGTCTCAGCAGCAGCGCATCTGGGACAGGCTCACAAAGCCGGCTCCATGTTCTGCGGGAGCCTCCCTGAGCCTCTTTTTGAGGGGAGTTGCCCTGAGTGCAACTGTGTAATTGAAGAAAAAAAAAAAAATCACATAGAGAGCTATGGGAAATCTATATATCTCTCCATATAAGAATGTCTACGTAAGGGGTGGATTTAAACTGCTTAGCTGGAGTACAACCGACACGGATTAGCTGCCCTCGGGTCCTGTCAAGCCCTGTCAAGCTTTGCAGCCTGCTCTGAGCTCCCTTATTGATGGGGAAATGTAAAGAACAACATATACATCCCCTGCCTTCTCCACTGCATAGTTTTACATCCACTTTGAGGCTGCTCCAAATTGCACAAGGACCTGGAAAACAGGCATCTCTATCTGCCCAGTTTGGGGCCATCTGGCCAATGTGAGCCAACACAGTAACAGCAGCAGTGGGGTTGTCCTCAAGTTTTTAGCTGCTTCAGCATTACAGCAACGATATTTCATAGCAGCTCTAAAGGAGGTTGCTAATGAGGCTGGGTGGTATTATATGCAGAGTGGCTAAATATCCGGTGGCTTAGAGAAAGAAGCTGAAAGCCCTGGCTTGTCTTCTGTAAAGCTGAATTCATTCAATTAAACAGCTTTGAGAGCTCAGATACGGTTTAGTGGGAGACTTTATTACCTCCTAAAAAGTGGAGAGTATTAAAACAATTGTCAGGGATGCAAAGCAAACTTTGCATTCATTCATGCTAAGCGGCCAAATTTACATATTCTAGACCAGATCTGGAGATTTAGAAAGCTTTCATAATTGCATTAAACATGCTTATTCTCTGTGTTCTCTCAAGCAGAGCTGATTACCCCAAGTTGGGCAATGCCTGGAGGGAAATTTGCTAAGCCACATGATGTCAACAACTTGCAAAGAAGCCTCATTTTTTTCCAAGGAAATAGCCGTTTGGTTATTCCTGCAAAATGTCTCTTTTGCCCTTCAGCCATATGAGCCAATGCTTGTCTTCTGCCTGCGCTTGCTCAGGATTGCACTGCTCAGCCTGAGCATGGTGGCAAGCACTGAAACTTCTTCTGTGGGCTGGGATTAGACATAGAAATGCTTGGACCAGATGTCCAGGTCCCTCCGCTCGCTCCTGGGGGAGTGAACTGGCTGCAGTCCCCCAGCCCACACCTCTATCCTACTAGGAAGCATTCAGTGCTCAGTAAGGTGCTCCACTGCTGTTTTCTTGCCCTCTTTCACACAGGAGATGTATCTGTCTTGCTCTGATTTCTTGCCAATCCTCACATAGGTAGCAGCAGCATCTTGAGAGGCTTTGAGAATTAAACCAAGGCTTTACAGGCAGCAGACCTGGCTCCCATAGTGGCACATTCTCAGCCTGAACTGAAGGGAGCAGGGTCATACAATGATCACTGGCTCAGGCTTTGCACAGCCCACAAATCCAGCTCTTAGCCACAAAATCAAGCCTTTAGTGAGGAGAACAATTTGTTATCCCTATGGGCTGAGTGGGCCAGAAAAGAGAGATTGTCTTAGGCAGCAGAGGCGTTAGCAAACAAGCAAGCCTTGCCCAGCATTACAGTGTCAGCTCCACACTGGAGGCACTTGCAGAAGAAGAATCTGCCCTCCCGATGCTCATGGCATCACCTTGGGGTCCAAACCCAGAGTAAATCCACCACAACACAGGGATGGGTGTGAGATCCAGCCCGAAGGAAATATCTCATGCCAAGAACATGGGCAAGGAACAACCCCTGCTTCACCCCGTCACCAGCCAAACCCTCCCTGGGGGAAGGCAAACCAAGCCCCTGATCTCCAGTGCTCCTTTTCCCTTCACTGCAGCATTGGTAAGGCAGCATGAAAACAGGACCATCTCTGTGGCAGGGGAAGGTGGACTTTTTTTCCTGCTTGGTTGTACAGGCCCGTATGGTTATGAAGTTACGGGAAAGTCTCGCTTCCCAAACAGGTGTCACTATCCGAAACCTACACTCTCATTTCCTGATCATGTCTTAATCTGCAAGTTGGTTGTGCAAGTTGATTTCTTGCACATTCTTATATCAGTGGGAATTTCTGCCCTTCCCTGACAAGTATTATAGGCAGCCTTTGACATACAGCCCTACAGGACCTAAATAGGCTGCTATTCTTTCCCTACACTGAAAGGGAGCTTTGTGCCAGGGATTCATTAAACTGCACTGCACAGCCCTTCATAAATGGGCTCAATAATGAACAGTCGATTTAACTGGAAAAGCTGCTGGAGCTGTTAAATTAAAGGGAAATAAAGTGCACTTCAGGCTCAGTCTGCCAGAAGAAAACGTTGACCTAAAAAAAATCTTCATTTTACTGAATCTCTGCAAACAGGCTAAAATCCTCAGGAAGTTAATACTGACAACAGTTAGAGAAATTTTAAAACATACCAGTTTGCTTCCCTGCTAATAAAGAAAGAAAAACTAACAATAAAACATTCAGTAAAATCAGAAGTGGGGATGAAGGGGCATATTCCACATAAGCCAGGAAGAGTGAATATATCTTCCTAAATTTAGTGTATGCGCATAGATATAAAGTGGTGTGGCTCACCCAGTCTTTACCTGCCTTAAAGCACTACATACTGTAGAAAGTCTCGGCTTCATAAGATGCTATTTTATTCAAATTAGTTTATTATCAGACACAGGAACACAGACTTGGCACCCTGCAAATGAAGCCCTTTTTACCTCTTGAGGCTTCTGGATGCCCCTGTCTCAGTTTCACCTTCCCTCTCTTCACCTCGTTGTGCATTTCATGCTCTCCTGGAATACATTCCTCCACAAAGAAAGGGGAGGGAAGTTTCTGGTCGCTCTTCTGGCACTGGTGAGCAGGTACCATGTGTTCCTGTCACACTGGGAAGAACTGTGCAAGGACAAAGGCCAAAACAGTGCTGTCCTTGTTGAGGGGATTGGTCCTCCATGGGCCCCCACCCAGGCCATGCTAACTTCTGAGATGCCACTGGAGACTTTAGGATCTCAGCAAAGTGCTTACTGAGATAGATAAGGGTGTCTGAGTTGGGATGAGAGTATTTATATGCTTATCTTAAGCAAACAGAGGGGGGAAAAAAAAAACACCCACATGTAAGGATTAGAACTGGTAAAGAAATAGTTGACTTAGGCCCTCTCACCCAATTGACTTTGTGTATCCAAGGTTTCCACTGGAACCAAGTGTATAAATTCATCAGTGAGAGATTTATTTCCTGTTTGCCAATATTTTCTGAAATCTTTGGGATTTCTGAAATGTTTGGGCCCAGTCCTGCAGCACCCTGTTCTGGGATCAAGTTGTGTGCCAAACAGATTGGTAGTTTGCCCACGTGAGCAGTGAAGGACTCAGCTGAAACATGGGCCATGCACTGGGGGACTGCATTTAATCTCCTAGATGATTAGAAAAGCCCATCACTCAGCTCAACCTGACTCACGTCCTGGTTTTATGAATGGAAGTCTTTATTTCAGTGAGGGAACTCTCACATAAAACTGGGGTGGCTTAGTGGTGCATCAACTCTTCCATGGGAGCCATCTTGTCCTTCTTCACCTGAACAGTCATAAATATGTTTCCACAGCTGTGTTACACACTTTGCATACAATTTCACTTGAGGGAACTGTGTCTATGAGAACATAGTCCGGAAGCTTCAGGGCAAGAAGATGAGATGAAGCACACAATGGAGAAGAGAGATGTCCAAATTCTCCAAATTCACTTTTTGGGGCACTTCCTCTGGAAAAAAAAAAAAAAAAAAAAAAAAAAAAAGCACCAGATTCAAAAGTTTTTTCAGTTTTGTCTTGCTTTGACTGGTTCAGGTTATTGCTGTTTTTCCATTCTTTAAGGTTTCCTTTTAGAGAAAAGTTATGGTTATATTCTTCATAGTGTGGTGACTTTTCTCCAAATCTGCATAATTTTAAAGGTGATGGCAGCAGGCTTTCAGTTCACCTCTGCTGTTGCCTTTAGTGGGTTGAATATTTTTTTTTCATATTTTCTGAAAACATGAGCATTCAGGAAGAGTATTCGCTGTAATGTCTTCTACCTACATTTTGCATAATTTTTCATGGGTTGATTACAAATGCCCTGATATAGGTTAAAATCCCATGAAAGTTGTAAAACCATGAACTTTATTATCTGCTGCAAAATATTGCATTTTGTAATTTTAAGTGTTTTATTTCTTGAATGCAGAACTTGAATGCATTGCCAGCAGCTTTATGCCACTTCTACAAGAGCTATGCAAAAAGCTTTGCCAATTTAGAAAAATGTTTTAAGGGTTAAAATTGTAATTTCATTTCATTATCTACTACTCACAGTTCTGCTTTTAGCTACAGGTAGAAATATGCGTTAAGAAAACACAGATATTAAAAAAATAAGTAAGGATATAATTTTCATATTATTGAGAAATATTTTTTCATATTATTTTTCTTCCCTGGCTCCTATGTTGCAGTGTTTTATCTCCACTCAGAAACATTTCTGCAAGTAAATGTGCGTGTTTTGTGATCAAATTTATTCCTTCATGTTTTATCATTCATGCGGTGCTGCTTGGAAATCCTTTGTTGTGTGGAAATAAGGTGTCAAATCCAAACAAAAAACAGCTAAGGTCCAGCACCATCTTTTGCTGCACGCTGTCCTTCCATTAAGCTCTGTTTGCTTGAGAGCAACCAGTTGAGGTGACTTCATGGCTCCCCAACAGTTTTACCTACATGGTTTGGGGGAGGAGAGAAGCTCCTTGAGTCTTACCAATGCAAACAGTGTGTGTTTAGGAAATGTTGCAAAAATAGTCCTTATTTGTGTGCTGCTTGGTTGCCTGTACACAGCCTGGCACCAGTGTCCTCTCATTCATTATTTACACCCTGAAATAAGGGCCTGGTCCAACTCCCAGTGAAGCCATTCCCATTGAATTTCACTGAGTGAGTCACTGAGAGTCCCAATCTCTCTGCCTGCCATTTGGGAATAACCACTTTTTTTTTGAGCCTGGAAACCCTATGCCAAAATCTTCATATGATGAATGGCATCTTCCCCCTGTATAGCTACGAGCTAAGCACAGCTTCTTCTCCCAGCACTCCCATGGCCTGGGCTCAGCCCTTTCTGCAGGTCCAGCTGTCTCTCAGACATGTCCCCATGCTGGAGAGCCCTGACTTGGAGGTGACTTCAGCTACCTGAGACCACAGTAATGCTACTGTACAACTTCTCTGTGTCTCTGAAGCACACCTGGTGCAGTATCAGCTCATCCAATGCACCTGCCAAAATATGACCTCTGCCTCTGGAGCTGCTCTGTCACTGCCATGTATACCGGGGCTCAGATACTGAAATGATGGGAGCCATATGACACAATGGCATAAAAAAACAAAGCCCAATTATTCACTATATATTAGCATTCACTAAAGAAAACCTTTATTTTCTGGTGTGTTATAATTGTCATGAGATATTTGCATTGCAGGATCATCTTTGAATGTTGGTCAGCACTGTGTTCCAGTGTTTAAATGGTTAAGTTCTGTTTCTTTCCAAGATTTTTTTTTTTTTTTTTTTTTAAGAAAAAGACATTGTGGAATTTTTGATTGTCTTATTTTTAATTGAATACACTATCAAAACTGTTTCCAGTTGCACCTATTGAAAACTGACCCTTAGAAAGGTCATTTCCCTTAGCAAACACCTTCATTTAAGACTTTTTTTTACTTGCTTAACTAAACAGACTAATATGATTTTCTGTTCAGTCTCACCTGCCGTCCACTGCAGGACTGGTCTACTCCAAAGAGGACTGGAGCTGGCCCAGGATGATATGAAGATCCGTCAGCAGATGGGTCCCTTGGGAACAGGACAGACAACACAAGACTGCTGCGGGTAAATCCAGGTCTCATTAATCCCTTCCTGCACCCCCTCCCCCAATAGCTTATCTGAGAGACAAACCCAGGTCTTATTTCCAGTGAATTCCCTGGTTTCCTGATACGAACACCAATTTTGTTAAATCCTTTTATTTTATTCACCATTTATTTTCTACCCTGCTGAGGTATGTCTGCAGTGGGTTTAATCATTTCAGGAGCAGGAACTGGGCCCAAGATTCCCTTTTTTTCAGCAAAAATAACCTTCCTGTTGATGCAGCACAGTCTGCAGACATGGGGCACATTGCATCTCCAGCAACTACAAGCTGAGATGGGTACCAGTCTGCAGCAGTTAGGGACGACAGCAGTCCCTGCTCCCAGACAGTGTTTATTTGACCGACCCTACACCCAGATATGATCTTGCACAGAAAGTCCTACACCCTAAATCAGCAGAATGCAAGCCAGTGCCTAACGTCATCCACCCGGCTTAACCTCAATGGGATTACTCACAGGGCGAGATTTGGGCACATCTTTCTTTCTGGACAGAAATCTTCGTTCACAGCAGGAAGGGTTCAAAGTCATTTGGTGGCACAGAGAAGCCTTTTAAATGACTATTAGGAGTTTAAGACAGAAATCCTAATGACTCACTTACCTATAATTTATCTAGATAAATACATAATAAATCATTATATACACAATAAATCATTGTATACACATATATACCCAGAGTGGGAGCATTCTGCTATGTTTGCATACAGAAAATACACACAGGCTGAAAATACTGTAAAAAAAAAAAAAAAATTCATTTGGAAAGCCATAGCTGATAATGTTCCATTTTTGTTACCAGAAATACTTTCTTAACCAGATGTTTTCAGTCTTTTCTTAACAGAGCCACTCACAGATTGCCCCCTGAATTATTTCATGTTTAGAAATGGTGCCTTGTTAAAAGGGAGAGGGGAACCAAGAGAGAGTAGCACAAACTGCCATTATCATGCAAATAGCCTCAAAGGAAAAAGGACAGTGAAAATGATAGCACTGATCTAATTATCTGCAGGCCAATATAGCTAAGTCACTGAAAGAGGCCCACAGAAAAGGCTGCCACAGAAACACAAAAAACAGCCAGAAAACAATAAGGAACTTAGCAACAGTATAAAAACGGACTTCTTTCTGTGCACAAAGAGTAGTTTTATGAGCATTTTTCTTGCTTTCAGTTTGCAGAAAAGGTTAGAGCACATTTTAAATTCTGCACCAGGGGTTTTTCCCCCCTCAGCCCCTGCAGACCCTCTGGCACACTGTCACATCCCCAAGCACCCAGCAGTGGGAACACAGCCACTCCTGCTTAACATGTCCAAACTGCCACACGTGTCAGGGTTGCTGGCACTGCCAGCCTCATGGGGTCCCCACAAGGCACTGGGTGGATTTTGGCAGTGCCCTTCCAGGGGCTTGGGTTTCCATAAGGATTTATGAAGCTTTTACCTTTTTGCTCTTCTTCTTGGTGCTCCTGAGGCAGTCCCAGCTGAAGGACAGGCTCCTTGCCTTGTTGATGGAGAGGAACAGGCAGTTCCAGTACAACTTTTCTGTCCCAGTTTAGTGATCTGCTTTAGAGCTGAATCCTGCCTTGTGACTGCTTGTTTTCCCACTGATCAGAAGGAGAATCCCCACAATCAACCTAATTCAACTAAACCCACCCAGATACATAAAGTCAGGACACCTGCCAACACTGCTCACCTTCCTTAGGAGCTACAGTCATCAAAACAGTGCAAGACAGTTGCCCAAAATGTCCTGAAAATGCTTCTTTGCTACTTGGAGATCACCACTCTCCTTTCTGAGGGGGCAAATTCTCAGCTGGTAACTGTTCATTGCAAGTTTAGGCTGGGCCAGGACCAAAACTTGAAAGAGAAAATGCAGGACATCACACTGTGGATTCTCCATGTTGTCTAATCTCTCCCACTCCCATAAACATAACAAACTTAAATAACCTTAATAAGATCTCAAAATATCTGTGATTAGCCTCATGCCAAGAACATGCAGGCACTACAGCTTTGCCTTGGAAAGCTGCAGATCCGGTAAGCCCCCTGCGTACGGCTGGATGCTCTAGAAAAATTAAAGGCAAAATATTATTCTCTTGGAAGGAGATTTAATTATTGGCTCTGGGCCTATGAAAGGGAATTTTCATAGGGATTTGAATAGGAACATGAAGAATCCATTCAGCTTGGGTGAGAAGGGTCATCAATATAGGCAAAATTCGGTCTTGAAGTGGCAGCACATGGAGAAAGAAGAGAAACAACTGAGAAACCCTGAAGGATGAAGAGACACAGGCTACAAAAGTGCCCTCAGACATGAGCAGGATGGTCACTTTTGCCAATGACTTGAACCCGTTCTGAGCCTGGTACCCTTTACAAATAAGGTATGGAAATACCAATGTTGTGCACTCAGGTTTGCCCTGAGGCAGTTTATTTGGTCCTGCTTGGAGGGCGGTGGTTATTCCCACAAGGGACCATCTTTAAGCCAACACTCCACAGTTCTGGGCCTTCAGCTCTGCTCTTCACTAGATCTGGACCACTGCAATGTGAACACAGAGCTCAGACTCACTATTTTCCTTAGAAGAGGATTTCCTTAGTGGATTTTCCTTAGAAGTGTGGTGTGAGATCATGGGATGGTATGGGCTTCATGTAGGAAACATCAGAAGTACAACCAGGGCAGAAGGATCCAAAGAGAAACAAAAAACAGGCTTTTGGAATGAATGGACATATCTGCCATATTAATTCAGTTCTTGAGAAAGACATGCTAACTCTCGAGTGCTTAAATAAATCACTGGATTAAAGGTTCCTGTATCGAGCCAGTGAATGCTCGTTGCCCTCCTGCCCCGTTTATCCCACAAGAGCATGACTTGAATGGACTTCTGTGGAAGCACAGGTCAGTAAATGGTATTGATCTAGGCAGCAGAGTGCTTTTAGATTAGATATTTTGTAATGAAGGGTCTAGGAGCTCCAGGCAAACCCATGTGCAACTGTCCCAGTCTTTCTTCCTTCCCTGGTCTCAGTCCCAGATCTCATCACCTTGCCAGGGGCCAGGGTCATGTGTGGCCCCATGGCAAACAGCCCCAGGAAGTGCTCAAAGATAAAACTCTCCTTTTTTGATCTTGTCAGGTTCGTTTGAATGCAGATCGGTTCCCTGGTACCTTCACCATATTGCCAAACAAACTCTTGCACCATCTTTTCCTAGCTTACAGACTTCTCAAATCATGTTAGAAAACAGAGAAAGAAAGAGCAGGAGTCAAATCAGCATGAAGAGCATGGCAGGACACTCCTTCTCCAACTTGGCCATCCAATTGCACAAACTCTTCTGTTTGTGAAGACATAACACACAATGGCAAAAAGAGACAAATCAGATGAAGGAAACCACCGCAAATAATAATATGGAAAAATAAAAGGTACTCAGCCCCTCCATCCAGCTCTCTGGAGCACTCTCTGCATCTTAGTTTGAATTTATGAAGTGTCCCCAAAACCCATCTATTTCCCAGGAAGGTTCGAGGACTTTGTTAGCATTATATTGTGTGTTGGGAGGGGCACTGTCATTTCTGTGAATAGTCAGTTAAGGTCAGAAAACAGATTTTGGTGGCAAAATTGGCTTTGTCAGATAACTGTTAGTCATGGTGATTATCTGCCAGGGAAAGCAAACAGGCTACAAAGTGATAAGAGGAGCTTCTGGCACCAAGGGATCCCGTTTAATTTTTTATTATTTTTTTTTGGTGTACACAGAGTTTAATTTATGCAGGCTTTGCAAACAACATCTGATCACTGTGTCAGATGGTCCAGCACCAGATCAGCAGCTGCCAAACTTGAACCCAGACAGACTGACCTCCTCCTTTGCTGCACTGGAGAAAGAAAGAAAGGATCTGAGCCTTCTTCCTCACAACTGTGCATTTTTTAGGTCTTCCACATAGCAAGTTTCTTCCCATCTGATCTCTTTTGTGACATTATCTACCCTATGCACAACATTCTTCCCTTCCTGTCTTTTATATTTGCTGCTTCCCAGGCTACTCTGTTGGGGTAAATGATGTCATCAGAGAAATATCTGGCATTTTAACTGATCTAAATGCAAAATACACTGAGTGTTGAATAACATGGCACAGAGCACAAAGACAACTGACAGTCACAGGCCATAGTGGATACCTTGGGGAGGAACTAGTTTGAGCACTACTTTGGTTAGCAATGACCATGAAAATAAAATTCTGCCTTGAGGATGAGCCCCAAAGAGAAGGATATTGTATCCATTTGTTGTTTCATGCTGGGCCAAACCTTGAGGCTCACCCCCATGAAGGTGCTGATTAGCCTACTAGTTTCTGGTGTAACTCAGGGAATATTGCCTAAATTCAGGTGCAAGCCATGATGGTAATGGTATTCAGGGATGTGATACTCAAAGGAGAACATGGCACGCTTATTCAGGTACAACCCCTTCCAACTAAAGCAAATCAAAATGAAGAAATATAAATATATATATTTATTTAATGACACATCAAAATCCCCAAATACTTAAGGAACTTTTTACAATTTTACCCACATTTTCCAGTTTTCCACCCACCACATACATTAATATACTTTTGCTTTAAAAAAAAAAAAAAAGAGTAAGTGAGAGTAAGAAAAATGAAAAAGTAGGAAACTGAAACAAATAATTTCCTATTTTGTCAAGAAAATATCCTCCAGCTCCATTCTGAAATCTCCATCAGCTCTTGGTCACAAGCTGCACTAAGCGGAGCATACTCCTGTACCCATCACCATGGCACTGACATGGATGCACTGTTTGTGCTGAGCTCCTTGACCCCCACCATGTAGCTCCACAAAACATCTCTGTGAGACTAACAAGGACAGCTCACTTGTCCCACTGCCACCTCCTTGCCCTGGCTCCCCTGTGGCCATCCAGTGTCACCCCTGGCCATGCACAAATCCACATGCCGATAGGGCAGCTGCAGCTTGGCTTTCTCATCAGTGTGGTGGACTTTGATATTTGCTGCTGTCACTGTCCTCTGTTCTTCAATGCAATAGCTTGCCCAACAGCCATGGTATAAAGGTCTAATTAGCTCTAAAATGGTAATTACTTGTCACTAGAATAACTTGTGAAGAGAAAGGTTGGAGGATTGGGTAAAGTGGCATCCCTATTCCCCTGGAGGACACTATGATTCTGCCTATTTATTTGGCCCAAAGCTGCTGGCATATTTTTGGGAGCTCATGGCCACATGCACAATGCTACCTGCACCATGCTACATGCACCATGCATGCAGCGGCAGCCCCCCCAGGACACCGCTGATGTCCCCCCACCTAGCTCCCAGATGTGCTTCTCCAGCCACCACTTATTGTTATCTTTATTATCGCCTCAATCCAAAACAACAACATCAGGCAGCATCTCTCTTTCCAGCTCGGTCCCCCCAGAGCAGGGAGAAGTGCCGAATAATCCCCCTGTGTTCGGTGTGTGGTCTGGTTTTCCGTGTCCTCCTGCAGACAGTACAGAGACGGGGGTCGCGCAGGTCATCAGAATGCTAATAAGAAATCTGATTGATGAGCCGGTGCCTCGGGGTTGAATGGGATACTTAATTAATGACTTCTGCTCTGCTTAAGGAAAAAAAGTTTCCCTCAACTCCCATCCCTCTTTTTCTTAAAAAAAAAAAAAAAAAAAAAAAAAAGGAACCTCTATAATCCTAAGTTTTCCAAACAGCATAAAGGGAACTTCAAAGACAGCAGACATGGCCAGTTTTTATGTGTCGGGTTGGTTCACTGATTCTTTCCTTTCTTTGTTTACAAGGGCAGCCAGGCTTGATTCCAAGGCTGAAAAATAAAAGGCCACATTGTTCAACCAGATTCTGGATTTTTACAAGAAATTTCCTCTTTCCCAGTAGGGCAATTAACTGCTTCATCTCTGGGTCCATGAGCACCAAACTGCACCATTGGCCCTGTGAAAAGCTGCAGTGGTCGGTTCCTGCCAAAATGCGGCTCTGCTTCGGAAACAAGACGTACTGTGGAGATGCTATTGTCTCACTAAAAGCTAACCGGGAGCCAGGATTGTGTTTTGCAGGGAAATAAAAGCCTGTGAGGGAAAATACCTGGTAGGCACTTAGCTTAGGAACATCAGGCTGTGCATTCAGAGCGATTCCAATGGGATTTCAGACCAGCAATTAGCAATGGGAAAACAGCAACAGTTTCAAACGATCTCTTCCGGATTGATTTGGAGGGTTATTTCATGCTAACTGAATAGCAGCAGGAAAGAAAATGAAAAGAAAAGGAAAAAAAAAAAAAAAGGAAACCCACACAAATGAATTTTTTAACTATGAGGTCTTTTTTAGGACATGGCTCAGCTGCAGCATTCAGCGCAGAGCAGGCTGCTCGGCATCAGTGCTGGGCTGCTGGAGGGGGACGAAGGGTGACACATCAGGCCTGGGTGGCTCCTAATGTCCATCCTTCACCACGGGCAGCTCAGGCCATCCCCAAGCCCCAAGCACAGCATGTCCTCAACCCTCTTGGCTGAGCCGAGCAGGGAAGGAAGCGGCTTCCCCATGCAGTGGGACAGGGCAGGTGCTTCCCAGCCTTTTGCCAGGGTTTCACCCCACAGTTGGCCCAACCCCATTTGGGGAACCTCCTGGTAAGCAGGAGCTGGTGACGTGCTTGCAGTTATGTGCCTTTATAAGAGCTCTGTTGGTGTGAAAGCCATGGGAGGACGCGATGACTCCGAGCTGGTGGCCGCACGTGATGGTGGTGCTCGGCACAGGCAGGCAGGATCTGCTGGGCTGCTGGAGAGCTGTTTGGATGCTGCAGCATAGATCTTGTTTGTAGTTTTTCCTTGTGGTTGGTATCACCTGTAGGTCTCCTCAGCTATACCTTTAAATACAATTCAAAATCTTCTATTTAAAAAAAAAAAAAAAAAGCAGCATTAAGAATCTGTCTGAAATTTGGGCAGGTAAGAAAATGTGCCAACTCCAGAAGAAACGGCAGGCAGGGTTTTAACCTATCAGCCTAATTTACACACCATCAGCCTAATTTACACACTGCTTGCACTTTTCAAGGAATAGTGCACAAATTTTCGAGGTGACCAGACATCGGATTTGGCCACAGGGCTTGGAGCACCTGCTACTCTCTCTGGTCAGCATTTAAAACCCCACTTGGGGGCATTTAGGAGTCCCTCCTTTAGCTATTTTATTACCTGAGTACCACTGCCCTGCTTAAAGCCACAGACAAATTCAGAGCCACCTTCCTCCATCCAGACTTGGCTTGCAGCCCGCTGTCATCACCTCCTATTTGATTTTGTCCAGGAGACAAACACTGCAGAGCAGACAGGCAACAAAGCAACAGCATAAAATGCTCAAATATTCTCTGCTGGGATTGGTGTGGCCCACTTGACCATTATTCTAGGATATTCGAGTGAGTGCTGGTTTATTTTTAGCCTGTCAGCACTCTCTGCTGAAGGAGAAGACCTTGCAAAGGGTTAATAAGCAAAGGGGCTTTAACCAAGCTGCAGCAGTGGGAGGAGGAGGAGGCAGAGGTGTGGGAATGGAGCAGGTCTCTGACCCTCCTGAAGACACAAGGGTAAAGGGACCGGGAGGAAAACAAGTGAGCAAAGCCCACCAGCCGATGGGCAGCCAGGAAAAAAACAAACCAACATTTACACCCAGAGCTGATTTGCATTTGTATCGGGCACTTGAGGAATAAGGATAAAACACACTTTATTTTTCAGTGGGATACAGGGAATATCAGCAGCAACATCTGTGCATAAGCACAAAAGGGAAAATCAAGGTATTTTGGTGATCTCGTTCTTAGGCTGTGATGGTGCAAGCAGCAGGAAAACACATGGCTTGCTCCTTCTTCCTGGGTGCCACCAGCAAGAAAAGCAGCCCAGGCACGGAACCACAGCAGCTTCTGGAGTTGGTGTGTGCATGGGATGCAAGAGTATACAGGGGATGGATGTCACCAGCAATGTATAGCTAAACGGTGAACAAGATGAAGGGCCCAGAGTGTAAGAGGAACATCAGAGTCCTCTGAACTGCCTCTCTGCCTACCAGGCACTGACAGGGTAAAAGCAAAGCCAAAAAAAAACACACTTGAAATAGAGATCTGGCCAAATGTTGAAAAAGGCCATGAAAAGATGAGCCATTTGTGTCCACTGAAACACTTTTTTGTGCATCAAGCACAGCATCGCTAGTAGGTCAAGGGAGGTGATTGTCCCGCTCTACTCTGCGCTGGTGCGGCCTCACCTCGAGTACTGTGTGCAGTTCTGGGCACCACAGTATAAAAAGGACATGAAACTGTTGGAGAGTGTCCAGAGGAGGGCTACGAAGATGATGAAAGGCCTGGAGGGGAAGACGTACGAAGAACAGCTGAGGTCACTGGGCCTGTTCAGCCTGGAGAAGAGGAGGCTGAGGGGAGACCTCATCACAGTCTACAACTTCCTCGTAAGGGGGTGTCGAGAGGCAGGAGACCTTTTCTCCATTAACACCAGTGACAGGACCTGCGGGAACGGGGTTAAGCTGAGGCAGGGGAAATTTGGGCTTGACATCAGGAGGGGGTTCTTCACAGAGAGGGTGGTTGCACACTGGAACAGGCTCCCCAGGGAAGTGGTCACTGCACCGAGCCTGTCTGAATTTAAGAAGAGATTGGACTGTGCACTTAGTCACATGGTCTGAACTTTTGGGTAGACCTGTGCGGTGTCAAGAGTTGGACTTGATGATCCTTAAGGGTCCCTTCCAACTCAGGATATTCTATGATTCTATGATTCTATGATTTTGTATGGCCAAGCCTCTTCGCAGGCTGTGGCTGCTCTCCGTGGGTGTAAGACACTGGCTGATCCTTGATAACCCCAGCTCCTAGACGAGATCCTATCCACATGTGTTCTGGCACAGCTTATCCCTCTACGCCCTCAATACGTCCAGTGCTTTGCTTCTGGACTTTTGGGGCTCTCTGGTCTAGTGCCTTTGAGGGTTCTCCCCCTTGGAGGATGAGCAGGCCCACTGGTGTGCCAGTCTGATCTCTGATCCTTCAGATACCCTCAGGAAGCCTCATTATTTGCCCCCATGTTTAAACAAACTACGTGCTCCTCCACATGAAGAAGAGTCGCCCACAACTCTTTGCTTCCACCCATAAAGACAAGTTCCCTAAGGGAATTTCTTGCTGCTTTGAGATGTTTTGGAGAATGGGGCAGGATGAGAAGGGAGGGATGGAGATACAGCGGTTGAGCCCCTGGCTTACTGTGCCGATCAGGTCCCAGGTTGGGCACTACCTTCCTTTTCGGCTTACCCAGTTCAAGCGTTGTGATCACTTATTCCCACGCCACGTCAAAGAGAAGGTTGACATTGTTCACTGGATATTAATTTAAATTATTCTGGGGTGCTTGGAAACCACCTCCCCCCCCGTCAGTCTCCATGGGGACTATCACAGAGGCTGGGAGGTAGAAATGGAGACGACCGACACACTGATCTTTCTCCCTTCTGCTGCAAACTGCCGGGAGCAATTTTCACTGTCAGAAGGGGAAACGCTCAGATTTAGTTGAACGACTCGCTAGGACAAGACAGGCAGATAGACAGATAGATTTTTCACTCGTTAGGGAGCGGTACAATATCCTATTGATACCAGTTTCCATTTGTTCCTTGGGTTCACGCGCTTGTGTTGTGGTTCTTTTCTTCGCACCAACATCCTGCTGCTTGTTGATGGTATTAATAATGCAGCCAGCGGGAGGCTGTGCCCCCTGGGCTCCAGGCTGCCTGAATAATTATTGAATGACACTTGGGTTGTTCTGTAAATTACTTTGTGACCTAGGAATTCAGCAGGTTACTGCTATAACTCAGGCTCTTGCACTTGATTGCACTTACCTCCCGCTGCCCCGACATTTATTAGTCTAGTTTGCGTAGCAAGGACTGACTTCATCTGCTGGGAGGAAAGGTGGGAACCTCTGCTATCCTCCCGCCTGACCCAGGAGGGCCTGGCTTCTATTAGTGGCCCTGTTCATGGTAAATAAGAATGGGGCACTGGTCATTGCAAGGAAATAGCATCATTCACTTCCTTCCCACCCCCTGGGGCACACAGTAAAGGTTGAGAAAGGAGAAGGTTGTCCCTCTCTTTTTGTAGGAGGTATCCTATTTTTTCACATGTATGCTTGCACATACATACACATTCCGTGGAGCTGGGTACCACCATTCTCTAGCTCTTCTTCCCCATCCCATTTTTTTCTGGGATGGGGCTTCACTGTCAAAGGGTACACAGACTTGAAGAAATGACTGAGTTTGTTTTCATCACAGCACTGAGATAGTGCTGACTGAATGACGCTTCTAAAATCCATCACCATGACCTCTGAAAGCCCTGCTGCACTCAGGGCTGTGTGAGCAGAGTGGTGTGGGGCTTCCCCTTGTCCTGCCAGCTGGTCAGAGCTCTGCTGCAGAGCCTACAGCAGGACTCACATAGGGATGCAGGCAGCCAGAAGCTAGTCAAGAAAGATGTCATTCAGTGTCCTTTCAATGTTGCAAATACTGTAGAGAACAAGAGCTTTTAGGAATTGTCCAAGCATATCCTCTTTAACAGAGAGAGAAGAAAAAATAAAAAAAAAAAAAGCATTGTTTTCAGGTTTAAAGTTCTTCAGCATTTCTTAGTCTTGCAGATGACACCAATTTGGAGGGAACAGTCAAAACGCTCAAGGCAGGGCTGCCCCTCAGACAATCTGAAGGCAGGAGACAAGAAGAAGCTCATGATGTTCAAGCAGAATAAGCACAAAGTCCTGCCCCTGGGAAGGAAGAGCTCCTTGCAGAAGTGCAGGTGGGCTGAGGAGCAGCTCTGCAGAAGAGGCCTTAGGCCTTCTGGTGGACAATCAGCTGTGCATGGGCCAGCTGTGTGTCCTGGCAGCAAAGACACATCCTGGGCTGAACATACAGGAGCAGAGCCAGGAGATCCAAGGAGGTATCATGTCCCTCTAGTAGGCTCTTGGTGACCACAAATCAAATACTGCATCTGCTTTGGGATCTCCCACTAGAAGAAAGGCATCGATGGATTGAAGTGAGTTCAGGTGAGGCTACCAGGATGGTCAGGACTGGAGCACTTGTCCTGTGAGAGGATGGGGGAGCTGGGCTTGCTCAGCCTGCAGAAGAGACAGATCTGGGGGCACCTAACAGCAACCCCCAGTGCCTACAGGGGTCATCAAGGACACAGAGCCAGGCTCTGGTGCATGGCAGGGGGATAAGAGACAAGACACGTAAACTGAAACAAGAAATTCAGACTAGATGAGACACTTTTCCACCATGTGGGCAGTGCAGGAGGTTGCCTGTAGAGGCTGCACAAGTTCCTTCCTCGGAGGCTTCCAGGATCCAGCTGGAGACATCCCTGAGCAGCCTGGTCTGACCCCACAGCTGACCCTGCAGCGAGCAGGACGTTGGGCCAGAGACCTCCCAAGGCCCCTCCAACCTGAACCTTCCTGCAATTGCTGACCATGCAGCAGCCTGCTGGGGAGATGCCAAGGCCTCTGCTCTTCCATCCTTGAGAAAATTCCCTCCATGATACAAGCTGGGACTAGTTCGTAGACTCTGCACTGAGCCCTTGCACGCCATCTCTCTCCACTGCAGAGAACCCAGCACCACTCCGCAGCCCGGAGTAGCCAGACAAGCAAGCAGGGTTAGCTCGGTGCCCATCTCCACAAAGAGGCTACACCAATTCTGAGGCACCTCTTTTCTCTGTATTTCACATAATCATAGAATCACAAAGTGGTTTGGGTTGGAGGGGACTTCAAAGATCACCAAATTCCAACCCCCTGCCATGGGCAGGGACAACTCCCACCAGACCAGGCTGCCCAAAGCCCCATCCAGCCTGGCCTTGAACACCTCCAGGGATGGCGCATCCACAGCTTCTCTGAGGAACCTGTGCCAGGGCCTCACCACCCTCTGAGTGAAGAATTTCTTCCAAATATCTAACCTAAACCTACCCTCTTGTAGTTTAAAGAACTGTTTCTGCAGTGGGTGGCCAAAGGAGGCAGCTCGTTTCACTCCAGCAGAAAAGGGCAGCAGCTCAACATGCTTTTTCTCCTTATGTGCTGTTTTGAGAGTGTTTGCATAACTAGTTACAAAATACAACCTGTTTGCCCCTGCTATACAGCCAAATCTATGTACTGAACAGCCCCAGAGCAACTACTTGCTTTAGTAAATACTTCAGCAAGGTGAGGGGGGTTCTGTGTATCTTGCTAACCACTGCAGACAACAGGATTGCCTAATGTTTCAGAGATCTGTGCACACGGATGGATGTAGGGAGATCACAGATCCACATCCACAGCCCTTCAGACAGCAGAGCAGCTGAGCGGTGCCAGGCTGGTGCCAGTTGAGAGCATCCTGCATCCCGCAGCACCTCCCCTCGTGTGGGTACGAACTTTCCAAAGGGTTGATGTAGAAAATGTGCCCCTTGGAGAATTCGCCAAAAGACAGTGGGTCTGCGTGGGAAGTGTTGTGTTGCTGGCACACAGACCCAGAAAGGGGACAGTGCTTCTGCGTGTAGTGTTGTGGGGACATGGTTTTGCAGGACAGAGCCCCACATTCACATCACAGTCAAAGGGAGTGGAGGGTGCTCAGCAGCCTGCAGGATGGGCCCAGGGCCGGTTACACCCCCAGCTATTTGAAGAAAATCTTGTCCTCTCACAGCTCCCTGCCTCTCTCCTGTGCCTTTGTGTTCTCTAGAAGGTGAAGCGTAAGGGTATAAAAAGCTGCAAACAGTTCCTACCTCTGGAGACCAGGCATTTACTCAAGAAAGAAAGACCAATTGCTTCCCAGAGCATTGTCCACCCACATTAGAGAACGGATTAAGCAGATACATTCAGCTATTCTAACAGATTTTCTTTAAACCTTGAATACGCCTCTCACACTCGGTAAGATAATCACATTAGTTTTGTCATTAAAAGATCCCCTTTATAGAAAGTACCTAAACCGCTTAAACCACCCAGAGAGGTCGCATACATTAGAAAACAACAAGACAAACGGAAGGGATTTGCTATCCCCCCTCGTAGTGTTTCGCTGCCCTTGCTTTCTAAACCAGGGGATTGAGCTAAAAGATTGTGCAGATCGTCAGCGCTCCCCAAGGAGCACTTGCTCCCCGCCGAGGGAACACCCCGCTACCGCACGGAGAGCCACGGAGAGCACATTTCCCACTGCAGGGATGCCCACGCCTCATGACCGGAGCACCCCAACAGCCTGCTGATTTTCCTGGGCACCCAAAAAAAGAGGTGACTGCCTTGGGGAGCACAAGTAAGGGCCAGGTTCCTGCTCTTTGCTGCTGTGGGTGTTTGCAGTCCCTGCATCGTGCCCTGGGACAAGTGGGGATCCCAAGCACAAGGCTGCAGAGGGGACAGAGCAGGTCCCCGCTTGGCCAGGCAAATTTGGGGAATTTGGGCTCCCTCAATGAGCCCTACAGTCAGCTGATGGCAACAGAACTCATGCTACAACCAGCAAATTTTTCACTCATCCTACTGCAAGGAATGGCTCTAAAGCACAAGGAGCAAACAATTTCAGATTTGATGTTGATAATGAGATGGGCTGGGGAAAAAGGAAAGGCTGACTCGGGGCGCATAGGCTCATGTCTCAGCACCTAGAGGCAGTGAAATCGAGGAACCAGAATGACGCAGGAGCGCAGGTCACTCATTTCAGTGGAAGCTGCAAGCAGACGCTCAGCATCTTTAAAATGATAAAATAGTTGTCCCAGATGATAAAATGATAAAATGTTTATCCCAGATATCCTCAGTTCCGACCTTTTGCTGTTGCCTTACTGCTCAGGTAACACAAGGTAACACGTTTTCTGTGAACCTGCATTGCCAAAACAGACTATTTTATTTGTTTAACATTGACAGTCTTAAAGAAGCTGGATTTGTGAGCAGTTATTTTTGTAAAACTAAGGTTGTGATTTAAAAACATACAGGGAAAGATTTTCGAAATGTTAAAACAAGTAGTAACACGCTAAACAGGTGGCAGTTGCAGCAAATGACAGAGATGGAAGCACAATGGGTTTCAAACAAATTCCTCCAATGACCATTTATAAATTGCTTTTAGGCAGTAAAAATCACATACACAGTTTCAGCTCCAGAGAGATTTATATTTTAAGGAGCAGCAGTGCATTTTAAGGAAAATGACAAATGCATTGCTCGCTCAGCTCTGCGAGCACCTACTCTGTTGTTCCAGCAGCACAGATCTCCCCCCACTGCAGTCTTTTAGTATGGTTAATTCCTTCAGCTGGTCAAGACTGAGTGCAAATGCCATCAGTCTAAGCAGTTTCAGATGGTATTTTTAAAATATATTTTTAATGTATTTTTTATGGTAGTTGGAAGTTTCTCCTACATGCATGGTGTCACAAACATGTGCCACCTCTTACAGTGGCTGAGGACAGCACAGCAGTGATACTCTCCTGGTTTGACAGGGAAGAGAAAAAACTGGCAGCCACTGCCTATCAAGAACATTTAAGGCACCTTAGGGGGTCCTTCCTTGAGGTAGTCTCGTAGTATGTGGTTCCTCATGTTCTCTCCCAACCCTGTGTTCATGGGACTGATGCCACCCTCCTCACTGTCAGACAGACAAGGATCCCACCACTAGTCCTGGAAGGTGCTAACGTATCTGTCAGGAAGCAGGTCTGTGAGGTACAGAAAGCTCTCTAGGTCATCGACGATTCCTTTTGATTCATTTAGAGGTTAGGTTCAAACCACAAAATAGTCTTTTTAAAAGCAGAAGTAGAAAAAAATCCATTTAAGTAAAGCACATTGACATTTATCTGTAATGTAGCTGATGCACAGCTAGCCTGGGAAGCAAAACTTGCCCTGCATTAACACTTCGTGTACACTTTTCTTCCGATACAGAAATTGCAATGCCGGTTCCCGAAGGGGCTTTCCTTTCTATAGCTTCCTTTGATGACACAATATTTATCTTCAAAGCTGAAATTACCTACAAACACAACATGTAGTGGCCAAAAGGCACTTAGCATCTCCCTAGACACTGCAGCCTCAGCCTCCCCAATGATCTCCGTGAACTGCACAGCCTCGTCCAGCCCAGCAAATGCCTTGGCCCCGCTGCCTGACACTCATCATCGCTGGCACGTGGAAAGCACTTACTTGATTTGGACTGAAATAAGCTTCCAAAACTAAAACGGTTTATTTTTCTTAACAACTAACATCCTGACTGCCATGTGTGTAGCTTGGTGATTTCCTTAACTACTGCTTTCCTGCCGCTCCATCCCAGTTGAGCACAAACACAAACATGTATTTGCAGAGCTCCAAATCTGCCACAAGACAAAAGTTTATGTCCTTGCAAAATAAAAGCCAATTCCAGAAACTCACATTTGATTTTTTTAAAATGTATTTTTATTGATACAAACTGCAACTTCACCAGCAAGATTCATGCTTTGGATAAATCATTTTTATTTTTTATTTTTTTTAGTTTTCCTAAATCAGCAGGAAACACAAATTTTAAATTCAAAACGTTCAAAGCCAAGTGCCTGAGAAAGTATACCAATAAGCCTGAGATGAAGTATGGCCCACCACCTGGAAAAAGAAATCAGCAATTTCCTAAGGCCCATTTTGTTCTCACCTGCATTTCACAAGCAGGAAAGCTAACATTTAGATGAGGTAGTTAAACATACACAGTCCCTCACTAGCACACATAGAGGTGTGCATAGTTCTTCAGATGAGGTCTGAATGGTTGTGATAACACCTTTAAGGTTTCAACTACTCACGGAAAACAAAAAAAAGTAAAAATGAAGAATGATTAATAAAAGCAGTAAGTCAGTCACCTAATTCATAAGCTGGTCCAAGCAGTAAAAACCTGATCCAAAGTGCACTGGAATCAGACCATCTCAGACCAAAGCTGAGTGGATAGTAAGATTTAGGGGGAAAATGGACAAAAACTAAACAATTTTTGGCTTTAAATGTAACTTCTCACAATTCAAGGCAGCAGGGTTTTTTTGATTATTTTTTTTTTTTTTTTAAGAGAAGTTCCCCTGAAGGCACATTTTTCTGCTTATGAAAGGAGGAATGAAAGCTTAAATTACTCATTCTGATTGAAACTATGAAGTGTTTTCCAAACAACAAACAAATTGTTTCCTGAGACAGTAAGTTGCTAGCAAGGGAAAGAGAGGAGGAGGAGACATGAGCTGATTAAGACAGACAATGGCTGTTAATTTGGCTGTTCACAGCCCACTGCATGAATATCCCCACGTCCTTCTCCACTCAACATGTAAGAGTTTATCCCAGAACTGGCACTCAGAGCAGTCAGTGGGAGCAGTTGGACAAGGCTCTTGCTTGCCCAGTTTCAAACCATCTGTAATTCCCAAATTTATGTCTACCCTTGTAAATTCCATTCCTTGCCTTTCAGTTAACTATTACTATGCATTAATTAACACATACAGGTACAATGGTGTTTTTAAGAACTTGACTGTAACTCATTTTTTTCATAAACATTTAATTTGTCAAAATTAAATTGATGAAAAATTCAAGGCCACAATGTCATTGCAAAGTACACAAGAGACTGGCATATGTTTACATCACAGTACCAAAACAAAAAAAAAAAAAAAGGGACTTACTGGAACAGAGATTACCAAAAGCTTTCAAGCCAACAGGTTTCAAGCAAGTTCTTACATAGCTCTTCCTCTTCCCTCTGTTGTCCTCTCATATTGCTCTCCATATTCTCTGAAGTAATCACCTTGCTCAAGACAGAGCGTGAAAAGTTCAGATTCAGCAAACCTGAATATAAACACTGCTTTTAACACATTAGAGCAAGATGAGGGAATGCCAGGAACTCTGTTGGGAAGAGAAGATGCACAAGAGTGTATGCAAATATAAGATTTCAGTGTTGGGTTTGGTTTGTTCCCAAAGGGTGAGAGGAGACTAGAAACAGAAAAGGCCACCTGGTGTCTTCAGAAAATACTCAACCATCAGGCACATCATCAAAGCTGAGAAAACTTTTCAACAGAGTTGGAATTTTAAGAGCCTAGGGACAACAAGCCTTGCCCGAGTCTTTCTGAAATGGCGTTGTCCTTTAAACCGCAAAGCCTTTCTGAAGAAGGGCTCCAGTGTGAATGAAGCCAAAGCTGGAAAACGAGGGGACTGCCCCAGCCATTTATTAATGTCAAATATGCTGTCTCATGAATCAGGGCAGTTTGTCTGTTTTGGAAGCCTTACAGAAAGCCCACTGCACCTGGCTTGTTGAGCTCAGCATCATGCTTTAGGCTGCTCCAAGAGGATAGCTGCATTCTGTGTTTTGAATAGTTTGTCCTGCAAACATTTTTTTTTTTTTAAAAAAAAAAAAAAAGCTTTTATTGAATAGCCATCAGCAAACAGATCATGCAGAATTTGAACAATACACAGAATGGGGGGGAGGGGGAAACCCACACAAGGCACAGCCCCAATTATTTGTCACTTCATAAGATCTGGCCAGCACAAGTGTCACATTTGATCTTCAAGAGAATAGCTTCAAAAGCTTCCTGATTTGAAAAAAGCTAAATGCTTGTGGGGGACACACATACAAAATACACAAAGTTTATTCTTTGGCAACTGTTATCACAGTGGCAGATATTCCAGGATTAGGATGAACTCCAAAGGAAGAAATAAAACCCTGATACAGACTGTGCAGGCTCAGCCAGTTAACGGCAGAGGGAGTCTGGGCCCAGCCCTGACCATTCAACACAGCACAGAATGGAAAAAGTCACCAAAGGCAGCTTTGATTAGTAAGCTGCCAGAAAATTAAAATGTTTCTTTTCCAGCACTGATTCCAAAGGGTAGGGGCTGTTCAGTTTCTTTACAAACTGCGCAGCCAGTTTTCATCCATGCCTTCGCTACCTCTCCAGCAAACATCACAGCAAGATATGACTTCTGTTCCCTCGTTCTCTCTGTGCCCCTGCCATGACAATTTACACCAGCAGAGGATGTCCAAAATTCAATACCACTGAATGCAGCGGGAGTTCGACCATCAGTGTAAACAGCACTGCCATTTAATCCATTGTATACACCAGCAGTCAGGACAGTAACCTAGCGAGCAAGGAAGGCATCAAGCCTAGAAGAGGCACTCTACCCTAAGATACAACATTTGGGAAGAGCAGAAGAGGAAAGCAAGGCACAGCAGGCAGCTCAATCCATGCGCTTTATCCACTACAGGTTGTTCTCTGATAACGCCCTCCCATCTGTCTACTGCCTGCTTCTCCCATGGGCACAAGCAATGGCCAGCGCTGCAGCACAGATGAGGAAGCAGGAGTGAAATGTTTGGAGTGTCTGCGATAAGGCCTGGCCCTGCCCCCAGCAAAGCCAGCAGAGGTATAAAGGCCACAGTTGTCACAGTACCACTTCAGTGCTCACGCCTGGCCTTTTCAATCCACTGCTTCATGTAGTGGACTTCCAAGACCCGAGCTTGCTTCACAGATTTGGGGTCACAAGGGTTGTGGCTGCGCAGGTCCAGGTGATGAGCTCCATCTGGGATCATGACAGCCACAAGGGAATCGCTGATGTTCTGGGTCACCCCACCTGCAGACCATGGATCCAGGCCACCGTTGCTGTAAGGAAACCATGCTTTATTAGGGTATATTTGCACAGAAGTCAGCAATCCATCCACGCTGACTTTCAACCATACATACTAACAGTAACAGACCTCAGCCTTGCCTCCAAGCCCCCTGCCCACCTCTCTTCAGAGAGGCCCTCTTGCCAGTTACACAGCTATGAGTAGCTTGAACAAGGCTATGCTGCCATCACCAGTCATCTGCTGATTCCAGTAATAACCTCTAATAGTGTCACAGCTTCTGGAGATATACATGTACACCTACAGCTACCAATCTTTGTCATGAAAAGGTCCAGGTCCCCTGTAGGAAGACATGCTCAGTTCCCAAATCAAAGCTTTTTGCTTTCCTTCTTCACAGTCTGCTGTAAGCTAATAACCAACCCTTCAGAGCAGAATTTTCAACTTTCAGGAAGTTCTACCTTTTGTTCTCAGCTAGGTACCAATCTCTTTCTATAGAGAAATTCTTGGACCTTTCATTACTCACTTTATTGCTAATAACCAAATTACTATATAACATTTATCCCACAAAATTCTGTCTCCAACAACTTTCTCTGTGACAGAAAGAATCTGATGCAATTTACTCCTCATCCCCAGGTCCATGAAAGCATTTCTGGCAGGGAAAACCTGGTTCCATATGGTGCCTGTTCTACGGAGCAAGCCAATGGCTGAACTGGGAATAGATTTGCATCTTTTTTTTTCCCCCCTACGTCTGGGCTTAACCCAGTAATCCCTACCACCTCTTATTTTCCTTTATTTCAATGTTCTTCCTCATGTGCAGTCCATCTTTCTGCACGAAGAAAGCAACTTATGTGTACTTACGAAACTATACACAAACCTAGATCGGTTCCTCGCATAACACACTGACCTGCTCACACAAGGAAACATTAAGTATAGGCTACTGTATGCCAGTTCCCAGAAGGATTTAAGAAATCAAAACACCCTGGGACACAGCTATACACAGCTAGAAAAAACACTACAGTGGTAGCACTGCAAATCACAGACAAAACAAGTGAAAAGTGTTTGTAGAAATACTAAGTAAAAGTCTGAGTTCGTTTGCTTCTCCAATGAAGCAAACAAGAAGCTTGAATCTGCATAGGTCTTATTTTTCAGTGGTTCTAAATATGGCTGCAAGTAAGAGAAACGTTTTGTAACTGCAAAACAAGAAGCATACACAGCTGCCCAATAACTATAAAGCATTTGATTTAAAAGGTCGTCTGAATCAGCAGAGCACCTTGGCAACAGGGGGATGAGTTGCTGAGAGACCCAAGATGTGCATGGACTTGGATCTTTTGGTCCCAGTCATGTGGAAACTGAGCATGCTGCAAGAAAACAATCTCTGGCTTTTTTAGGAGCTGCTGGCTGCATCCTCTGCAGCTCCTGCCAAACGATGGCTACAGAGGCACTGACGCACTTTGAAAAGTGATACTTGCTGAGGGGAGGGGGAATGCAGGGCTCACCCCAACATCATCCTGAGGCTTGAAGTCTTACAGGACAAGGTAATTCAGTACCAACTGGAATGGATTATTTATATGTTAAAGTTAAAAATGCAAGTGAGTAATCAGTTGCCCATCTCACAAGACAGAAGTTTCCTGATGTATTCAGAAGTAGAAAAAGAATTCGACATTTCCTTTCTAGCAGTGGTCAGGCAAGAACAGCTTCAGAATGATACATTTCAATGCAAAATATCAGCACACCGGTCCTGTTTTCAATTCATCATACTTTCCTGAGAGCATAAACAGGGTCCCACATATCCCCCAGCAAGAAGTCTCCTTTCTGATCATCTCTTTAGAGCCTCCTCAGCCCTCCAGCTCTACCCAGCACCAGAGAGGTATTGCACAATCAGCACTGTTTGTGCATTTCTTTAATTTGTACATCCACCATGGTTCTGTTTTCTGAACTTTTCTCACCTTTGTCTTCAGCCAGACATTGTTTTGCCTTTTTTTTTTTTTCTGATTTTTCCCCTCAAAAAAGTGCTTCTTCTGCAAACAGCTCTAGCATCTCTCAAAACAGAGACCTCACTTTCTGCCTTTCTCTCTCCAGTACAGAACTGGATAGGTGGGCATCTCAATTTCAACGTCTACAAGCCCAAGTATGATCTGCAGATTGAAAAAAAATGAGTTTTTAGACTGTACGTAAGTTTGTACTGTTTGATAAAAGTTGGGGTGTTTCTGAATGCAAGGTACAAGAAATGCAAGCCCAGTTCATCTAAATACATTCAACCTGTCACTTTCCAAGGCTATAGCACAGAAAATTTTCTAAACCTCCCTAAAAGAAAAAGTCCGTTTCTACCAGAGTTCGTGATCTCAAATCAAATTCCCATTCACACCTGGGCCAATTTTGACTACCACTGGTTATTAATGAGATGCTACCAACTGCTCCAAGCTCTCTGCCACTACAAGCACAGAGGGCATTAAAGCGTCATTTCCCCTGCTCTGCAGCATTTCCACACCAAGCATGTGCCGCTAAGAGCATCAGGAGTAGAAGCTGCTGGAGAAGAAATGGAAGTTCTGAAAATCCCATCTCCTCAAACCAATGTTTTAATAAAAATGTTCTGCCCAGGATAGGCAAGCAATATTTGTCTACAGCTTAATTAAGCACTCACATGCTAAGAAAAAGCTCAGTAAGGTGTCTCCAAGAAGGTACTGAAGAGGTGCAATACCTAGACCTCACCACGGGTCTGCAGAGAGATGCACTGCTCCTGGAAGGAGGAACAGCAACAAGAGCTGGAGTATCCTAAGCAAATGCCACTGCAGATAAATCCACCCCGGAGTGGTTCTGTTGAGATGCAGTATTCTTCCCTTCCTGTGTTAAACTGCTGTGCAGCAAGTTCCTCAACATTAATGCAATGCTTTTTACCCCACAAGGAGGCTCATCCTCTGGTAGACATAGGGTGTTTTTTTTTTTTTTTTGCCTTTTTTTTTTTTTTTTTGGTAAAGCACTCTGTGGTGTTTGGGGATAAAAGGCTCTTATATAAAATGTACTGTGCTGACAATGTATTTGGTTGAAGAGAAACAACCCAGCTTGAGATCCAAAGCTTTGTGTGTACAGCACTACTTTTTCATTCAGTTGGTTGTTTTCAAACTTCTCTCATTTCAACCTCCTTTGGCTAGCATAAATTCTTAACCACTAAATTTGTTTGCTTGTCTATCGCTTACAAAGCCAATTTCTGCTGTACAGATCTGTAAAGCCTAGGAAATAAACACTGCAAAAGTTAAATTAGTTAAAAATAAAGAAAAATGACCTAAAGAGAAATTCTACCCTTTTTGGCAATTTTTTTCCTCACTCTAGAGAATATATCCTGCTGGTACACAGTAACAGTAAGAATCAAATGAGAGGAAAGCAACAGGCTTTTGGAGCCAGACAGACCAACATTAACAGATCCAGAGAATAATACCTAATTCCACTGAGGACTCTTACTTTAAAATACACAGCTGTTTACCAAGTCCAACAGACTAATTCTGATTTTCTTTTTATGTGTTTTTCTCTGAAAAGGCTTTGCACAATGTGAGGCAGAGCACAGAGGAATATATCCAGGAGCTGCCTGCCATGGGCAATCAGTACAGAGTCAGAACTCCTGAGGGCACAGGCTTTGACTGCGTTTATTAAAAGTCTCTCTAGCACATAACAGCATCACAAACAGCCAGTCTTAAGCTGTTCAAAATAAGCATCGCCTCACAGCAGACGTATAACTGTATAAACCTTCCACTATAGAAAGCTGAGCAGAGTTTAACCTTAAAATAAGTAATGGTTTTGAGTAGACAGAAAACAGCATTGACTAGTTTTTGTACTAGACAAACATTTAATTTACATTTTGTCCATATAAAAACATTTTCAGACTTTCAGACAAACTTGAAGTCAAAGAGAAAGGGGAACATCACACCAGCCTTCCACAAGGCTATCACCCACAGCAACAATTTCAGTGACCAAGATCCTGTGTTATAGCTAGAGCTTGATTAGACTTTCCTTTTATGTGGAAGAGACAGTGCTTTGGCTTCTTAAAAGCTAGACAGATTTACCAGCATGGGAAACCTGGACTTTGGCCACAAGATAAGAAGAAATCAACAGGGGAAGAAAATTACATTTGGCAGAATCCCAGCCCAGACTCTTCTTTTAGAGTTCCCCAGGCAGTGACAGAACAGTTGGCTTCTTCAGCCACTGTAGATCAACCATTTTACTCTCAAGAGCAATACAAAGCACTCCCATCATTTATTCAGCTGGGAGGCTAGAGACAGATCCTTTTGCTACTCAGTAAGTGGGGGGAGGAATGGGTTAAAAAGTACCCAAATATGGCAAATTCCAAAATAGTAGAAATGAAAGTTTGGCAGGTCCCCCAGAATTGCCACCACTGTACCTTCCTAAGGTGAGGGGGACTGACACCCCTACATTCCTGCAACTATAAAGCAGTAGTCTTGAGGGATTTTGTGTGCATTAGCTCCGGTGGATAATGGAGCTGAAGTTACTTTAGTACACAGTAATGTGAGTTGTAAAGAAGCTACGTCACAGATCTGTGGATTGGAAGAAATCCCACCCCCACCATCCCAGCTAAGGTTAGTTTAACAGTAGGAAATTCCACCGTTTGCCACAACAGTGTTAACAGATATACTTGTGGTATTAATGTGTTGGCAGGACAAACAGTTGAAACTAAATGGTCATTTTTGCTTCGGGACACTGCAAGGGGGATTTATTATTTCATCTATAATAGCTTTGCATTGATTCCCAAAATGGGATCTTCTTGTGCTGCCCATGCCTACCAAGGTGGTAACTCTAAAACAGTATCACATTACTCAAGAATTACTCAAATTACTCAAACTATTCAGACACAAGAAGTGGGAATTGTTAAAGAAACCATGATTGCTTCTAATAGTCCTATTTTGCCTGTTCAAAAATCAGCACTTGGGGGGATGATTGCAGACTACAGAGAATTGAACGAAGTCACTCCCTCCACTTGCAGTTACGGTCTCCAGACACGATTACTCTCATAGACAAAATTAGTGAAAATTTACAGCCCTGGAATGTGGTGATAGATCTTGCTAATGCTTTCTTTTCAATAGCCATTGCTTCACAAAGCCAAGACCAGTTTGCCCTTACCTGGTAACAAAAGCAATATACTTTTCAAATATTGCCTCAGGGATATAAACACAGTCTCTATTTGCCACCAAATGATAGCAGGTGATATAGAGCCATGGTAAGGTACCATTGTTACTTATCATTATGTTAATCTGTTGATTACTGCAGCGTAACTACAAGGAATTAAAGTCCTGCTGGCCACACTTTCTGGTACCAGCCAGAATGCTGCTGCACCTGAGCACACTGCTGGCTCCTACTCAGCTGGCCATCAGCTACTACCCCCAGGTCCATTCCCAAAGGGCAGCTTTCCAGCCACCACTCCTCCCCCAGCCTCTGGTGCTGCATGTGGTTGTTGTGCCTCTAGTGCAGGACCCAGCACTTGGCCTTCTTCAACCTCATACAGTTGGCCTCAGCCCATCAATCCAGCCTATCCAGATCCCCCTGCAGAGCCCTCCTACCCTGAAGTAGATCCACACTTGCACCTCTTCTGCTCCCTGTCAATATCTATCAGCTCAGGGGGCTGAGTATCCAGAGAACTGGTCTTGCTGCTAAAGACTGAGGCAAGGAAGGCATTAAGTACCTCAGCCTTTTTCTTATCTCTTGTCACTATATATCCCCCCACATCCAATAAAGGATGCAGTTTCTCCATAGTCAGACATCTAGTAAGTTAAAGTCCTCCATGAGAACAAGGGCTAGCTATTGTGAAACTTCTCGCAGCTGTTGTAGAATGTTTTGTCTGCCTCTTTGGCTTGGTTAGGTGGCCTATAACAGACACCCACCAGGACATCTGCCTCACTGGCCTTCCCCCCGATTCTTACCCATAAACATTCAACCCTGTCATCACCATTATTACTCTCAAGGCAATCCAAACACTCCCAAACATCCAGTGCTACTGCGCCAGGTAGCACAACAGCATCCAGTTCCTTCTGTTTGTTGCCCATGCTGCATGCATTGATGTAGATGCACTTGAGCTGGGCTTACAACCCCAGCACCTCTTGGAAGGGGTGTGTGTGGAAGCCCTAATTCCTACAGAACCATTCTCAGGCACTTGTGATTTCTAACCCATCAATACCCCTTGTCTTTGCTGTGACATGGCTCTCCATCTCCTGTCTCCACTGGGAAAGGGGACCAAAGGACTTTGCTAGCACACTGTCCCACAAACATTGGTGTGTCACCTACCAGGTTTGTTTCTAGCAAGTCTGGATTTATCTCATTTTCCCCCTTCAAATCTCCCCTCTTTCTTCCCTCTTGGAGATAGGTCTATCCCATCTGCTGTCAGCAGGCCTGGTATCATGTAGAATGACCCATTGTCAAAAAAACCAAGTTCTGACAGTGACATCAGGCCTGGAACTAGGTATTGGTCTGCTGGCTCTTCCTGTTTCTCTCCTCATCACTTACTATAACTGGAGGAATGGAGGAGAACACTACTTGTGCTCCTGATCCCTTAAACCAGTTATATGAGGGCAATAGGGCCTTGGGACTCCATGTTGGAACTTCATTGCTACCTACCCAAAAAAATGGTAACAGATGGGCCTGCACCAGGGTAGGAAGCTTTCTCTTCATATCTTTAACCCCAGGGAGGCAGCAGAATTCCCTGTGAAGTGTGTTCAACCTGCATATCAGGCCTTCTGTTCCCTTCAGAAGGGAGTCTCCTATGATAACGACCTGTCTTTTTTAATTTGCTGAAGCTGTTTAACCTTTATAAGGCCTCCAAGCCTAGATGAACTGTCATCCTCAGTATTGTTCAGTTCCACTTACAGAGTCTCATACCTATTGCACATTGGCACCTGGGAAGGCAGGATAGTCACTGAGATGTGCCTGCTGCCCTGGGCAGGAACTTGTCACCATTGCCCCTTACCTTTTAGGTCACTGTGGTCAGCCATTTGTTTTCTTCAAGGTTTCCCTTTTTTTCCCCAGCTTTGGGACTACACTGGTCTTTTGGGCCTGCCTCAGGGAGTGAAGGAAGTGATTCTAGTAGTCTCTCCTTCTCGTGCTCCCTGATACTCCCCATCTTACCTCCTCCCAGAGCTGTCACTAAGCAGAGAAGTATCTCAGTGTACCTTCCATGTTTGGAAAGGTAACAAAAATAAATTTACTCTTCACATTTTAGCCATAGGTCTGTGGTTGTTCCTGCTGCCTGCACCGACCCACACAGTTAGTACTGACAGCCCAAACTGGAGGAAGACAACTCTGAAACAAGGCTCACCTGAAAATGATGTTGCTGTGTGAGCTGATGTTCTTCCCTCCGTACATAGAAAGAACCCAAGAGGGGCGAGGTCTCACTCCCCATAACCTGAAGCATTCTTCTGAAAGTGCATCAAAGTCCCATTTCTGAGGTTCAAACATATCATTGACACCATCTGTACACATGGGCATCACCATCTCGGTGCAAACCTGGAAGAGAGCAGGGCAACAAGATGCATCCATGAGACTGTCCCTTAACTATATGTGTAGCATTTAAAAAGCATAAACAACATGATTGGTAACTACCAAACTATCACAACACAGGTATCAAGCAAAAGCTTCATCTTCCATGCAAGAACCATTTCCTGACATTAGCAATACTAGAGAGGAAGAACAAAAAGTTGTAGCCTGGAAGCCACATAGATTAATTGCCATGGTGGGGATTAACTCAGTCTATTCCTACTTGTGTCTTTCCCTCCAAGCCTTCAGAAGCACGTCATCTGCAACAAGCTGCAGATTGGATGTATTTTTGAGTCCAGCTGCCATATTCTTTGTTACCCACATGGTGTCCCCCCTGCCTATCTCAAAGTAACTTCAGAGCCTGCACATCTGGTGCTGTCTGGAGCACAGGAGAAACAGTAGACAGTAGCCAAGAGCAGATGATGACAGCCTGAACACTGATTTTTATACCTTTTTTCTGGCATCACTAGCTCTTCTCAGCAGAGCAGCTGAACACTAAGTGCTACGTGTGCTTGCTTAGTAAATGAGACAGGAAGCGCAGAATGCCCTGGACACCTTAACAAAATTACAGATCCCTGTGGTATGTGAAGGGAAAGGTTGCATCTCGGTGAGCTACAGGATAAATAGCTTTAGTTGAAAGAAATCAGTATCAATATCTCCTGACATATTTGCACAGACAGTGGGCTTGAAGGGTGCAGTTCAAGGAGAATAGAAGACTAAAATGCTGCTTCTTCATGTTGACTAGAAAGGGATGTACAGAACTGAAACTCTGCAATCAAAGACAACCTAAACCTCCTGGGAAGGTAGCTTCTCTTTCATGCCTTGCCCTCCTCACTACAATCATACTTGCCTCAAGCTCTCTATCACCAGGAAATAAGTTGCTTTACTATAGTAGTACTTATTTCCTCCCCTCCACCCCCATGTTTTCTACAGAGCAAACATTAGTAGCAATATTTCAACCGGTTACCCTATTTTCCCCAGTGATTGCTTGTTTATAGGACTAACAATAAAAATCATGCATAAGAAAGAGTTCAAGTTCTAAACCAGACAGAAAAAGAGATACAGCTTGTGATTTTGTTTAGAGGACATCTGAAAACATAACTCATCCTTGATGTGTTGAAATGTTATTGTAATCCCATTAATTTTCAGTTCTAAATCCTACCCTTTTTTATTTTCAAAGACCTGGGTTCTGTTTAAAGCAGTGTATAAACAGGCAGAGTCCTTACCGATGCTTGTGCAGCACAGCCCCATCAATTTATATCTGGTCCAACGTATTGACATGGCAATTCCCATCACCTCTAGTCCAAAAAACCTCACTGAGTTACAAATGAAAGGATAGAGCACATACCTGATAGTACCAACCCAACTGACCAAGATTCTTTGTTGCAGTCTCAGACATGTCAAAGCATGAGGCTTCCCCTGAATAATTGTAGTAGACGTTCACTGCCTGGTAAACATTCTGCAGCAACAGTTTGTCAGAGAGACTGGGATCCTTCAAGAACTTGCAAACTTCCTACAATGAAGAGGAGAGATGGGGTCTCAGTCAGCAAGAAATACAGTTAAATACACAACACCTGACAGGACATCAGTTTCATCTTCAAAGTATATCCAAACCACCACCAGAAAGCATCTGTGATGACATACCCTGAGCATTATCATTAAGCCATATTCCATTTGTGCAGTGCATGTAATGCAAGCAAACCAACTTTACGTTTCCCAATTAAAATTCTTGGCTCTTGATACAACCTGTGGCAGTCAACAAACAGCTGATGCACAAGAATGATGCTCATTCCCCTTTTTCAGCCATGTTGGCTATACAGATCCAAAAATACAAGAAAAGAGTTAAACTAAGTGGAAAAGACTTCAACAGTCCAAGCTTTAATCAATCCTCCAAGACAGTCCTCAATTACCTGTATGGGCCAAGCTGGCAGAGGCTGTAAGAAGTCAGCTTTATAGGGATAGTCCACCATAGCCAAGTCTACCCATGTTTCACTCAGCCAGCTTTTCAACATAGAAGCATCCTGAAGATTTTTTAATGGGCTGCACAAATGAAATGTGTTGGAAAGCCATTGTAAACCTGCATCTTTAATATAAAAAAAAGTAATGTATTAATAGTAGCACAACTGACCTATGTTAGGTATTTTCACCAGATCAGTTATACTGAGTGAAGTTACCCCACATGCACACAAGCAGAGCAGATCAAAGTTTAGTCAGCATCTTTAAGCAAAGGGAAACATAACCTGAATGGACGTTAAGATAATGTTATCTAAAAAAAGGGATGTACAAGTCACTTGGCATCTTTTTGACAGGAAACATCAGGGCTCTCTTCTTCCAGAAAAATAAAAGCTTCTAACAAGCTAGCTCAGGAGTCTCCTTGCCTTTGCTGTCATTATATCATCTGATGTAGAACCGATCTAGAACCCCTCCAGTTCAGCTTCTCTGACTTGAATTGGTTAACTCAGCATACCAGGATCTCTGTAGGATGCTGAAGTGGCAAAGGTGTGGTTTTTTTGTTTGTTTTTTTTTTTTTTTTCCCATAAGCCAGAGACCTCATCTGAAATATTCACCTTAGCACTAAAACTAGTGCTATAAAGACTGTAGCAATTTCCTATACTTGATTGCCTCAGTTGGTTGTTAAGTTTTGTTTGTTTTATTATTTTTAGAAATAAAACATCTGTTCTACTTTGTCAGAAAGGAATACAAACATTGAGGTTCTAGCTTGTTAGATCTCAGGAGTGTTTGACCCTGGATTCCAAGACCTGCCACGTGTGAATAAAGCACATGATCCAACAAAACAGACATTCATAAAATAACACTGAACATAATTAACAGGTTTTATTACTGAGAATATGGTTAAACAAAAACTTATCACCACCACAAACACATCCACGCGCTACAGTTATGATGCAAACTCACTGATTTTATGAAGTCATAACATAATCCTGAACATTACGACCCTTTAAACATGTATTGGTGAGGTCTCACCTGTTGAGGAAAGGTGGTTAATTGCACTCCAGGAATTCCGGATACTTTCTGAGCAGCCAGTCCCACTCTTCTTGAAATCATTAGTTACTATAGTGAAGTAAGCACCACAGGGAACCAAATCACCAAACTGCCAGATTGGGGCAGAGGCTGCCAGAGCTCTACAAACATATAAAACAGGTATTTTTTTTTGAGAAACATACGCATCCTGAACCCCTGCAAAGTCAATTTCTATCCTCTGGGCAACACTTTCCCTACAGTCACTATTTAAGTAGCATTTATAATTCAGCCAGGTACTCACCCCTTCCTGAACTAATCAATGTTGCAAAATTCTTCTGTAGGCCTGTATGCAAAGGCTGTTGAAGGTTACAAGTTTTGGATAGTAGCACAAAGACTCAGTAAATATATTAAGTATAAGTTCAGACAGACATGATTGTTACATGAGAATAATAAAGTAAGCTTTCTCACTAGGCATTGTACTAACTCAACTGAAGACAGCCCTTGCCCACAAGTAACTGCTCTCTAGCAGAGAAAGGTGAGAAAATTACTATTTGTGTTTGCTAGAGAATAACTAAGGCACTCAAGAGATTACACACCTGCATCAAGTCACCAGGAATTCTGGTGACCCTAGAGAAATTAGGGCAAGAGTTAGTGTTCAGAATTATTACTTAAAGATCTTAATACACATCTCTGAAAGTACACAACATTCTGTACCTGCTGCCCTACAGCTATCTTTTTTTTTGGTAGATAGTACCTAGTCCCAAATTCAGAGTGACTTACCCTGTCCTCCCAAAAGTGAAAAATTCAAGCTGGTTTGAATTACAGTCCTTATCCCACTAACTCAAGTTCAATGGGATAAGGTTAGCACTTCAGTGCTAACACTTATAGCACTGAAGCAACAAATGCCTGCTGGGTGTTTGAGCAGAACAAGTACACTCACCCAACCACCACATGGGGGTATTTCATCCGAAACCAGGCTGCAAGCATCCCTCCATAAGATCCTCCAATAGCTATGACAGGACTGTAACGGGCTCCTGCAATGGTCTCCTTTAAGTATTCAATTAGTACTGCAAAGTCTGCCAGAGCTTGTTCTGATGTCAGGTAGTTCAGATGCTTGGAATCCTGAGGCAAAGAACACAGGTTACATACAGCATGGGAGCTATATCCAGCAGCAATCTTTCTCCCCCTGAACAGATGTTGAGTTGGAGAGCTGCCTGATAAATTAAACATTTGTTACAGGTGTCCTTTGAAGTGCTAAATTCTAGCTTGTTGTTTGTTCATTTAGAATTAGTAATAAAAATAGGATAGTTGTGTGCTTCTAGCACATCTTACTCAGGCAAGCAGTCATTGCACTGACAAGTATAACAGGTAGAATTATTTTGGTATAGAACATATGTAAAGAAGAAAGTAAAGACGACACTTACACTGAAAGATTCATTTCCAAATGGCAATGATTCTCCATAATATCTGTGTTCAGCAAATACTAACATGGCATTAAGTTCTTCAGCCACATCCCACATAAAACCCTGATTGGGGGAAAACACACATTTAAACATATTGAGTTAATCACTTGCAAAGTCTTTACTTTCAATCTACTGTACCTCAAATCTTATTCTTTGATTAGCAAAATATCACTATCAAAATACAACCAGAAAAGCAGACTGCAGTTTGGTTTTAAAGCATCTTTGCAGAAAGAAAATGTAGAAGACAAACCCTGAGCTAAGGCAAGTGTACCAAAAAATGCTGCAAAGTATTAAGCAACGTTGTTTTGTGAGTATACTTGGGCAATCCTGCCAGAACTCCTATGGAAGGATTAACAAGCTTAATCCACAGGACATCAAAAAACACAACAGGAAAAAAGCATGCATTTGAGTTAGGACTGTATTACACAAAGAAGCAGAAAGAAGTGTTTGGCAATAAACAATCTAGAGCACTGAAACAGTTATTTTCAACTAATAAATAATTAGGACAACTTATTATAACTTGTTGACAGAAGCATGTTATCACCCACCAGCTTTCACCTGCTGACAAAGCAGTGCGTAAGCAGCCCTCAACTTCCCTCAGGCCCAGGACATCACCTCTGTTGTGGTAGTGGACTTTGTATCGAAGTGGCTAAAAAAACTGCCCACACACTGCATCCTGCATTTGTCAGGAAAGCAAATTTTTTCTACGGATTTTGTGAGGGAACATGCATCATCTCATCTATCCTTGATGTCTGGCCAGATGAATCTCACTTCATACTTTTCTCAGATAAACACAAAACAGCCATCAAAACCTCTCATTTCATTCATTTCTGAAGTAATGGTATTAATGCAATGGGTCCAAACTTTTACATCCTTCGGTTGAGGCACCACAGAGTGTTTCCCCTAGAAGATTTCTTCACAGCTCAAGGAAGTGTTCCCCTTTGATTTCTGTGGAGTTCAAATAGGACCCCCAAATCCCCTAAAACTTGTCCTATACTTTTTTCAGCTTACTTTCTCCTGTAGCTGTCATAAAGCCATTGCAAACTTCTCTTTAAATAATGTTCTGATATTGTCTTTCTCCTCCTTCCTTATTTTTCCACTAGGCCACTGCTGGAAAAAAGGTCTCTTAATTCAAAAGTCAAGGATCTGTTTCATACATACTGTGTTGTTGCAGAACCACGTGATGTCTCCTTCATTGCCTGTATAGAACAGTATTGGTCCATTGTCTTTCTTCCAGTGCTGATCTGCTATCAGGTACCGCTGCTGGAACGTAAGGTTTTCATCAAAGCCAAAGTGATCAATCTGTCAAAAACAAGGAGTAACATCACACTCAGAAAGCTAGAAGTGATCACGGAGTCCACTGTAAGTGCTGACAGTCACTTTGCAGAGGGGAAAAAAATGTTTCAATAAGACGAAAAGTGACAGTAAATTCATTCATATTCTTAGATTCCTAATGCATCAAAACTCTTCAGCCTTATGAGGAAGCCAACAAAAATTACAGGTCTGTACAATGAAGGCAAAATTTAGAGATCAGAACATTTTTATAGTATCATTCTTAACATGATTTCCAAATATATTCAGGAGAACAAACAAATCATAACAGATCAAAGTCTGACTTAATAAAAGTTAACAAGCAAAAACAGTCATTGTCCTGCAGTGTTGAACGTCTTAGGAAAATTCATTAATAACCTTACCATTTATTTAAAAAACCTCCCCCTTTCAGGATAAGATTGAATTTTAAAAATATTCCTGTTAGAATGTGTCTTTATTATTCTTAGAAAAGCATTAATCCTCTGCAGATGATGTATAATTGACAGATTTTTCAGATTGTTTTTTCAAGTTCTTCTCCTTTTCTCCTTAGAATTTTCAGTAAGTCACATCACTTCTCCAACTCTCCTTCTTTCTACTACCCTAGAAATACTGGAAGAATATATACACGCAACTTGAGACGATAAAGCTAACACTGTGTTTTGACTTAGAAATTTATTCTCAATTCATAAGATCAGTTTTTTCAGTTTTATTCATATTGCTTTGTATGCACTACCCCCCTTGACTCTTCCCCAAGCATTCATCTGTACTGGAAAGTTTATCAAAATAGCTTTTACAAGTTAGCTCCCTGCACCAGCAGGTTCTTATCCTGCAACCAAAACACCCACACAAGCTTTTAATCAATAGACTAGCCCCCCCCAAGAGCTATGCTGCCTAATTTCCATGTATTCACAAGTCACCACTATTTTTACCCATCAGCTGAAGATGACCTGTACTTCCCCAACTTTGACTTCCATCAGCACAAAGCAGCACCTTTTCCTTTCGTGCTGCTTCCTGCAGATGTCAGGCTGTTGCCATCTGCTGGCTTGAGCATCTCTGCTCACCCAACTGCTTTTACACAGACAACTGCCAAACCTCTCAGATGATCCAGGAACCAGCCTGCCACATTCTGTTTTGAAAATACTTTCAAGTTAAGGTTAAGAAGCAGACCAGGAGCAAATCGAAGCACATGCTGCTAACACAGTGAACTAACTGCTGGGCAGATTTCTCCTGGCAACTCAGGAAAGACAGCCCAACTCCTGACCTGCAGGATCCAGCTAATCCATACCACGTATATACGCATTCTTTGCGACAGAGTGCAGAAACTTAAGATACACACTGCTGCAAAGTCTTACCAAACTCTCTCAAAGCTCACTCAGTCTTGGACCAAAGGATCAGACTTGTTGCTGAAGTGAGAGGGCAGCTGTGCTGTAACTCACTGAGCAGCTGAAGGTCTGTGCATTGTAATCCTGACATAAGACAGGGTCTTCATGCTGAATAAGCTCACTCCAGTGTCTGGTGCTGGACCTAAATAAAGCTATGTTCTACAGTTCTGCTTTGTGGGACAACTCACTACTTAAGCACATGGTGGTTATTTCACTGAATTCAAGTAATGACAACACACGCCAGGCTTATTTCACACAAATAACTTACCTGCTGCTTCTACGTTTGCACGTTACTGTTCATTTTAAGTTCACTTTCTATATCAACAATGATTTGTAGCAAGGCAGAACAAATGAAAGTCCTTGGTCCAATTAAAGAGAGATTAGATAAGGCTGAGCTAAAAAAAATACTGCAGTTATTAAACTCCAATACTATTAGGAAGTACAACTCAAGCATCTTTTGTTCCATGTCTGTCTGCAAGAGGGGAAAGCATCTTTTCCTATTTAACCTTTCTGATTAGTCTGCTGGTCAGAAATCGTTGAGAAAAACTACATAAGACACGTGCCTCATCTGTCTTTTATGGAAAAAATTAAACATCTAACATTGAAATTTGATTATTTTCCTGCAGAAAGCCAGAGTGCACAAGACTGCATGAAGCATTCAATTTTCCTAACCTACAAAGTTATATACCAAAATCTTCTCAGTGCAGACAGCTTAGTGCACAACAGACAAAAACATTGGGGGAAAAAGTACAATAGGTGAACACATCAGCAACCTTTGGTGAGGCAGGTTGAGGCTATCCAGTGGGCTACTGTGCAGAACTGATTCAAAAGCCCTTCAAATCATTCCCATTCCTCAGAAACTGGAAGATCTAGATAGTAATATTCAAATATAAATGTTTTCCTGAATGATAGATAATACTCTGTACATAAAGGATTTACAAGTTTACTTATGATGCAACCTGTTGGTCTGTTCCCACAAAACTGAGAAATATCCCAGTGCTTTAGGAAGTCTGCCTCTCAGTCATGAGAGGGAGAGAAGTACAGGAACTAAAGCTTCCCTCTGCCAGTTTTAGCGACCATGGTGACTGTAGTAGCACAATTCTCCACCGTGATTCTGAACTATGCTGCAGACCAACTCATTGGTCATCCCTTTTTCTCCTTCTTCCCTCCACCTATCAAACCTGGCTAACCTCTACAGGTAAACTGCCTTACTGTCCTGGTTTCAGTTTGGACAGAATTAATTTTCCTCCTAGTAGCCGGTAGAATGCTATGTTTTGGCTTCAGATGAGAAGAGTGCTAATAACACTCTGTTTTAATTGTTGCAGAGCAGTGCTTACACCAAGCCAAGGACGTTTCAGCTTCTCACTCTGTCCTGCCAACAGGCAGGCTAGGGGTGCAGCAAGAGCTCGGAGGGGACAGACCCAGAGCAGCTGACCCAAACTGGCCAAAGAGGTATTCCATCCCATCAGAGGTCATGCTAAACAATATATAATATATATATATACACACACACAATAAACAAACAATAGATAGGGGTGGCTAGCCAGGATAGGAGGGCTGGACTGTTCGGGGTTAGGCTGGGCATCAGTCAGCAGGTGGTGAGCAACTGCATTGTGCATCACTTGTTTCATGTACATTAGTAGTAGTACTATTATTGATATTATTTTCCTGTCTTAATAAACTGTTTTTATCTCAACTCACAGGCTGCACTTTCCCATTTTTCTCCCCCCTTCCAGAGAGGGAGGGGGGAGGGTTGGCGAGCGGCTGTGTGGTGTTCAGCTGCCAGCCAGGTTAAACCACAACACTTACGTTCATAAGAAGTCAAACCACAGACACATGCAAAATCCCAGACAGCACAGACAAGTCCAGACTTCTTCACAAAAATCATAAGTACCTATTACTCAACTGAACAGCAAAAACTCTTACTGCTAGATGATGGGGCTTCTTACCTTGTAGTAACTTGTCTTTGCATGAATAAGACATAACATGAATAGCAAAGAAAACCTCATGTTTGTAAAGCAAATGGATGTCACAGCTACCAGTTATTGCCAAGACATTTAAAGAACTTAGAAGAATCCAGTACTGCAAAATGAAAGTCAGGAACATCCCAAGCAATGCCTCCTCCCAAGAGTAAGGGCTGTCTGAAGATGTATGAAGTCGGAACGAAGAAGCACATGAACCACTATGAAATTGTGAAATGGGAGGTTCAAGCACAAAGGGAAAGTTGTAGCCCAGGAACAGCAGATGGAGCTGTCGTGTAGTCAAAGCACTACAGGATCGCACATGAGAGCTGCCTGGTCTCATTCAGCAGGTGGTTTCTTCCCCCGCCCTTTTTTTTTTTTTTTTTTTTTTAAAAAAAGGCAAGAACGTTAAAAAAGCTCCGTGTAAAGTGCACCTCTAACACACACTAACTCTGATCGCCCATTCAGATTTTATTAAGATGTTGAACCAGAAAAATTCTTTTCTACTCCTATGCCCAAAAGGAACAGGCATGACAAAAGCAATTTGACTTTCACAATCACACTCAATTGGACACAACAGACCATACCAGCAAAATAAAAGTTTAATATATGGGTACAATACCTTAATTGCTGGTTAACAGTAACATTAGTTATGGTACACCATCATACATGATTTTTTTTTTTTTTATTAGTTTTCATTATTACGATTACTGCCAGCAGGTCAGCAGCAACTACAAGGCCCAGAGCAGCCAATTTGGCCCTGATTTGAGCAGGTCGCAGGGCCAATCCATGCTGCATTCAGAGCTCCGTTCCAAACTACTCCAGGATTTATCCAAAGCAGTTACACAGCCTAAAATTTTAAGCTTCTGTAAATGCTACCTGGCAGATTTGGTTAGAATTAAGAAAATAGCCTTTAGCAACAACACAACAGCAGCCTCTTACAAATGGAGCTATGATGTACACACAACACCATCTCTGTCACAGAATCAGATGTTGTGATCAAAGGAAAGACTAAAATAGAAAGAGGAGGAGTGGAAGCAATAAGTTATAAGTTTAAGGCAAGGTTTTGTCACCTGAGGTAGGCAGGATGTGAAAACTTTGGAGAGCTACATCTCAGAGGCAAAGAAAGCAAAAGCAACATTTCAGTTCCACATACTGAAACAAGGTTGACAGGGGTTTTTGTAAGAAGTGGAATCTCCCTGTATTTCCCCCCACTTTGTCCTAGAGGCTGGTGAGAGCTTCAGACTGAAGCCTTGAGCCAGCAGCTTTCATTCTTCAGCACAGAGACTTTCTACAGTGCAGCTCAGGATGAAGAGCTCTCTCCGGACTGGCGTCTGCCTCTCTGCCTTCCGCTCCAAGCATGTGGCACAGTTTTGACCTTACCTTGTACAGGCACCTGTCATGTGCTTATGTTGACCTCTCAAAGATGACTTACCTCCTTTATGTGATTTTTTTTGTTGTTGTTTTATTTTAGATGTACTTCCCAAAACAAGCTGCCCTGCTATACACATCTCCCTCAGGGAGGAGACAAAAAAGGCACAGCAGCTGTTTTTTATTGTACAGCTGTTTGTCTGCTTAATGCTCTCCTGGAAATATTCTGAACCCATGGTACCAAGTGAAGTACAAAGACAAAACAGGACACGTGGGCTAAAACCCACTTCCTTCTCAGCAGCACCTTAAGATCATTAAGGACTACAGGGACAGGACAGCACCACTAAGTTTTTTCCAAAAGGAGCTGATTCATAGGGTAGCATCTAACAAAACACATTTAATGTCATCCAGGGTGGTAAATCTAACTGATGGCTTTATGCTTTTGAGATTCTGGAAAGACTGAAAGCATCAAAGCCTTCATAGAGTCACACAATGTTTTGGGCTGGAAGGGACCTGAAAGCCCATCCATTTCCAACCCCCTGCCATGGGCAGGGATTCCTCCCACCAGACCAGGCTGCCCAAAGCCCCCATCACCCTGGCCTTGAACACCTCCAGGGATGGGGCATCCACAGCTTCTCTGGGCAGCCTGTGCCAGGGCCTCACTGCCCTCTGAGTGAAGAATTTCCTCCTAACATTCAATCCCCATCTCCCTTCTTTTAGTTTAAAACCATTCCCCCTTGTCCTATCATTATCTGATTGAATAAAGAATTACTCTCCATCTTTTTTGTAAGATGCCTTTAAGTACTGAAAGGCTGCAATGAGGTCTCCCTGGAACCTTTGGCTCATGTTGATCAGTTCATCCACCAGAACCCCTAAGTCCTTCTCTGCAGGGCTGCTCTGAAAGGGTTCTTCTCCCAGTCTGTGCTTATGTCTGGGATTGCTGAACCCAGGTGCAGCACCCTGCATTTAGACTTGTTGAACCTTGTTAGATTCACATGGGCCCTGTCCAGGTCCCTTTGGATGGCATCCCTTCCTTCTGGCCTAACAACTGCACCACTCAGCTTGGCGTCACCTCATTTTAACATTGTTTCATAGCTTTTTCCCAAACTTGGTTATCCCATTTGAGATTGAGTCAGTTATTTTACTGGTGAAAAGCCAGAGGATTAAGAGGCATGCTCCACCCTCTAAGAATTCATGGAGTTGTTTTGAGTGCTCATCCTGTCTGAATTATTTCCTGAGGACAGGAAGATGCAGGATGGTCTGAGGATATCCTCCTGCATGAACGGCAGCATGGGCACTAGCCTCCCTGGGATTTCACTGGTGTGTTTCTATTCAAGGCTTTACTCCTGGCAGGCTGTGGGGCTCCTGTCCAGTTCGCTGGCCCTATTAGCTTTGTTTCCTCTTCTAATCTTTGCTTCCTCCATCTGAGTTGAATGTTCACAAGGGCAGAGACTGCCTTGCCATCTTTGTACGGCATCATATTCAAAGACACCCCAAATTTTCCTACAAGTGCTGCTTGTATACATAGTCAAGCTCAAAAACCATGGCAGCACAAGAGTACCACCAGAAATATGTGCTCACACACTACTTACCTCCCCATAGCAGTGGAGACATGGGAGCAGAAATGGAACTTAAATAAAACATCACTTAAAAACTACATCTCCCTAACATTATTCCCATTGCTTTGCTTCCTCCTGTTGTGCGTTTTCTCTATGACAGCCTTTGAGGCTTCATCTCATTCACTGCTGGGCAGATTCTCTCAACTCCCAACAGGCTTATTGACTTAAAACTACTAGCTTTATTTCCTTATCTTTTTCACCTTAAATGCATGGAATGAGGTATTCAACAGCTGAGTTCTGCATTCCTTGCTCAGCAGACTGATACTGGTGCAAGGGACAGCTGAGACTGAAGACTAGCACCAGTCCATCAAAACACCTAATCGTTGGACGCTCAGTGGAAGAGCATGCAGATTGGAACTGCATCTTCTTGCATCAGGCTACATTGACCCTTTAATCTGAAAGTCCTAAAAATAAACAAAATTGCATTTCAGAGACAGAATCTTGATGCCATTGTAATCTTTTGTATTCCCCATAATTCAGAAGTCTCATAGCAATTCAGAGGTTTTGGTCCATGGCTTTAGTTTTATCTCATTTATCACACTTAACATGACACAGACATAACACACAAGCTTTCTGATTATTAATTCCAGCTTCCATTTTACTAGTGGTGGTCTAGAAAACCACTTTGTGATTTTTCCATTGCTACAGTTAGCTCTCAGTCCAAGAAACTCCTCAAAAGCAGATCCAGACTTAAGATCCTTGGATTGGAAGGATCTCCATTGTGATTATGTCCTTGTGAACACATTACCCTTTGACTGTAATCATGAGTTGTGTATTTTGCTGAAGCTTCCTTTACACTGCAGGAACTGTCTCATCTGCTCTAGGGAGGCTGCAACTGTTTAAGGAAGTCTGCTTTTGGCACTCATTTATCACTTCAGTGATTAAAAAGAAGTGACAAGCAGAGTCTCAGACAGGAACTGTACCCCCTGCCCTGTGTTGCACAGCTTGGACGAAGCACTTAGATGAAACAGACCAAAGAACATTTAAACAGCTACAGGATATGCTGTAGGGAAGTACCAGGTTACTCAGGTCAGCCCTCATTAGAAATAAACAGTTCCCAAACGCTACATGATGAGGGGTTATTTTTATGTTAGAAACCAGAGCAACCAAAGAGAACACAAACAAATTGGTTTTGACTTCCACAAACCATTAGTAGCATCTTACCATAACCCAAACTCCAGATGCCCCAATCACGTAAAGAAGAACACCACAGTCACGCTTAGGCTTGGACTATTTGGGTGAGAAAACCTCCAGTAGTGAGTCAGGACATAATTTGTTCCCGTTTCTGAGAGGTCCCAGGCCCCCCCACAATTTTCTGCCCCAGACTCTACAATGGCAAAGCTCCAGCAGAAGGGAGAGGATGTGATGAGAACAGCTTGGTTCAGCTTTCCTGCTGAAGCCTTAACCAAGCTCTCAATTGCACCCACACCCCGCTCTTCTCAAAGCGGTGGGGGCTTGTGCTGCGGATAATCAGTCAGCTACGTGAATTTAAATAAGCTGGCGATAACACACTGATGCTTCCAGTTAAGGCACCAATATCCTAGAGAAATTCTTCCACAGGACAAGGGATGGAGCAAGGGGTAGGGAACAAACAGGTCAGGGCTATATTACCCAAAGCACGTGATTTCATAAAGCACTATGATGCACAACACCAGCACAAATGAAGTTACTCTGGTGAAAGATCTCTCAGACCCATAACAGGCAAAGGTCTCTCATTTTTTTCCCCCCATCTGCCTGCCAGATGATTACAAATCCATCACAGTTGGAGGACTGACTGCAGAGGGAAAGAAGTTGTACAGAGCCTCTCAATATGTCCCCGATTAAGCAGTACATGACACTGGATATCCAGTTTTGCTGAGAACACCCGATACCTTGAATACAGATAATCATTTAAACAAAGCCTTCCAAAAATAAATTCAAGACTATTTTGATTTGGTCAAACTAGAACACCTCTACCCCTCCTCCAAGAGAGCTAGAACTTTTAAAAAAAAAAAAAAAACTATTTGGCAGTTTATAAAGTTCAACTCAAGCTACAACTGTTTTACCTCCCAGACTTGCAGAGCAGCAAAGTGCCGCTCAGTCACTACTGAGTATCTTGAGCAGGGAAGGAAGAAGCATTTTGGAAAACAAAGCACGAAAGCCACAGTTAGTCATACAGCCCTTGTGCAATACCAAAATGCCACAAGCAATTGCTCCTCCGGCAAGCTTGCAACACATCTGGACAGAAGAAATGCCTATCTGCTGGGCTCCGATACACTGGTAGAGGGGCTGATGGGGAGATAGCTGCAGTCAGGGAATTCACACCTTTGGCTCTCTGCAGGTCAATAGGTTTCCTATAAACTGCTCTACTTCCGAGCAGAAACACACGGGTCTCTTGTTCCAGCTGTTACAGAAGTGCTCCAGTAGCTGAGAAGGTCTACCAAGCAGATGAATACTTACCAAGTCTCTACACCAGTAGAATTAACTCCCACAATTGACCTGGACTGATGCTTTTCTCATGGCAAAGACATGTCTTTCCCTTCTAAACAGATGCCCCCAGATTTTAGCTGAAAAATATTTTTCTATTTCCACTTTTATTTCTCAAAAAGAGGCAAACATCTTTTTACAAACTACTCCATTAAGAGCAGACCCTGAACCAGAGACATTTGCAAAAAGCAACTTGCCATCAGCCTGTAGGACAGGAGCCTCTGCTTATGAGTTGAAGGAACTCTGCATTTTACCCCGGTAACTGTGACTTGAAGGATTGAAAACTGTACATTTGTAGGTGGTCAGCTATTTATCACCGTGCAGGGAAGAGTGGAGAAAAGCCAGCATTTCCAGAGCAGCACGTGGTTTTGAAGAGCTTTTGTTCAAAGACTCCATTTTCGGGTAGCCAGGCAGTAAGGAGAAGCAAGCTGCTGGTTTGAGGCATAAATCAAACGTTTTGTTAATGCTAGTTTTGCTTTCACCCACTTCCTTTAATTCAGCCTAGCCTCAGTCCAAGTCCAGCTGAAGTCAAAGAGTTCAATACCCACCACTTTCTGTTCCTGTTGTCTCGATGGGAAGTTCCTGCATGCAAACTACCATCTCAGCCTACCTCCTACCTTCTCAGTTCCTTTGTTGATGCTTTTAGAAAGTTTTTGTTGCATCACTTTGAAGAAGAAAAAGACAAAGACAAATTTACTCTTTAGAAGTGGAATAAATTAACCAGAAATGAAAGGAGATGCACCAAGTGAGTCCATATCAGCAGTCAGAGGTAGAAGCTACAGCAGTGTACCACAGCTCCCTGCGAACTCACACCCCATGCAGGCAGGCCCTTTGCTGGCCACCCTCCTCTCCTCTGAAGCTATCTCTTTGATCTTGCTCCACCATCACCTTTTCCAGGTGAGGTGATCTTCACCTAAACCACTCTCAGCCAGGCTGATGCAAGGATGAGCTTGTATTTAAGGTTTATACTGTGACCAAGTAACTGAATAAAGGAAACATCTGTTAAGTCACTCTGACAATAGAAACAACAGCCCAGAAGAGTGCATGTTTTTTTGCTCACTGTATGCATTTAGAGAGCTGTCACCACAGTGCAGCACCACTTAGAGTACCAATGCCACTTGGCAGTAGCACTGAGGACCAGCTTTGCCACGTATGTTAGGGCTGAACCAAGCCTAGGGGTCAGTGCCGAAAAATTTAAAGAAAGAAAATTAACTCCTTACTCCACAGGCAAGGAAGACTGTCTACAAACTGTTCTGAAAAGAAACAGCATTCCCATTCTTCCATGCAGGTTTAATTCTGACTTCAAGGGCCTACAAAACAAAAAAGTTAATCATTTTACAAGTGTATGGAAGATCACTGACTGCAGCCTGGTTTTCCCATTAATTTCTCACCAACATTCACTGCCTTAGCTATAAAAACCTACGTATTCCAGAACATATGAAGTAAAGAAAGTTAAGGTGTTTCTTCAGTTTTTGAAGACTTAAAGAAATAATCTAATCTAGTGCCAGAAGTAATCTACTCTCTCACCTGTTTGGCATATGTTACAAATTATCTGTACTGTCTCTGACTATGCTTTTGGCTGTTTTGATGGCCTTGATCTCTTCAAAGTATCCATGCAGAACACATGAGCATTGAATTCTGCTTTGAACTTCATTTCCACCCCCCTCTCCCTCAAAAGCAAGAAACACAGCTGGCATCTCAGGCAATGGGTGCAAGTCAAAGTAACTTTAACAAAGCTAATAGAATTTCTTTCTGCTGCTTGCTACTTCAGCCAAGTGCCATTTTGTTTAGTCTTTAGTTCTTCGGATTTTATTTAATAAAAAGCCTTACGGAAGTATTTCAGCCTTTCTTACTGCAGCTTTTTAATGGTTAAAGCTAGAGATAAAAGTGCTTATTTTCAGAGAGAGCAGTGATTATTGATGCTTTTTGTAGCCTTCAGAATTAACTTCTCACTCAAAGGAAGAGACTGCAAGTTGTGAGGAAATTAAGTGTTTCCTGCTTAATTTGAGAAGCTGATGCCTGCATTGTGACCCACAGATAAGCAGTGCATAAAAATAAAAATGCACTGACGAGCTTTAACAAGTACTTCCCTGCTTTCCTGTCCACTGAATAAGAGCTATTGTTTTGCTTATAGAGCTGGTTTATAGCTTACAGCTGGTGTTTTAAATCACACTATGATATCACAGAGCAAGAGCTGCCAAGTACTCTTGAACTCCTTGATGAGTAAAACATATACGCCAAGTAATTCACCTCAAAGACAAACATCAGCATCACTTCTCTGACCACTAGACATAACTACTAATGGGTACCAAGGGGCCACGTAAAAAGCACTTTGTTTTTCCAGTCTGGCAACACAATGCAAGAGCACCTTCCACTTCTGGTGAAGGAAAAAACAAACCCTTCTTAACCATTCCTGCCACATGTTACTATTCTGAGACACCACCCTGAGTCACCATAAGCTGCCAAAAAATTTATTAACCACAATTAAAGCTGTTAAACCAGATTGAAATCAGCAGCTTTATAAGGAAATTTGAGGTCTAAAGTTAAAAATTACGCCATTAGCATTACAGCAACTTGTACAGCACCAGTGTATGTACATATGAATATACTTCGTGCCACTCATTTGCACACAATATTCAAAAAAAACTTTAAAAGACTGTATTAAACTGGATTAAAAGATAGCTTGTTCCTTAATTGTAAGCTTCCTTCTTGCGGATACAGCAGATGCAACATTCAATGCAAAACTGCACCTTTGGTTTGCATTCAATCAAGATAGCACTGTCAGAGAGGTGATCCAGTCTCTTGACCTCACTTCCCTTACACTGCTCATTCATACAGTTACCTGAAGGCCTTTTTTCTTTTTTTTGCTGTAGCACTGATATTCAGAGTAGAAAAATTCTAGGATTCACAGGTTTCCTCTACATTGATCCTTCCCATAAAACAGAAAGTACTGCATCAGTTCTTCTTCCTTCGCTGATAGGTGTTCTTTTGCCTGTTGCTGTCCTTCTCAACTTTTATTTTCTTACTTGAAAATTTGCATTCAAGTTTTCACACACTTTCTAAATTTGCTTCTGATTTTTGCACCTTCAGTCAAAGCTTTCATTTTCTATGCCTCAAAACTTCAGTCTGTAACACAAAATAGGGCATTAAAGAAACATGACAGAGCTAGAAGAGATCAAATTGCATTACTTCTCAAACTTTAGGAGCTTCCTTTTACATATACACAATGTGAAGCACGGTGCCTTCACAATGTGAAGTTTTAGAGCACAGAGACTTGCATATGAGTTTGCTAAGCTATGACATAGTGAGATGTGTATGACATCTACAAAGTGATTAAAAGCAACCAGAGCTCATCTTCTGGAAACGGCCACATCAGTAACGTGTTAGTTCCAAAGATAATCAGTTGAAGGACCAAGCTCAGTAACTCGCTGAACAAGAGTTTATTTGTACACGGTCACTGGTTCTTAGACCAATTCACAACTGTTTACAGAGTGAGTGACGTGCACACGAAGTGGGATTGTGCAGAAGAGCCCCACAACCACGTTAAGTCTTGCACAACCACCAATTATCATACAGAGTGAAGAGACATCACTGTTTTCTGAGGAGGCAGGCTATCACCGAGAAGCCTTTAACGCAGCTCTGCATTTAGAGCAACACAAACTTTTTGTTGTTGTTGTTTTCCCCCCAACACTAGTGATTGAAGACAGGAATGATGCAGATGCAAGACAAGGCTCCCTAAAGGTCAGAAAAAGCAGCCTGACTCCAGACACTCCCCACTGTGGGATTATTTCTACTTGGGTAAAGAGGAGACAGCCCTCAGGTGCCTCAAAGCCCTTTCTGTCAATTGTCATTGTGGTCACTGACACAGCTGCTTACAGAGGCCATTCAGAGCAGTCTTGTGCTTGCAGCTCCATACATCCTACACATCTCAGTGAAGGTCAGTTTTACATGGATTGATTTAACACACAAGCCTCAAGTCTGAGAGCAAGATACAAAAGCAGAAGCAAGCACGATCTTGTCTACAGAAGTCACACCAGGCGATCATGAGAGCTAAAAAAGGGACTAACTCCCCCACAACAGGTATGGTTTGCTGGTATAAGGATGTGGGTGATGGCAGTTCCTCCTACAAGGGCTGTGTACCAGCCCATGGCAGCATCAGGTACCTTTAGATCAGGTAATGTCACTTACGCATTAGAGAAGTAGAGAGCTTAAAGGCAACCTTTACTTACTGAAGGGGAAAAGAGTCACACCCCCAAGCCAAAATAATATGGAACACTAAGGACAAACAGTTCAGTACATCTGACACGCAAGCTGAGGTCCCAGTCACACTGACATGGGCATCATGTGACTTATTTCTCCAGTTCTAGACTTTAGTCCTGCTGTCAGGGGTGTCAGGCACTTAAAGTGGCAAACAGAAGGAAGCTTAACCTAAACTACTCTCAAGCTGAACTCTGACCCTGTTTCTCCCCCGTTTTTTCTGAAAGCAGACACATACCAGACTCATCACAGACTCAGACGTCAGTAAGTGCTGATGCTGACCCCTCAAGCAATGTTCTAGGTCTCCAGGCTTCCACGCCAAGCAGCTCTGCTTAGAGACTGTAACTCCACAAGGAAATTTCCAGCTTTTGCAATTCTGTTCTGTAATGTACAACGTTAATGAACTGTTCACTGTGCTTAAGAGATAACTTTCTAAGCAACGGGATTCATGCAAGCTATCTATCTAGATTATTCAAAATTGTCTTTCATGGAAGTATTGAATATTTAAAGACTATTCAAATAATTTTGCTTTTTAACAGAAGTGTGTTTCCTTTGTGACAGCATAATAGTTTGCCATATTGCAAAAACATTTTTATATTGTTATTTTTAATATAAAACAATAACAGAAAAGCTATAATCAAAACAGCAACTTTAACTATGAAAGAACAGAGGCTGATGATTCAAGCCCTAAGCAACTTTCATGTAAACAAACATCATCAGCCCTCAGAGGTGGCAAAGTATCACCACCCCTATTTAATATGGTAATCACAGTATTTATGTTCCACTACAGAATCATAATGTAATTACAAATTCCCAGACAGCTGTGCTCAGCACACGATTCATAAAGGCTGGAGAGCTGCCTGTTAGTTCTGCACACCATGCCACTGATAAACAAAAGTTTTACGCCTCTGTGTGATTAGACCTTTTATGCTAGCCCTACATCTTTCAGGTGACAGGCAACAACATCCAAATCTGATGATAGGAAAACACCCAAAAACCCAAAACGTGAATAGGCACACATCTCCCACCATGTACTGTGATATTTGTAAGCCTTTGGGCAGCAAAGGTGAGGATTTCAGAACCTGTCAGCAGGATCCAATTGCCACAGCAGGTACTCACAGCCAACAGGATTTGCTTGAGGTAATGGAAGAAGAAAAACAAGGATGAAGTTGAAGAGAATGAGATCTGGCATCACCTTTACAACAGTGCCACTGGGATTTCCCCTTCCCTCCTCTCAAAATTTATCTACCTCCCCAAATCCACAGATCCCAGGCACATGGCAGCTCCAAAAGGAGACAACTCCAAAATAGGATGAAGACAGAGGTGTGAACATGGTGACAGAGGGCGGATCAGGCCACAGGATGACTACCACTGATACGATGGCAGCAATGCATAACAGCCAGCGTGCTACAACTGGGTGTCACACAGCAAGATACACCACAGAGCTGATATCCTGGCCAACACCAACACGCACTGCAGAAGGCATCTGCAGTATGAGGTAAAGGGCTAGCAGGAAAGCTGGTGGAGGGACCCAAGCCTCCAATCACTCCCTGAGCAACTTGAAAGTGTTCATTAGGTGGAGATGTTCTCAACCCTCAGGAATTCCATAGATTTTACAGGCAAACCCCTGGAAGAAGACCACTCACAAGCAGAAACAGACCACAGCAGTATAATCTCAGTGCATGGATGCACGCTTAAATGCACCACACTCACCTCTCAACTCTAACAAGGAGAACTTTGACTCTAAAATTATCTTGTATCTAATTCAGGATGACCTTACGCAGCTTACCTGTTTTCTTCAACTCTGTTCTCTCTGAAAGCATACCCCTCCCATTTTCATCTTCCCATGAAGACTTCACCATCTCCAACACCGAGATGTTCAATCCCCACGCCACCACACAAGATGTGGTGCCTGTGCATTAAACATCTCCCTCCCACAGCTCTCCCATTTAGACCAAGGCATAAGACCCAGAACCAGGCTGCACGCTGCCTCCAGCCGGAGCCAGACAGTGCCAGAAATGTCTTCTCCTCTCACTACGCCTCCAGGCAAGAGGATCCATTACCTCCCCAGCAAAGTCTGGGATAGTGAAGGTCAAGATTCAAACCTTCCATGACACATCAGGAGAAACTGGTTACTGCTTTGGGAAAACTGAAGGGGAAAAAAAAATGATTTTGAGGCTTCTGCAAGGGGACTGCACCAGTGCTTATCAAAATCATGGTCTGCACACATGCTATGGATTTCACAAACACACTGAGAACTGTTAAAACCACCAACAAAATACAGCTAAGGTTAGTAACAGAAATCTGATTCCTATTTTAAAGAAACAAATAATCCAGGGGATGTATGCAGGTATCACTGGAGGTGCAGCTGACCAAGCCACAGCAAGGCAGGCACCTTGTGGCTGCAGCCAGCTGCTTCACCTACAGCAGGAGCACGGAAAAAGAGCCTTACCTGAGGAATTCAGCACCGCAGCACCCAGAAAGCTACAAAAACATGCTAATTAGCTAGATTAGGCACCGAAGAGCAGCAAACACCCCTCGATCCCCATGGAAACGACCCGCCTGAGGACCCAGCCCTCTGCCAAGCCCCGCCAGGCTTTCCCTCAGCCAGCACAGCACCCGGGCAGGGAGAGAATGGATATTTTACTGCAAAACCCGCAGCTCCTACCTGCTGCGAGAGGTAACGCGTCAGGTAAGGGGCTGGAGACGGCGGCGGGGCACCCCGGCGGCGGCGGGGCGCCAGTAAGGCACTGAGCTGGCCGAGAAGAAGGAGAAACAGCAGGAGGGGGAGGAGGAGGCGCGGCATGGCGAGGCCTTGGGGTGCTGCCCGCTGCCCCGCCGCTTTATGGCGGCCCCACCGCCCCCTCCCCGGCCGGTGCCGGCAGGAGCCGGCGAAGGGGTGTGTCCACGCCTGCGCCCCGCGCGGGGCGCTCTGAGGGACGGTGCCGGAAGGGGAGGAGTTTCCGCTTCTGTGGGCGGGCGCTGAGGGGGTTGGACGGTTGCGATTGGTTGAGATGAATGCGGACGGCGCGCGCGCCCTCTCGCGGTTGGCCGGCCGCAGTGGCGGGCGTGAAGTGGGAGGGGCTCGGTGGCGCGTGAGGCCGGCACCCTCGCATTTCATTGGGTGGAGCTGGGGGAGGTCTCACGCCGCGCTGCGTCGCCATTGGCTGAACGCCTCCTCGTCTCCGCCCTTAGCAACGGCCCTTGGCAACCACCCGCACTTCCGCCTTCTTCTCAGGGGCCGCGCCAGGCCCTGAGGCGGCGGGGACCGGGCCGAGGCCCCCGCGGCGGGGCGTAGGGGGCCTGGGGGGGGGGGGGGGGGGGGTGCGTGGAGCCCCGCGGCTCCCTCCGGCCCTCCGTGTCCTCTGGGAGCTGGAGGCGGCGGCTGCGCTGAGGTAAAAGCAGCGGTGCGAGCCCTGGGAGCCGCCAGGGGGCAGCGGGCGCCCGTGGAAAGCGGCGGTGAGGAGCGGCGGGGGGGGGAAGCAGGAGCTGGGGGTCCGGGCCCTGCCTCTGGGCTTAATGCCTTCGGTGGGGCCGCTGCGTTTGGTTTTGTGAGAAGCGAAGTCGTGTTTTTGCGGTAGAAAACTGACCGTCTGTGTGCAAAGGTGGTTGTGTGGTCACAACAAATAGAGGTGCTCAGTGGGTAAGTGGGCAATAGAAGGCCTCGCTGTTCCAAATGAGGTAGAAGCTAGAGGAAAACAGGGTTAGCAGCGTGAGGACAGTAAAAATAATGAAGATCACAAGTTCTCAAAAAATAAGAAATAAGAAATGAAAATAGGGAAAAAGGAGAAATTAAAGGCTTAATTTAAAAAAAAAAAAAGTACATATATGTTATAGATCAGGTGTTGGGTAATAGGAAATAAAAGGTTATGATTTGTTTGCATAAAATATGCTCCTGATTGACAGGACACTTGCCATTGCAATCACGAATAAAATAGCTTCACAGAAGATCCTGTCTGAAGAGAATTATTGAGAGTTTTCTCACAGTTTGAAAGGCTAGAAAACATGTGTTTGGGCTGTGTTCGCTTCCGGCCTTCTGGTGGACGTTATTTATACCATAGAAAGCGTTACTGGGATTGAGCCCCTTGCTCTTAAGGGGTCTCTTAACATAACCCATGGAAAAATACAAATTTTTCTATGCTTTAATTCTGAATTTTCAGCAGAATACTTAAAATATTTGCTGTACTTTCAGGAATCTCTTTAGTTCTTTCAATAAAAAGTTCAGATAGGTCACAGTATGCTTTGTTTATATAGTTCTGAGTTGAAAAGCAATTGAAATGTGGAGCACCTGCTGATTGCTCTAAGTCCACCTTTGGGGGTGCTTCTATTACTTCTTTTTATTACTTCTTTTTTCAGTGTTGCTGTGTTTTATTCATACTGTGTGGTGGTGTCTTGTACTGTAAGTAAAACAAAAGAGTTCTGTTTAAGCACAAATTGAAGGTGGGCACCACTTAATCAGTCAAATGAGTTCCTGCTAATTTATGTTCTGAAGCGAAATGTTTCATTTTGGTTGACCCTCCAGTAAAGCTTTTGCCTTTTATTGCATTTTATTTTTTTTTCTCCAGGCCTTTCTGGCATAGGGAATATTTGGTTATCTGATTTTTTTTTTTCCTCTGAACTACTCAGAATAATGACTTCAGTCACTCACGTTTTTCTAGTACATGTGTTACAGTTGTTTTTACCAGAATGCTGAGAACAGTGCCCCTAAGGGCCAAGGAATTGGCCAAGACTTGAACTATTTTGTAGCAAAGTATGAACACAATGTCAGTGTTGATTATAAAACGACTTTTAACTTACAAAAGCCATATTCAAGTCTCCTTTATCTCCTTAGCCCTCGACTTCCCTGAGGGAGTTATGGGGTGAAGAAGTGGAATTCACTTCCTATTCTGGGTTTGCTCTGCAGTATACATTGAAAGGAGATTTATAAATAACTATTACTGCAATAAATGTGCTTTTTCAAAGAAGGATTTATAAAGCCTTGTTTACATCAGCTGTAGAGAACATTTTGGTAGCTAACATTGGAACTCTCTGATTAACGTTTCATAAAACTAGAAGTCATTAAACATTTTGACTTGGTTGTTTCAGATGATTCTGTGAGCACATGAACAAAGTGAGAGGACTCCTGGCTGCCTCTGTAATTTCTGTCCAGAACTCCTGCTTCATTTATCCAGCTTGTCAGAGCTGCTTTTCTAGGCTGGTGCTGAACCCCAAGAGGTACGTGCTGTAAGCTGTTCCATCCCACTGGCTGTTTGCTGTCAGAGGCCTTGCAGGTCTCTGAGAGCTGAGCACAAAGTTACCACTAACTAATCAGAGAAATAAATGATAACTAACAAATACCTGAAATTAACACCATTTGGATTTCTTTAAAGTCCTGTAGCAGTTTGGAGATCATTAAGAATCAAGAGTTATATTGTGCCACATGAAGTCAAAGGACAGTTCAGGAGAATGCAGATGTGTGTTAATATCTTCCACCTGCGTCCATTGCACTTCGATTCTTCGGTGCTGTTCTGAAGTTAGAATGCATTAGTTAAAAGCCCCTGCAAATTAAACCATATATTTTCTTTATTTCTTCTTATTCTGTGTGTTCAATGCATGATGTAATTCAGTATGATTCTTCCACTTGCTGTGTGTCCAGGTAGATATGAGCTTTCCTTTTTTTTCCTCCCACTGTTAATGTTAAACAGATGACACATAAAAGAACAACAAATCTATGAGTATCAGCACAGAATGGAAGGAGCTGGCTTTGCAAAGGAAGGATATCTGTTGCTTCACATGCTGAAGTCAAAGATACAACAGTGCTGTTTCCTGATGATTTTTTTAATCTAGGTTTTATACTAAGCTTCAGAAAGAAAAATCCCAGAAGACAGCAAAACGCAAACAGACAGAGGTGCCAAGGAGTTCAGAATCCCCCAAAGGTCATTCAAAGCCCGCTGTGTCTCTCCAGCTTGACAACAGACTAGCATTTAATCAATCTACCAAAGAAGCCAGATTGATACAGGCCCCTTGCTGAGCTTATGTTAATATTCATGCCTCAGGGGGTAAAGACCAAGAAATAATCTTATAATTTGCAATGGAATATTAAATGCATTATTCTAGTGGCATTTAAACTGCAGGTAACTTCTTAGCTCCGCAGTGAAGTTCACGTGTTCAATTTGGTTTTTATTATTTTCCTGTCTTGTCAGGTTTAACTGTCCAAAGTGTGGCTGCACAGGTGAAGCTAAAGATGCAGGGTACAGATATAGATTGTCCCTGAAGATTGCTGACACAAATGATTTGTTTGACATTACTGTGTTTGGAAGTTGCTTAGATCCATTCTTTGGTGTCACTGCGGGAAATCTGCAAAGGTAAGGAATGCGTTGCTTCTGCCTATATAACTAATGCTTTTTTGTCAACCTCAAAAAAAAAAAATGAGATGAGCTTGGATTGTGGGGAGACAAATGGGGAAAAAAGCTGTTAAAACACTCCCTTCAAGCTTTTCCCTGGTACCCGTAACTTTGAGAAAATGGTTGAGTTTGGTTTCCTGCTGAAATATTGAAATTTTGATATGTATTACTTTTATGTAAGAAATCTCTGCTTTTCTGCTGAAGATATATTAGAGCAAGTCTGGAGGAGGCCACAAGGATGATCAGAGGGCTGGAGCACCTCTCCTGTGAAGACAGGCTGAGGGGGTTGGGGTTGTTCAGCCTGGAGAAGAGAAGGCTCAGGGAAGACCTCACAGCAGCCTGCCAGTACCTAAAGAGGGCTACAGGAAAGCTGGGGAGGGACTCTGTCAGGGGGTGCAGTGATAGGACAAGGGGGAATGGTTTAAAATTACAAGAGGGTAGGTTTAGATTAGATATAAGGAGGAAATTCTTCACTCAGAGGGTGGTGAGGCCCTGGCACAGGTTGCCCAGAGAAGCTGTAGATGCCCCATCCCTGGAGGTGTTCAAGGCCAGGCTGGATGGGGCTTTGGGCAGCCTGGCCTGGTGGGAGTTGTCCCTGCCCATGGCAGAGGGTTGGGACTTGGTGGGTTTTAAGGTCCCTTCCAACCCAAAGCATTCTGTGATTTCTGTGATTTCCATTACTAAGATGCTGCCAAGTGAGTTTCACCATTTAGTTGGGCCCTTGGGTGGATCCTTCCACCTAAATTTGAGATGATGTAATTTTCTTCATCTAATGGCAAATTACGAAGTAAGTTGACTTTTTCAGAAATGTAAACATATTTTCAAATCTTGTGGCAAAATTAAGTCTTAAGGTAAAAAGAGCCTGTCAGGTTTGTGGGGCTGTTCATTTGTTTTTGGTGTTCGGATTGGGGTTTTTGGTTGGTTTTTTTTGGTTAGTGTGTTTTTCTTGTCAAAATTTTTTTTGGTTTGGTGTTGAAAGGGATGGATTTTTGGTTGTGTTGTTGTTGTATTTTGTTGTTCTTATTGTTAGGATTAAGAAAGAAGTGTGCCTCTTACAGCTTTTTTTTTAATGGGACCAGATTTTCCTTTAGCATTGAGGGATTTCTAAGAAAGGCTGTTAATCATTAGAGCCTGACCACCCACATTAAAAGCTTCAGACTTTCTGATACGTCAAATTGCAATGATAAGATACTTAGATATGTTCCCTTTTTCTTTCTCTCTGTTTTTATTTTCCACTGATTCGTGTTATCATCGGGTCAAAGATAACTCTTTCTAAATCCCATATTAACAGCATTAAAAATACTCTTATGGGAGTCATTCTCCACTAGACCGCTGTACTACTGTGAACTGTGAAAAGCAAAACTAATTGCATGGCTTGATATGGATGCTGCCATTGCTGTAAAGATGCAGGCAGAAAGGATGTGTAAGTAACAGCAGCATACATGGCAGCATTATAATATGTAAATCATGGTGCTGATCCAAAAACTGGAGCCACGTAAGGAATACCCAAATGTTGTATGCATATTAAACCTATATGAAGTATTGTTTAGTTTTATTTCACTGTAACAAATTAAGTGAACTAAACAATTAATTTTAGAGGTTCACGATTTCCTGTGTTCTGTCTGTTTAGTTTAAGCTACCACAGTATCTTCTCTTTAGTCTGTTCTACCTACACTACAGCTGAACAGCTGTGTAAATCTTACTGCATCGATGCATTATTTCTGTATGTTTTTACTCCAGGTGTATTGAAGACTTTAATCAGCTGTCAGGAGAAACAAACAGAGATGCATCTCCAAGAGTGTTAGTTGAAGCAGTTGAAGCCTGTTTCATTGGAAAAAGATTTATATTTGGAGTGAAGGTAATTTTTAATCCATATTACACTCTTATAATGAGTTTTTTCATTAAGTTGTAGCCAGCTGGGGGTATAAACTTATCAAGACATTTTTTTCAGAATGTCAGTATCCTGAGGAGAAAATTTGGGGCTAGAATATGGGAATGATTCTGCTCCTCTTCCTCAAATTCTTCTGTTATTTTAAATGAGTCACATTCAAAAGCCATCTTGAATGGCAGTAGTCAGCTTGACAGCTCGTCAGGGCTGCTTTTCAGAGAGGCTGAGCAATGCCAGCTCCTGTGTGTGTCAGTAACAGCTTGGAATCTGTATTTAAAAAAAAAAAAAAGCATATACAGTTCAAGCATGAAACAGACTGCCTTTGCAAGCCTTGCCTTACCTTTCCCATGCTGCATAGTCTTCTGGTTTCTGAAATGTAGGGAGATGCACACATCCCCTTGCAACATTTTGACATTTCTGGATTTAAGAGTGTTTAAAAACGCTGATAAAGTACAGCTGCTGAACATACGCATCTGTGCTTTGCCTGTGTGCTTAACAGACTCTGAAATATTAGCTGTTTGTAATATTTCCATGCGAACTGTCTTTTAAGTTCTCTTAAAATGCTGCTTTTGAGGGTCATTCATATTTTGAAGTCTGCTGATGAAATCTTACCTGGCTCAGGTGTTTTTCCTCACCCACAAAACTTGTATCTGAGCCAAGATTTTCTTCATGTTGTGTCTTAAGCAATGGAAATTGGAGAACCTTGTGGATTAACTTTATTGAGCTAGAACCATTCACCAGCTCTCTAGGTTTAATACCTTTACAAATATGAGTAATCCTTTTGTATATCAACAGCCTTGTTGCTGCTTTTGCACACACAATGCCTGAACACGTATGCAAAGACCATTTGCTCAGCCTGTAGCTACAGACATTTCTATATCATTTTGTTCAGCTTTGCCTACAGTTGCACTCTCCCAGACATAATTCAAAATCAACACAATATACTTTTAAAAAATACAGAGAGGGATGTATAAACATACATATGTATTTTAAGACTTACATAGAAAGTCATTGTGCTTGGCTAACAGTCTTTGATTTCAATCTTTGCACCGTGCATGGATTCAGGGAATAGAAGGGTGGATGAATCTGAAGACAACTATATTTGCTTTTGTCCTCTTTGGTATTGTCAGACCTTCAGGGGGAGATAAAAGAAGGTTTATCCACTTCTCAAAACATCAGATACTCCCTCTGCTTTTAATATCATTTTCTACCCGCTGTTTCTTTGGAGAGTGGAGCAGGTGTTACAAGGAATTGCTGCTGAAACTCCTTTGAAATACTGCTCTCTAAATGTATCTGAGAAGATAACGCTTGTAAATTACTCCATGAAATGGAAATATTGCATAGAAAATAACATGCTGGCTTTGGTAGCTGAGCTGCCAAGTCAGGTAGCTGGTACCAGAGTGCTTCGCTTCAAGTATTACCCAGTGCCTCCTAGACAAAAGAAAAGCACTGGCATCAGGCAGCTCGCCAGTTGCACAGAACTGTACTGGAGGAAGCTGTGGAGCACCCAGTGCCCTAATGGGAGGAAGAAAATTTCTGTGAAGTTCTTGCTTAGAATTCTTGGTTGTTTTTCCAGCTCCAAAACTCTGCATAATTGCAGCAAGCAAAGTGCCTCTCACTGTGATGCCCTTTATAGCCCTTGCCAGTTCTTATTTCCCAGGGAGTGCTACTTTGTGTGACAGACTGTTTTGTCTTCTCTTTGCTGCAGATTCTGACCTAAAAGGGATACCTAAATTTAAGCCTAACTTAAACGGCATGCCTTAATTATTTTTTTGTCTTAAACCAAAGCATTATACTAATTTTTCCTTTCCCCCTTCAGGGTTGTGCAAGTGAGGATGGAGGGTGTTCTTTTGCCAGCAGCATCTTGCAAAACTGTTCCAGAATTAACAGAGGTACAAAAACCCTTACAGCTTGCCAGATCTTCCTGCCAAATGCTGCTGTTACTGGCTTTACTGTTATCACCTACTTCCATCGGCTCCTGCAGTCCAGGAAATTCAGGAACCATAATAACAGCTCACACTTACCTGATTCATTGTCACCTCCAATAGATGAACCTGTCAGCGAGCTCAGCAGCTTGTCTAGCTGGAACAGAAACTCCTGTTTTGTTCAGTCTAGTGGCGGAGAAAGTTTTTTAGGGTGCTGGCAGCAGTCCTTCAGCCTGACTTCATCTGTTGCTTGGGTAACAACGGAAGACTTTCCCACTCTGAAAGTGGGAAAGCTGGTGAGTGAACAGCATGAAGAAGAGGGGAGGCCTGTCTCTGCAGAATCGTGCAGTGTAAGCCTTAACAATCAAACTCTTTGGGAGTCACAGTGTTGCAGCTCTTCAGTGAGGGAAGAGAATAAAGAGGAGGAGGATGAATTAAATTCACAGCCTAGTCAGACTGACAGAATCTCTGCGACTGATAAATTAGAGAGAATTTCCTTCTCAGAGTCTAAGTGTTCACCTCCAAACCATTCCAGGTTGTTAAAAAATCCCTCAGAGTTTGGAGTAAAAAGCATTTACCCAAATACTAGTATTGGAAATGACTCTTACAAAGAAAAATCCCCAAACTCCCTTTTTTACAACAGACATACCTCAACTTCTAATTGTGTAAATGTTGTAACTAGAGTGTCTCAGACAGACTCTGTGCTTTGGGAAGAGCTCCCGTTCTCAGAAAGTCTGAATGAATTTTTAGCCAGAATAGAAGGTGAGAGTTTTGTAACGGCACCCAGTCTTGATGCAGGCCAACGTACCGCCCTTGAAAGCAGCAAGTTGAGTGTAGGTCTTAACAAATCATGTCCCAGGCAAGCCCCAGGAGTTGGTGGTTTACCTGAAGGGAGCATATCTGGGAGGTTCTTGCCACCAGCAGAGAAAGATAGTTGGGAGAGTATATCATTTGCTTGGCAGCAGTCAAATCCAAATCCTGTGAGTGATGAGGTGTCACAACGTGAGTCTTTCTGTAGCATTTCATCTTCAGCTGACAAGGAATGGGGAGCATCTTGTGTTATACCTAACCCTCGTCTACTTACTCCATCACAGTCCTTACTGGTTACATCAGAGTATTCTGCTTCCAGAAGAAACAGACAGCCCAAAGAAGCAGATACTGAAGTTTCAAAGTCAGCTTGTTCTTTTATCAGTCTGCAGCGTGCTGCTGAACGTGAAGAAAGCTTCTGTTTACAAAGGAGCAAGAGGGCTACCTGTGTGCAGTCTGTGCGTGATAGCTGTTTAGCTGGTAGTGGAAGTAAAGAAAATTCTTCTTATGAAGCAAACCAACGAAAAGGTCTTATATGCACAGGAACATGGGACTCTGATCCAGCAACTCCCAACAACACAAGGAGGATGTATGAAAGAGAATTAAAAACATCGACAGAACTGCAAGAAAATGCTTTCAAAAGTATAAATAAGAGAGAGGTGATACAGAACAGTAGCTGCCCTGAAGGCAGCTACAATGCTTCTGCTGATCTCTTTGATACAAGTGAGGTAGCAAAAACTGTAGAGTTCTTAAATAAGTCATCTAACTCTTTGATACAGGAAGGTAGGTTGACAGGAAAGGTCACAACTCCTGAACTGGGGCTTTTTCCTTTGGATGTTCCCTGTAACAGTTTAAAACAGACCCCTTCCCTACATAGGTCCCCTCTTGCTTTTCGTAAGCACAGTACACCAGTAGCGTACTCCTTTTATGATTCAGAATGCAATTCTGTTAGTGCTCAAGACTTTGTTCCTTATTCTGAGTCAACTCCTGTGGCAAAACCTGTCCAAAAACTGTGGCCTTTGGGGGAACAAAGCTCTCTTGTCACTATATTCACCCCTAAAAATCCTGCTAAAGTCCATTCCAAAAGCAAGCGATCAAGGTCTTCCTTTCAAAACACTCTGTTACAGCAGCTTACTGGCAGGTTAGTGAAACGTCAGAAGCTGTGTAATGGGGAAGAAAAAGAAAGTAATAGCTCTGTTTCACAGCTGTTCCAAAACAGCCAGTTGCCTGCCGACTTTGAAGAGTGGATCCCAATTTCTGGAAGCAAAGAGAACAGTGGAAAAGATGCATGCTTCAGAAGTGAGGGGTTAAACTCTGAGAATACGGCCGGGATTATAGCAACTCCTGTGTCTGCAGGTACCACCAAGGCCTTGTTTTTAAATGATTCAATCCTGGAAACTTGTTCCTCTTCAGAAGGAAAGAATCACCTCTCACGTGCAAATTATTCAGGGGTTATATTGGAAGGGGCAACAGGCTGGTCTCCTGAGTTGTTCTTCCAAGCAGAGCCCCTTTTTCTGTAAGCCAAAACAGTAAAAAATGATTTTATGCTGTGTTATTTTAAATTATTTTTAAGATTTTTTTTTTAGAATGACTCATATAAAGAAAAGAGATGTTTAAAAACCATTTTTATACACTTTTAGGCATATGTCTTCCTAAGATTATTTGCAGAACTTTGTACCATAGAGATGGGGAAAAGAGAATTCTGCTGTTAGTTTATTTTACTGTAAATTAAAACATGCAATAAACACTTATGTAAATGTGTGAGCGTTTAATAATCTCACTTTTACACATACAAATAGGTGAAGTATTCTCTGGTTCCCTATTGTCTCTTCCTCACTAGAAGAGCCCCTGAGTCCATGTCCCTTCCAGGTTCTTACTGGATGACTCTGGGGATCGATCTGAGATCGAACACACAGCTTCTGCAGTCGAGCAGGATATTGGTGAGCTGTGCCCCAAGAGCACAGGCATGCTGAGACTGCAGCATTCCTGCAGGCTGTGTGGAGACAACAGTTTCTCATGGCTACACAGTGAGTCTGCATAGGTAAATAGGCTACAAAAAAGTTCTTCCATAGCTGTTGGTGGTGGTTTTCTTCCTGTTGTTGTCCATGTCCCTCTTTGTTCTTTCCCCCCACCTTACAGTTCAGGAAATTGTGGCACAGGTTCTGATTTGTCCAGTATTAGCCTGAAGCCTAGTTCTGGATATAACTGAAAGACCCTAGGCAGCAAACCATTTTTTTTCCTCCTTGCTGTCCAAGATACTCGAGCACAGCCCAGAATTTCTTCCTGGTGTTTGAGGCTGCTGGAACAGTAGGTGGCAGTGCAAGAGGCTGGGCTCGGTACGGTCTTTCAGGCCAAAGCCCAGATCTCTGTAGTCCCTGGGTCCTAAACATAAATGGAAGAAAAGAAACATCCAATTGATGAAAATGATGAATATGATGGGGAAAAGAAAAAAAAAAAAAAAAAAAAAAAAAAAAAAACAGAATTAAAGGTAGTTAGATGAGATGACTAAAATAATGATGAATGTTGTACCTGTGAGTAGTCACAGTGACGTCAACCACGCAAACCACCGTGGCAGAGTGCAGCAGTGACGTGCTCTGACACACAGACCCCTGCGCAGGACTTTCTGACCCATCTGAAGGGGCATGCCAGTACCAGAAGAGGACAGATAGTTGTCATATGCTGGTGGTGAGTTGCCCAGCTGAGCTGCAGGCCTGCACTTTGCAGCAAGTCAGAGCCCCAGAACTGCTCTGTGGTTGCTCCAGGACAGTGCAGGGCTGTAGGGTGAGCCATCCTAGGTCTGTGTGTGCCTGCGTTTACTGATGTTCAAATAAAATCCTATACAATGAGTCTGTTAAGGGGAAGTGAAAAGGGAGTAAGAAATGCAGCCTACTTGGAGATGGTAAATCTGAATTTATGTCTTCTGTGGAAGAAATAAAGGGAAAGACAGCATTACCCACATTGACATCACTGAGTACAGGAAGGATCTGTTGAAGGGTTTTTAAGAGATTGGTGCCCTAACCAATAAAGCACATGATTAATTAAAACTACAGTCTCCTACATAAGATGAGACTGGTGCCACTGGCTCTTAAAGCACTCCCTTGAGATGAGCTGGACAAACACCCAGCTGGACAAAAACCCTACCGTGGGGGTTTGATCTGATCTGAATGATATGCCAGACCTGATGCATCTAGCACTAAAACACTGCCAGAACTTCTACGTTGTATACCTGACCATGCCTTGACATGAATGAAGTGTTTCATCCAAAGTAAGTGCTTTTTACATGATGCAATTATGTGTGTGTGTGTGTGGGGGGGAATAATTAAAAAAAAAAAAAAAAAAAAAACTAAAACACAGCATATTTAACACTGAAGGTAATTAACAGAACACTTGAAAAAACACCAAGTTTGTGGTTGATTCCCTAACCTTAGAAAGACATAAAGGGAGATTAGATTTTAAATTAGATGGGACTGTCTGTAAGATAGCATTGACATTCACACAGGGCAGTCAGAGCCCTCTGTTTTATGCAAGAGGACTGCACCAGTAAGACCAAAAAGTACTGGTGTGTGGCAGGTGCCAGTCAGTGAGCTGGCATCTGGGCAGAGTGCCCCAGGTGCTCTAAAGGAAGGCTTTGTACACCAGAGGATGGAGGCAGGCAGCAAGTTGTGTTGTTTTCACTCTTGCAGTCTGTGGGGCTTGCATTTCTCCCCCTGTGCAGGTTGTTCCCTTTTTGTCAGGAGCCTTTGTGCTCCTGCAGTGTTTCCAGCCCCATCTGCATGTAGCAAAGCCTGGCTCAAGCTTCCTTCTGTAGCGTAACCTTGCTGCTACACCTTCAATTTTAATCTATTCTGTTCTGTTCTACTTATCAAGGAGAAGGTTGCACATCCCAGAGGTTGTGTGGTTCTTGCAAGGAGGAGCAGCCCCTCCAGCCCAGGGAGCAGCACGTATGTCCCTGCAGTGCCAGGCTGGGCCAGTCGCACATCCTGCACACGCAGACTTTCTCCGCACCCCAGCTCATCTCTTACTCTCCCCAGGAGGAAGCTGGCCAGGCTTTTCCAGCCATCATCCCCACAGGGAGCACACTCCAGCCCTCACCTCGTTCAGTAAATGCTCGTTTCCCAAACTGTCTGAGCTTCAAGGATGTTTTTTTCCCCCTCCCTTTGCCCAGTTCCTGCTTAGAAGCACGCAGGGACCTTTCCCTCTGCAAATACCTTTTCCTGTTTTAGTGCTGACTCAGAGTGCCAGCTTCCTGGGGAAACGCAGAACAGATGGTCCAGCCCTCATGGCAGACATTTACCGAGGAAAGACTTTCAAGGTCGGTGGAAGAGGCAATAAAAGACACACGGTGTCTTCAAGCTTCACAGCTCATTTCTCACCGTAAGTGTTAGCAGAAGGGAGGAAATCTGATCTCCAGGATGTCAGAGCACAAACTTTATATATGGACCAAAAGGCTTAAAATGGGAGATCTCCTGTTTGGATCCCAACCCCAGAGAAAGGCAGATCATTAGGGAAGTCCAGCAGAAGAAGCTGTCTGCTGTGGGCATGAAGAGCATCTTGAATGCTGAAGAGAACTAGAATAAAAAAAAAAAAAAAAAAAAAAAAAAAAGACAAAAAAAGACAGTAGGGCAAAGAATATGAACCAACTCAAGCATCATCCAAACATCACCTTCATCCACACAGCCCCAGCATCCTGCTAGGACAAGAGTTTAACCAGCTACAGGTTTCAATACCCTGGAGTGAGGATGCTCCAGGATGCTCCCTCTGCCAAATACCACCCTCTGCTGACTGCAATTTGCATTTCTTTGGCATTTCCAACATGGCTATGAAGACTCTGGTTGTGATTTTTTTTTCTTTTGCTCTAGTGCAAATGGACAGTGCTCCCATGGACAACAGCTCTGCCTCTGCTCTTGCTACGCTGAACCCAAGCAGAAAGTCCTCAGCAGCCATCCAGCTGTAAGTCCGAATTAAATCACATCCTCCTAAAGGAATCAGTTTGTCTGATGTTAAAGGCAACTTTGCTTTGCAGATCAAATTGAAACAAAACTCAAACCTCACAATAAAGCAAATCAGACGCTTTAAACGCCAGCTGGAAAGGATGAAACATTTATTTACATACAGATACATATGTAAGCAATTTCTAAGTATAAAAAGGACATTACAAATGAACATGAAGCATCATACATTCACCATCCTGGTCATCCAAAATACATTCCTTTCGCAACCTCACTGTACCACACTTGACAACAGGAACTTAGAAAAAAAAACAAAACAAAACAAAACAAAACAAAAAAAACAGACAGGTCCAATGCTTCTGACAGTCTATGGTTCACAGGGTTCACAGTTTGGCGATTTGCTAACACCTACACCCTTTCCAAAGACAGCACTATCCCAGCAACTCGAGATAAATGGTCTGACCAAATGTAGGGCATTTTCTCCACTGAAACAGTTGTGCTTGATCATCACAAAACATGTCCGCTCCTCATCCTTTTGGCCATGTGTTTAGGACACTTAAGCAACCAGGGTTCTTGCTAGAATTCTGTACATTGTGCTAAATTCACAGTTGTTGGGGAAAATACAGCAGGTCTTTGCAAAACAGCTGAATGTGTGGGAAAAACTCCAGTCCAGGATATTCCTTTAATGCTGTGACTTCACTGGCATGGAAGTTGCAAACAAAATGCTGCTTTTAGTGCCTAAGCAGGCTTCTAAACTACAATTCAAGCTACAGATGATGGAATAAAATGTACTTTGTTTGTGGTGTAAAAAGAATTACGTGCTTCAGTATTGATTTGTTAGTAATCAAAGCTGAGAGTAATTCAGTTTCTCTTCTGTGGAAATGAAAACACCTTTATAACTTCTCTAAAAATTATCATAGCTTTTCAGGAAAGAGGAAACATTTTAGACCTGAAAAAAAAAAAAAAACTAAATGTAAGGCAGAGTATGGAGAACTTGTCAGTTAGATAACATTACAAAGGGAAACAAGCCAGTAAACATAAAATTAAAATGCCTACTCAATGTATTAATGAATTCAAATGGGATCTGGGCGAGTCTTTCTGTATAGATCAAAGGCAGTTGGGCAAAAAAAAAAAAAAAAAACAACTCATGATCTGAAAATTCACAGAAGAGCCAAATGTGTGCAGCAGAACAGAGTGAAGTGGAAATAAAAGAGGACCAGAAAGAGGCTTGTCCCATATTGACAGCTGAGTGACTGCAGCTGCTCCAGTCCCAGGGGGTTTATTTATTTATTTTTCTTTTGTAAACAGCTGTGGGGAGTGAAATGGATGTGACATATCTGCAGTGCATCTTGTTGTGCTAAAAAATATGGCACGTTTTAAACTATTCCTCTAAAACCCAGTGAGAGACTTGTCGCTCAAAGCCAGCATAGCACCAAGCAGTGGTGTTCCCCACTCCCCTCGTTAAATGGCCTTTTCTCCCCCAAAATATTGGCTTAGGAAGTTGTTATTTTTTTCCTTTAGTGCTATGTGGAGGCCCATGCTAAGGCTTTCTTCCAAACAGCTTGCAAGAGTGGAGGCAACAGCAGTGCCTGAAATCACCACTGCCCTCCCCGTCATAAACCAAACATTTCATCCTCACTCCATTAAAATGTCAAAACAATGTTCCCCGCTCCTCCACTCCCCTCTCCATAAAGGCTCGGCTGCTGGGGATGCTGTGGCTGCTGCATTTACTACAGCTCATGCCCACAGTGTAACCCAGAGCCTGGGTGATACCAGAGCACTCCCCAAGCAGAGCATCCCAATCCTGGAGCATCTCCCCATGAGGAGAGCAGCATCCGCCTGCGTGTTGGTGATGTACTCGCCTGCACCATCCACCACTGATTCTTCACACCTGAATCTCTTCTGTTGGTCCCACAAAAAGGGAAACTCCTCACAGGCTGCCCTGGCTGAGAATAGGCTTGTTGAACTAGTTAGGTTTATGCTTTCCCAATAAGAAAGTCAGGGTGGCCCAGATGACAAGCCATGGATGCTGATGTAAACTGCATCTTCTCAGAATCATGGGATCACAGAATATCCCAAGCTGGAAGGACCCTCAAGGATCAGCAAGTCCGACCCCAGGCTCCACACAGCACCACCGAAAAATCAGACCCTATGTCTCAGAGAATTGTCCAAACACTTCTTGAACTTGTGCAGGCTCGGCGCCATGACCACTGCCCTGGAGAACCTGTCCCAGTGCCCAACCACCCTAACCCTACTTCTAACAACCCATCTTCCCTGGAGAACCTTTTAGCACAGCTGAAAGTGTGACTCACACAAGCCATGTCATGTCCCTAGGCACCAAGGCTGGACTCCAGAAGATGCTCAGCAGGGACAACTCCGTGGTGCCCTCACAAGCATGCATGTCCTTGGGAGTGGTGTCCCAAGATAAGCAGTGGAAAAAGCATTGGCAAAGGTGGCATCTGCTGCTTCAGCTGAAGACTTGGTTATTTAATTATAGCACTAACCAGAGCTAAAATTATCTTCTGAACTTGCTGGAAAAGGAGAACGGCTTCAAAGAATGTGATCACATCCAGGAAGTGTTAATAGCTAGATATTAATGTGAAAACAGCATCAGAGAACAGCACGGCCAGCTCCTGTTTATCCACAGCCAGGAGAACTGAGCTCTTAACCCTGGCTGTACTCTTAAAACCAGAACAACCTTTCCCTGACAGCATTTACTCATTGTTGTCTCGGTTTCAGCTATATCTGGGTTTTCTTTGCCCAGTTACCCAGCTGACTGTGCTCAGAGGTGCACGTAACGGAGATGACATTTCCTCTGGATCTGTGACTCCCAGTTTGTAGGGGGGAAAAAAGAAAAAAAAAAACAACACAACCACACCCATAACTCCCATGGCATAGTTTTCACTTCTGCTTTAAGTTACAGCTCATTCACATGAGGGGAAAGGGTGCGATTGCATCCATGGGTGATGACAGCCAGCCACCTATCTGGGCTGGATATAGCGCAAAAGGCGGCTTTGGGTCAGTTCAGCTCGGTGGTGAGTGAGGCAGTAGGCTGATGTGGGAGTCTGGCATCTCAGCCAGCGCATTAACCCTGTCGTCTGTTCTTCCAGCCAAGATAAATCCTAAACGGAGGCAGATGGGAGATCTGTAACCTTTACAGGACATTCAGCTACATTTCAAGGGGGTGATTGCATTTCGAAGACACAACAGGTTCCAGTTTGGGCTGCTTTCTTCAGGATGCACTCATCACCCATGGGAGATCAAGCAAGCAGCTCCCCACCACTCGTTGTCACCAGAAATCAGGACTGTCCTTCAAAACGATGATCCTTTGTGGACAGTAACTAGAGCAATTATTACCCACAGCAACAAGAGGACAGACTCAGTTGATACGAGCAAAGAGAAACTGGCTTCAAGAGCCATGTTCATTCAAAAAGCTTATAAAAGATCTGAGGAAGAAAACATTTTGATATAACAGCTTTCACTGAGCTGTCACTATTAGAATTGCCCAGAGCATTTCCTTTGGCTCCAATGAGTTTTCTTGTGAGCCCTAATGTACATCAGTTTTTGGGAGAGTTCCCACGCTTGCTCACTGGGAATACAAAGTGTCCTCTAGAAACACATTTTCTAACTGAATAAACCCAAAAAGGTCTTCTGCTTGGTAGATGTTGGTAGGAGCAGCACGTGTAAGGGAATGGAGTACTTTGACACTGCAAGTGACAATACAGGAGTCTCAGGTAAGACCCAAATTCATAATTATTAAAATCCAGAGCAATCAAAAGCTAAGTCATAGATGCATTTTGTAAGAGGATGGGATTGAGGAAATCCCGAGAGAACATAACCATCTCTTTATGCTGCATCTTCAGCTCCACCCAGCCATCTTTCCCCTGGCACAAAGGGCTGTACACGGTACACACTGCTGGGATATGCTTTCTGGGACTGTGTCTCCAGTCCCATCTGACCACGATGGCACCACAGCCCCCCAAAGGGCAGCTCACCCCATATGTTTGCTTGGCATATTTTAATTGATGGAGAATTTCATCTGTTTTCCAAGTGAATTCAGTCTCTGACTACAGAAATTATGTAAGCTCAACATCTCAGCATGATTTACGGACAGTTCTTCAATGCTGAAAAGGCAAGACAAGCAGAAAAACAGCTGATACAAAACCCAGAGGGTCTGACCATAACCAATTGCATCCCTTGTAAGCAAAATCTCGGGCAAGCCTGTTGTCCCACGTGTGCGCACCGACAATGCTTCTGCATCACGAATTCCAACTTTCCCTCTTTTCAAATCACTGTCTGCTGCGTCAACCTCAGCCTGCTGCTATTATTACTGATGCTGAAGGAATTCAATAGCCATTAACCGCTAAACGTAGACTAGCAGGAGCCCGCTGTTACCGATACAGCTATTTCCAAAAAGACAAACAGCACCAGCAGGCTCACAGATTGTAACGGCTGTTTCACACGTTCTACAGCAAAGAACAAAGTGTCTTATCTGACAATTCATGACATGTGGTTTTCATTAAATAATGATCACAAAGCCACTTAGCATTCAGCACAAATATGTATCCAACTGCATACTCCAACTACTTACCTGTAGATCAAATTGAGATTTCAGTATTAGAGGTAAGAAGAGGCACCCAGTGTCCCCTTCTTCTATAGAGTTCATAATTTCACATTTTTCTATCATAATTCTCTTGGAGGAAAGTTTGGACTTCTTTTTTTTTTTTTTTTTTTTTTCCCAGCACTTGCTCTCTGATGTGGAACAGAAGGGAATTGCAGCTTGTGCCAGCAAACTTGCGTTGCAAACATCTAACACAAAATACTCCAGAAAGTACCTCACAAATAGTGAGCAGATGCATAGAACATTTAGTGTTTTACCCAAGATCATCTCAATCTATCAGTAAGAGCTTTGACAAATTAAATATGAGTAACATTGATTTTTAACTCAAGTGTTACCCTATGTGCAACGCCCCGAGTCTTGCTCCAAACAACCTCAAAGCTGTGCAGAACCAGCTGTGTCAGGGTCAGGTTGTCTTCACGAGCTCACATCAGGCTGCATTTGGCAATCTGGGGAATGCTCAAGGAAGACAACGCTCTCCAGCACAGGCTGTACCACACAATCCAGAACAGCAGAAGCCACCAAATCCCACACGTTTCTAAATCCTCTAGGTTACATCATGAGCAGAGACCAAAAAGGACCCTGACTGGCCAGTGCGTCAGATGACATTTCCCCAACATCTAACGCTTACAGCAGCACTTTGCAAAGTGTTACCTAAATGACAAGCAAGATTTGTACCACAATTTCTACATCTTCATTTTTAGCACTAGTCACAAAAGAAGTGACCTAAAAATAGCAAGAAAATATTAAAAATTGACATATGATACACCAGTCCCTCCTCTCTCAAAGACATGTAGAGTCAGCTCACCATTACAGATCAAAGGCACGCCATGATACAGCCCAAGGAAGTCTTTTCAGGAAAATGTGAAAAAGCATTTTAAAATGCTACTTTTTTATTATTATTATTGTTTTCAGGATGAACTTACTGGCAACTTTTATGTCAATACAAAAGTTCTGTTAATAATCTTCAGTAAATACCAAGTGATATTAAGGTGATTAACTTTAAATTACATTGTATCACAGTCACGTAACTGCCAGGAGAGATTTATCCAGATCAGCTAAACTGAACTCAAACTTCTAAAACTCATTTTCCATGAGTGCATTCACTATCTCTCAATTTTGCTATAATGTCAGTGTGTAAATTTACAATGCATTATTCGCATATGGCACTAGAGGTGTAGTAATAAATTCCATAATGCTTCCACTTCAGGGGTTTTGTAGAAAGAAATTGCCTAACAGTTACACATACACTGGAGTCTGAGATTAAGAGTACAAAGCATCGAGTAAATTAAATGACTCTACAGCCCTGAATGTGAAAGCTACTCAAGCAGAGAGGAGAGAGGCCAAGAAGATACCTTCAAGAGCTCCTCAGAGAACAGTTCCATAAGGTGATCGTTGGATGGGTCAGACACAAAATGATGCCACCTGCAACCTGCTGCTATTTCCACTTCACGTTAGAAAAAAGAAAAAAAAAAAAAAAAAAAAAAAACTTCTGCAAAATTGTATGCCTGCCTTTCAACAGGAACTGTATCTACAAGCTTTATTTTTATCCCAGACATATTGCAGGCTGCCACTTCAAACTGTGCTCTCTTTGAACCCTTAGGCACAATCAGTGCACACAAAAGATTTTGGTCGTGCCTGGTGCATTTTTTCAATTCCACCAATAACTTTTCCCAAGGCTAATTTTTCACTTTAGGACAATACTAATTAGAGGTGGGACAGTTCATTTTCTTATTTATTTATTTATTTATTTATTTTATTTCTGGGAAGTCCTTTCATCCTGTGTTGGATATCAAAGAAGCACAGTCCTTTCTCACTATGTTCAAGCCTAGAAAAAGAGGTAATGGGATTTTAATGAACAGTGCTTATTAGCGTTCTTTTTCTAATCAGTCTAAGTTACACATTCAGAGGACAGCAATGTAGTAAGACTACGCTTGGTCTATGGAATATTTGCTGAACTGCTAGCACCAAAGGAAGCAATGGAGCTGTAGCCTTGTCTTCTCAAATCCTTGTCTGAAAATGTTGACATATAACTTTTTTTTTTTTTTTTTTTTTTTTAATTCCATGTTTATGAAAGTGCCTATAGATGAGAGATGTAACACTATTTCAAACACCAGTCCTCCATGGAGACACGTGGGCAGACACTATGTACACGTCCTAAGAATTCACTTGGCTGGCAGTCCAGATGATTGCCAGTGTAGTCCAGGTTCAGTACGCATCGTTGTGTTGTTTTTTTTCTTTTACAAAGGACCAAACACATTGTTTTGTAAGAGAGATCTTGAACTCTTCAGTGTCTTCTCCAAGAGAGGTTGATCTCATCACCTGCAGAAGGAAATGCTCACATTCTGCATTACACGAACCACTTGTCCAACTCTCCTTTTTCCTTTCCCACTCCAGAAACTGCAAGAAAAAATTAAATTTAAACCATGTTATATTCTGCTACGTTGCCATGCAGCTGGAGCTGTCAGCCTGCCATGCTTCTAGGTCTGCAGCCTGACTCAGGGGAAGTCAGATGGGTCAAAGTGGCAGGAATTCCCTCCGAGGAGATAAATCCCGGCAAAAAATCCTGTGGGCCCATGGTGGATGGAAAATCACATGCCAGCTCTTTAATTAAAATTACAGCAAGTCAAATAGCTGATACTTTTCCCCTCTCCTGGTAAGGGGGATGAGACATTGTTCACAAGGGTGTTCTGCCGTGCCTCGCTGATCAGCCGGCAGGCTAAGTCCAGGAAGAGTTTTTCCACATTATCCGATTCTTTCGCTGAGGTTTCCAGATAGTACATGTCCTGTGCTTCGGAGAACTCTGCAGCTCTTTGCTGGGAGACTTCCCTCTTATCGGCTAAATCAATCTTATTACCTGCATTGAGGGAAAATTGTAGAAAGGGAATTAATGTGACTTCCAAAACAAAAGAAACAGAAGTTGATACAGGACGAAGGAGAGTTCGGTGCTGTATGTATGCATGGGTAGGGCTTTCGATGTGAAACTCAATGCTTGCTCTCCCCTCCAAATAATGGATTCCCTGATACACAGGCCAGGTTCATTTAATATCAGCTCACTTAACAGAACATGCCCTGTGAACATCCAAGTCCGTCAGCTTTAATTTAGTACCAGTGCATCTGTTTGCTGCTATCAACTGACATTAAAGAATTTCCATTTTAATATCTATTGAAAATTCTCCTGCTCTGGCTCTGAGGAGCACTTAAAATGTCAATTATAGCACGTGAGACACTAAGTGTGATATTTCTCATGTCGTTACAAGCTTTAAAGGCAGTCTGGTGCAGAAGGCTGCTTTCCTATCTTAATTAAATATCCCTGTGACTGATTTGGCTGCTGAGGCTGAAGCACAGACAGGCTCGGGGGCACTCACAGAGCGAGGTGGGGCAAGGAACCAGCCCCCTCCTTCAGAGAGCTCATTTTAGCAGGGAGTTGATTAATGCCTCCAGCAACCATCTGATATGATTACAGCCTATTACAGGCCACTTCACTTCAAACGTGATGTCTTTGCCATAAATTAATCTTACAAAGAAGGTAACAGAGCAGGGCCTGTGATAACAAGGGGCTGTGTCCAGGGACTTGTCAGGTTCAGGAGGAAACCCCTCCTGGCCTCGTGTCTGGAGCTGGCGTGAGAACCAGCAGGAGAAGACTGCACTAGCAAGCCATTTCCCATTGCCCTTCTTTCATCCAATATTCCTCTTCTTTCCCGATGAAGCAATTTCTTGGACCCACTGTATACACTGCAGTTACTCTTTCTAAACAAATTCTCACTCAACGTAAGCACTTTATAGGTGTTACCATGATTAAAGTGTGTGCTGTGGAAGTTATTTATATTTTATGCTGTAGATGCTAATAATTAACTTAATGTTCCCTAAAAAATCTTATGTACATTTGTTAAGTCATTTATTGTGTATTTCTGAGCCATTTGTACATGTGCCATACTCTTCTTCTGGAGTGTAGTGAGTTTCTTGTATGGCAGCTCCTTAAATCCCAAGACTCACCTGCAATACCACTGGGGCACGTAAAGCTCAAAAGACCTTTAAAGACACCTTAAACATATTTTGTAATCCTCTAGATTTTTCTTTTAAACAGCAAACTATTAAAGGAAATAATGACACTGCAATAGGAAACTTTCGAGCTTTCCCCAACTTATTTTTCTGTTGTTCTTTGTATATTCTTGGGCCTTTAAAAGCCAAGTCCTGACTATCAGATACTGAGAGCAGAGCACACAGAAGCACGGGTAAGCAAAATAACCTTCACCTCGCATATAGCAGACAGATGGCCTGGGGTCTGTTTTAGCTTGAGTTGAAGCTGCTAGATTAACATGGCATTCAGTATTTATTTTTAGGTTTCCTAAATCCAGGCAAAAATAACCAGTTTTCCAGCTCTGTCTTACCCATGAATGCTAAGATCCACAGAGCCATTGCATCCTGGTCTGCTTCCCACATCTTGTCCCACTTAAGCCAAGACTCCAGCTGTCCACAGCTATGGGGTGCATCAACCCACAGCCATCACCAGCTTGAGCAGATCCTCATATATTTGTGGAGATCTGAGCTGGGAGTCACAAGGGATAAGTCTGCATTCTTAGCTCTGCCATGATCAATGCTTCAGTCCCCTATGGGACCAACCCGAGGGAAGTATCCACCTCTGCACACAACAGCCTTGAGGCTTGAGACAGGACCACAATTTGAGAAGCAGCTAGGGTGCCCTGAACATCTCCACCAGCATGTTGGGGTTGTCTGCAGGAGGAATGGTCCAAGCGAGTGTGTTTAAGGCACCAGCTGCACCCACACACGGTTACAGCTCTGCTTTATTTGCACCAGTTTGAGCCTCCTGCACCTCCACAACACGCAGATCCGCTTCTTCCTCCCTCCAACACCTCCATCTGCCACCAAGTGCCCACCATCGCTGCACCACCCCGCCAGGGAGGCCCCTGACTTACCCACTAGCACGGTGATGACCTTATTGCTGGCATACTGCTCGATTTCTCTCAGCCACTCGGGGAGGCATCGGAAGGACTCCTCGCAGGTGATGTCGTAGGTGAGTATCAAGGCGTTGGCGCTGCGGTAGTAACTCTGCGTTATGGACCGGAACCGCTCCTGTCCTGCCGTGTCCCAGATCTGCAGCTTTTGGCACAAAAAGGGGGAGCAGGGAGAGGAGAAAAAAAAATCATTTTAAGTTTTTTTTTTTTTGCTTTGGTAGAAGCACTGTTTTGACCTAAATGCCTCCAGGGTACAACCACTGCTGGGAAAACACTTAGCTCTTCTCCCCATTGGCTTTCCATCCCCCAACCTTTTTTTGCTTGTTTGTTTCCATTTCTGCCTTTTCAAATTGAAATGCAAGGCACAAAGTCAGCTGGCATTGCTGCCGACTTCCCCAGCAAGCTGTAGGTCCATCAGTGTTCACAGGACTTGCAGCATCTCCCTTGGCCGGAGCTGTTGGCCTGGAATTACAACACAGGCACCAAAGGCAGGAGGTCTCCTCTCTCTTCCTTGCCCTGCAGTCAAACCCACAGCAAGGTCTGTTCCAGAAGGAATAAGGAAGCCACTCCTGTAGCTCCCAAGGTTAGTTAGTTATCCCGAGATGAAGCACTGAAGGGTGGAAACCACAGGAGTGGACAAAGCTCAGGTTTGCAGCTGAAGGCTCATCCAAGGACTCTGACATGTTTCCTCTACAAAACTTCAGACATCCCGCCCAGCTGCTTGCCGCCTTCCTTCCTGATGTGTAGAAGTGGCTGGCAGGTCCCTAACTATAGCTAAGAGGTCATGAGCTTAACCGCTGTTTGGCAAACTCCCTGGGTCCAGAAAAAACAACATTCATTTCCCAATATGAAACAAACATGTACCATTTTTGTAACAACCATCTGACAGCTTTTGGTGGCTCATCAAAACCACAACTTTTCAAAAAGCAGGCAAAGAAAAGCATCCCAAAAGAAAATATTTCAGCATAAAAGAGCATTTCTCTGCTTCAGCTTTTATTTTTTAAGCACCCCTCCCTGGAACTTAGTATGCAAAAGGCTGATTTCTAGCCAGAATCCTGTGTACTTTGGGAAGAACAAGTTAAAAGTATTTGAAATTTTTTCCATATTTACAGCTGCCCATAATAGAGCAAGCCTTGTTCTTGCCCAGTTCCAGTGTCAAACTATGTCAGCTACTCAAATATGTGAGATTGAAACAAGAGCCCCCATTAGCAGCTTTCAGATGTGGGGTATGATTCTGAAAAAGTACATTTTTGCAGAGGAAGGAATTTGCTGCTGGCTCACAGCTCCTGGCACCTTTGAGCTTAATTTCTCAGCATAGCTGTGTTTAAATAGCTGAATATGGCACCTGCAGTTAAGGGCCACACGAAACCATGTGTGACATTACTTGCATACAAAATTTAGATAACAAACAAGTTCTGTTTAAAACAAACCAACCTACAAACTTCAGTAGATAGAAAAAATACAGATAATTTTGCTGCTGTTGTTTTGCAGCTATTTCCCAGGAAAAATATATACAGCTTTGTCTAGTGGCTAACTCTAGTTTGCATTTCATTTATTGAAAAGATCTCTGTCAGATTAAGACTTGATGTGACCATGCTTTTCCACCGCTTTAATGTAAGGGACTTTGAAATCAAATGGGGGAGAGGGTTTGTTGCTGGCCAGGCCTGTGACTCTACCTGCAGAAAACAGTTACCTGGATGTTAATTTTCTAGGAGCCAGATGATACTTTCCTCTCCCCCAGCATTTTCAGGTATGTTCAGCTTTCTGCACATGGACATTTTCACCAAGTGCAGTAAGATCACAGGTACAATGCACTTAGTACATTTTTACCAAGTGCAGTAAGATCACAGGTACATCACAGGTACACAGCAGAGCCTTGTGTTTGTAGCAGTGAGGATGCTTATCTTTGACTGGCACTATAATTACTATCGAATGTGTGTAGCCTCTCAGTACATACATTGCACATATTTTTGGTTTTGTTAGAAATGATCACACACATATATATAAATAAAATAAAATGCAAAGGGCTGTCTTGGTTTATCTGCCAGCGAGTCTTAGTATCCACTCATATCTGAAATGGCTTGCACACAACTCTCATGCTAGCAAGGCTCTCTCCTCTGACTTTCAAATGCAATTTTAAAGCGAGAAAGTATTTTTCCCAGAAATTGATTCACACACACACACATGTATTTTTTTTTTAAGTCTTAAAACCTCCTTGGTGAATGGCTCTGCTCTGACCCTGGATCCCAATGCCATGCAGGAGATGCTGCCTGGCACTGAAGCAGTCACAGCTTGGCACTGTTCCATGAGCTGGTGCCTCGTTTGACTGAGATGTCATTTTTTCCCCTCTCAGCTCTGAGTCATCCCTGCTTTTCCCACTTATTAAATGTTTACTCTCACTGGCGCTGCTTGCTCAGAAAGTTTCAGCTACAAGCTCAGTCCTTGCCTGCACCAATGCAAGAGACAGAAAGGAATCATTTTGCCTTTCAGACTCTAAGACTTGTTCAAATACCAAAATGTGTCCTAGTAAGCTTCTTCCCACCCTGCTCTCATTGTGGCTCTCCAACTTACTCCAGTCGTGGGCATTGGGAGTGGGCTTTTTGGGCTGTCCTCCACCTGCTCAGGCTGCAAGGCCTTTTGGTCAAGGACCGTCACTTGCCATAGCAAACGTACAGCTCTTCACACAGCAACTTGTGCAGCAGGGTGGCAGCCTCTTGATATGCTTCTAAAATCTGATTTCCATCTGATTTTCTACTCAAAAAGCCTCTGCACTGAAACACAGGTGGAAAAAAAATACAGGGCTGAAAATCTGCGCAAGTCCACTGTTTCCATCCCATCACTTGCACACCCTTAAAAACGAGTCTCTGTTCACCCAGCCACTGTCACACTGCTGCCACTCTCCCACCTGCTCATCACTAGAGAAGATGAAGGTATCAAGGAAAAAAATGTTGTTTTTCACTTCAATGCCCATGGGTTTAGTGCAGGAAAAACAATTCCAGGTGTCAGGGACCCTGTACACCTTGACATCAGAGGCTCATTCTCTTCTCCCAACTCTCAAACGCCACAATAGCTCTGGTGAAAGCTCTGCTAATGACTTAAGTGGTGCCAGCCAACATCTCTGAGCACTAGAACTGAACCATGGATCCCATTAAAGCATTAACTTGGGCCCTGGTGTGTTTTAGCCCAGACAAACTAGCTCCCTGCCAAGCAATACCCAAGCTAGGTTCAGGAGGTAGCATGGGACAAGGAGTTTCCCAGTGATTATTTGGTTGCAACCACCCTATCTTGGAAGCTGAAAGAGTCAATAGTGAGACACTGCCCAACACAGGTTGAGTAAAACCTGTTGACCAAAGCACCAGCAAGCATAACATATATTCTTTCAGGTCTATAACTCAACAGAAGTAGGAAACAAGCCTTCATTCTGCAGAACTGCACCATCCCAGGAACCGGCCATCTCAGGAGCAGGAGAAAACCTTTATCAGGCACATCCCAGTGGGAACTCAACAGATTTCATCGTACCAGCAGTGCAGTAAATGGAAGCTGCATTGAAATGCTTCTCTGCGCTTTCTCAACCCCTGCCAGGCACCATCTCTGTGCCTTCTGAGCAAGAACAGAGCTTTGCAAGATCTCATAGAACCACAAAATGGTTTGGGTTGGAAGGGACTTTAAAGATCACCTAATTCCAACCCCCTGCCATGGACAAGGACACCCTCCCACCACACCAGGTTGATCCAAGCCCCATCCAACCTGGCCTTGAACACTTCCAGGGATGGGGCATCTCCCCTTTCCATGCTCCTGATGGTGCATTTTCAAAGACATGACAGGCAGCTCTGGACCTTCCAGCAGCAGGCATGCTGCAGCAAGAAACCCAAACTACAGTGCCACCGTATGAGTTTATACTGAAAACCATCAGGTTCCTACCTTTACTTTTTCACCATTTATCTCCACGGTTTTAATCATAAAGTCAACTCCAATCGTGGCACCTTGGCCTGGTGGGAAAAGCCCCTGAAAGAAAACACAGTTTTGTTTAACAAGTTGTGTAGCAAGGAAAACTTCCCTCTGGGTGCCCATCCTTACTTTTTCCCATCCCTACTCCTCCCTTGCTCCTTAGACAGGAGAACACCTCTAAAGGAACTGCACTGAAAGACGTGCCCGCTTCCTTCACCACACAAAGTAGGGGGGACAGAGTCCAGGGCAGGCTCTGCACACTGATCCATCTCCACAGCATCCATCAGAAGAAGCCACAAAATCCACTGCCATCTCCTCGTTATGAGAAAAGGAAAACGTATAAAGTGAAAACGGAGAGAGGAAAAACCCTTCTGCTTCTGTGCACTCAGAAGAGGCAGGGGAAAGGCAGGTTGGGTCCCTCTGACCCAATTCTCCATCGCCTTGAAAGAGATGAGAGCCTTCCCTCTGCCCTCTGCCACAGTGAGGAAAGGGATCCCCAGGGCACCCCCAGCAGCTCCTGAGTGGCCAGATCCTGCCCCCAGAGCACAGCCCATGGCAGGCAGTGCTTGATTTTGAGAAAGGAGCAACAGCCAACTGAACAAAAACAAGCAGAGCTTTCTGATTTCTGGTGTCCCAGCCTGCAAAGCCGTGTTGTTTTTGGGGCACATCCATCCCCTATAGCAGCAGCAGCATTGCCAAAGCACAGGCAGCAGTGGCGGCTGCAGACTTCGTGGTTAACCCTTTGGGACTAACCAGCTTCATTGCCAGCAGCTGGTACAGGCAGAGAGCATGTTTAACATCACTACAGTTTTAAAACTTAAACTGATGATTCCCAGTAGGGATTGCAACAACAGCAACAAAAGAAACATAACTTGCATTTTATAGTACACCGTGCAAACTCTTCTCTGAGCCCAAATCACAGGTGCCTAGTCCTCTTCCTGCTGTTCTGTTACACAGAAGAAGGGAAAACAGTCCTCAAACCTTTGGATTTGATTCATTTTCCCCAATCAGGCAGATATGAGCTCAGCTGGCCCCCACTGTTACTGCAAGCTTTTCAGGAGCTGCTGTACGTAAAGCCACAAACACAGGGAGCACAGATTTTTCCCAGGCAATGCAACATCTCATTTTGCTGCCAGAATCACACTCCACTGCTTCAAACCATCATTAAACGCCCCTGGTAACGTTTCAGGTGCAATCCCTGGCCTGATGTTTAACAGAAGACCCTGGGCTGACAGCCCAGGACCCAGATTATTTAATCATTTACTAATGGACAACACGAGAGAGAGTTCAGTACAGCAGCAGGCTGGTCCACCCTGGAGGGATGGGATGAGAGGTCCATAGGAAATGCAACAGGAGGTCCTAATAAACCAGAACCCCAGGAAAGCCACACACAGCACTAGTTACTGATGCAGTGCTCATGCTGGTACTTCAGTACAGATAACATGGATGCTGCAAGCATGGATAATAAAAGCCTGTGGAGCGGGGGTGCTGGTGGAGACCACCGTGCTCCCATGCAATGCCCCACGTCTGGCAGGTGCCCGACCTTACCTGCGTGAAGCGTCGGACCAAGCAGGTCTTCCCCACACCAGCGTTGCCAATTAAAACAATTTTGAAGAGGAAATCATAATCTTCCATACTCATTTACGCAGCTGCAAGAGAGAGAGGAGGTGAGACAGTGTGAACTAAGGGCAGCAGTGGCCAAAGCTGCGTCTCCCACGCTGAACGTCCAGCTCCGCCACAGGACGGCTCTGATTTTTGACTCCCTCCCGCTAGAGAAATGTCCTTTCATTCCCACTGAACTTTATTCCTCCAACTATCAGCACAAAGGTCTTCCCAGCACGCGTGTGGCTCCCCAGATAAGGGACAAGAGCCCTTCCCACCCCGCCCCAGTGGCAACACGCAGGCAGAGTCCACCTGGGCCAGCAACGTCAGCCACTGCACAGCCACGACCAGTTTTTGGCTTCTGTGACATCCCACGAGTCATCGATGCTGCATTTCAGCAGAGCAGGGATCGGGGAGGACACGGGTGTAGAACAAACAGAGCAATTGGTTAGAAATAAAAGCAGCGGTGTTTGCTGTAAAGAAAAGTTCATTTGCTACAATATTAGTAGGGAGCAGGGGTAACAGTTTGGCTGAAGTATATTAACAGAGGACTTTAAAAAAGGAAGAAATATTACTAATAATGTTGCAATTATGATGATTTATTTTTTTTTTATTTTGTGAGGATAGCTTGGTATAGAAGTATCAAATGGGAAGAGAAAACAGGAGGTTCAGGGGAACCCAACACACACACATCCTGTGCAACCCCCTTGCCAGGATGCATGGACTGGCTTTTTGGCAATGTGTCAGAATACAGGCAGCATTGCCTACGTGGGGGAAGACCTGTCAGGCTTCCTTCAGTCCCATAAAGCACAGAGAAGGCCAAGCAGACCCATGCAGCTTGCTGCAGCTGGGCAAGGAGCGAGGGATGCACCTCCATCTCCACAGCACCCAAGGGTGCTGCAGGCAGTGTGGCCAGAGGAGGGAGTTGTAGCCATCGAGACAGGCAAAAGAGATTCGGTCAGAGATTTGGGACAGACAGAAAACCCACAGTACTAAGGGATGTGGTTTTGGGATGGGACTCGGTAGGTCAGGTGGACAGTTGGACCTGATGATCTTGAAGGTCGTTTGCAACTGAGGTGATTCCATGATTCTGATTGTATGACAAGGGAGAAGAAGGGCAGTGTCCCAGAGCGGTTGTGTCCAAGAAAATACTGGTGTTAAAGACCTGTCCTCAGTCCTGGTCTGTAGTAATGGCATAGGACAGTAAAGAGACAGATCCATGAGCCATCAGTTGGGATATCTGAGCACGGTACCTAACCTACCAGCACATATAGATTATGGATGAGTAGACAGAGCCAAAGCTGGGAAGCACAGAAGATGGAGGGTGGTGAGGAAAAGGCAAAAATACGGGGAAAAATTGTATTAAGGAATTGCTATCCCCAGTCAAGCTCCAGATTGCTCACAGAGTTGGGTCAACCCAACAGAGCACACCGGAACAGCTCTCCAAGCACCACCATGCACCTGATGGACCTGAAGGCAACAGAGGGGTAACACTGATGCAACTGCTTGGTGTCTATGTGACCCTCGACCTCTCCAGGAGCCTAAAAAAAGGCTAACCTCACCAATCAGTGACTAATGACCTGCATCATGTTGGCAGGCGGTCAGAAGGGACGCAGCTGAGTCACTACAGGGATGCCTCATCGCTGAGCTGGAGATACAGTCACCTGCATGGTGCCACCACACAGCAACAGCTGGAGCAGCTCTGAGGATGCTCAAACCTCGCAGGAGCAGGACCCTAAAAGAGCAGGCTTTGAAAATGCTCTGGTTTGTTTTCTGGGACTGTTATGCTGTGTGATAGCTTTGTACTTCCCATGCCTGGCTTTCCCTGGATGATAAAGACAGTCTTAAGAACATGCTGATGGTACTTATAATCAAGGCTAAATGTTAATGCACGGCTTCAAGCTTTCAGACAAGCCAACATGAAGAAAAATGTGATCATCTACTAAAAGCTATTTCAAGACTAACGAGACTTGCTCAGCACTAGATAATTATCCCTGGGATTCTTCAAATCCCAGAGGGCATTGCTTCCCTGGAGCAATTTCATTTATATTACTTGTACCCTAAACAATCCAACATTCAAATTTATCTTCTCAGGAAGCCTAAAAATAAACTTCCTCTGCAGATCTTTGAGCTCAGAAACACTAAATGGCTCAGACATACCCTAGAGTTATGTCTGATCCCCTTCATTAGGCTCCAAGACTAATCGTATGTGATAACGACCCCAAACTGGAACTGAAAGAGAAGCCAGGGACATAAAGCAAACGGTGCAACGATGAGATTAAATGCCAGAGCTAAAGCAACAGAAAAAGGGTACAGTGGGAGTGGGGGCATGGGAGGGGAGGAAAGTACATGAGGGGTACTTTGGAGGGAGAGCAGGCAGCCAAAGCTGACCATCGCTGCCCTATCACCCCCAGCCACAAAAACTGCTGTTCCTCCCTCGTGCATGCCCACAGCCGCAGACAGGCAGCCCCGAACAGAAAGGCATTGCATCAGTTACCGTTACGAAATCGCCTCCTTCGCAACTCAGCCTTTCAGCCAAGTGACCTTTCCTGCTGACTCAGCCTCCCGCAGCCCTCCCGCTCCCCGGGGAAGATGTGTCTCAACCTCTGCCCGCTCTCTGCTCTCCTGCTGGGAATGCGGGTCTCAGCAATACATCACACATCACTTCTTTTTTTAAAAAGGATATTATTTTCTTCTTTTTCTTTTTATTTTTTCTCTCTTTTTTTCTCCTCTGTTTTTTTTTTTTTTTTTTGTGCTTCTAGGCACGGGGCTCTGCCTTGCATCAGGACACTGCTTTAGGGCACTGGGGCCGCAGCTGCCTGTCCCACCCCCTTTGGCACAGACAAAACCCTGCAGCAAGGGCAGGGAACAGGATGCCCACCCATGCCTCAGCAACCCTTCACCACCAGAACATTTGTTTAAACCACCACTCTCATCAGAAACTGGGCCAGCTATGGCACAGAGACATGCTCTAGCTTGCGGCAGGACAGAAAACCAAGTTTCATGTTTTTTTGTTTTGTTTTGTTTTGTTTTTTTTTTTACCCGGAGGCAGTTTGTACATCTCGCACCCCAGCCAAGCCCCAGCCGCTTGTGCCTGCCATGTGCTGCTCCCACCACTCACAGGTCAGGCACAGATCTCAAAATGAAGGAGTTTTGCAGGGTTTTATTTAACCGAGGTCACTGCTCTGCTCCATTTCAGCACTCAGCTCCTCATGTGGATTTCATGGGGCAGGAACAAGTGGCCAAGATGGATGACTCGAAGCTGGGTGACCACATATTTAATCCTAATTCAACCAAAAGGCTGTTGAGATCCCTCCGTAACGAAAGCGCACAGCAGGGATGGGTGCTTTCACCCCTTCTTCCCCCCTCTGCAAGTTCCCACAAGCAAGCTGACATGGAGACATTCAGAAAAAGACGCGCAGAAGCCACGGGCTGCCTACCCTGTGCAGTGAGCACCGGTGCAATCCAGCAGTCCTTCCCCCTTCACCCAGAGCCCCAGTGAGAGAAACTCTCCTGTAAGCGTGGTCAGCAGGACCTGGCCTTCTGCTTTACCTTGCTATGGGCTCTAAATGTGAAAGCACAGCTGATGGAGAAGGGAGATACACGCCCACCTGCTTCTGATCACCACATGCCACAAGGCAAGGAGCTTATCTGCAGACACGCTTTACAGAACACAGTTTCCAGGCTTGATTTAATTTATTCCCCACATGATGTCCTCTCCCTGCATTTGTTCTGTTCACCTATTAGTTCTTCCTGATCCAATTCAGTTTACTTCACAGTGTTTACCATTGCCCTCTCTACCATCTGAAGTATTTTTCTTCTTTTTGCAGTGATTTTTCACCCATTACCTCGGATGGGCACAGAGGGTTCCTCATCTCTGAATGGCTTTGACTGTGGCGTGCTCAATCTCTTTGAGGAACAAATAAGCGGCAAAAACATGAGGCAGAGGTTTAAAAACTATCTGGGAGATGCTAATGGCTTTAGAGTGATCAAGTTCTCCTTCAAATGGATGAAACTCCTACCCTGCCTGTCCCACACCATTTTTTTTACTGGTGAGTCTTTGTAGTCACTGCACAGAACACAAGTATGAATGAGGTTTTCAGTTGGTGAAGAAATCCCTGGCACTTTTCTCTCAACTCCTTTGCTTGAAGAAGAATTTTCACCTCTAGGCTTGATAAGAGCAGGTTCTAGGATGATGGTTTTGCCTCAGCTGTTTTGGCCCATGGAGCCAAAAGTGAAGTGGGAGACTTCAAAAGGGCAAGCCTGTCTTGGTCAGCCACAAGGTGTGCCAACCTCTGCCTGCAACCTCTGAAGATCACCAGATAACGCGTCCTCAGGAAACACGAACAGCCTTCATCTGAAGTCAAAAATCTTTTATGTCTTAGAGAATGTTTCAACACCTTTGTTTTAGAAAAGCAAAACAGAAATAACTTCTTGTTTCTTTATCCCCACAACATTTCAGTCCCTCCTGACTTGCAGAGGCTGGTGAGTCCGTGGAACCACAGTTCCAGCTCTGTAGGGCCAGGTGACAACCAGAGCAGGGAGCACATTGCAGAGCATGGCATCATCATCTCTCCCTACCACTTCCACTCGTGGATTTTCAGTTCCTGCAGCCTGCAGGAGTGTCAGAGACATGGGTATGTTCAGCAGCGGTCAGGGGACCACTGTCTCCAAATCCGAGCATGCTTAGTGCAGCCACCTGATTCAGATCCACGCATGGTGTTTGGTCATGCACGGCTATCCACAGCCTAGGGTTCAATCCCCACTGCAAGGGCTTCTCCCCATTTAGGGATAAAGAGTGAAACTGAGGCACTACATTAAGCCAGGCACTGCACTAATATGCATCCCAGCCTTATTCCACCTCAAATCCTCACAACACACATTTACCAATTAGACACAGAGAAGAATCTGCAGCCTCTTCCACCTGCTGTATCTATCTGGTAGGCCAGGGTGGGTTTTGATGTATTTACACAACTCAAAGAAGAAAGATTTTCTGCTCTTCATCGTCCAACAGCTATAAACAAAAATAAATTTACCTAAACAACTGAAGTTCAAACAGTAACTGTTTTGTATACAGATATTACATTGAAGGCACATGCCGTATGACCCAGAAAATTCATCACTAAAGCTAAGATTTCAAGCAGAAAATTATTCCTTGCAGGCCAGAAAATTGCAGGGGACTCAGTTCTGGACATGCTACTGCATTACGTAAGGCAGGATAAAATATTTTCATTTCCAGAGCACCTGCCAACCCAAGCAGCATGTGCCTGCCAAGCATGAGCCCAGCTCATGCCCCTCTGAGAAGCAGCAGCCTAGATTTCCTCCCACCCCTTGCCCAAGTTCCTCACTCCTTCTTTTCACAAAGTTTAATTTTTTTCCACCCAAACAGAAAGAATTAAGAGAGACTTCATCCCCATTAGAACCTGGATCAGCACAGCCCTACTCTATGCTCTCTCTGCAGAGGCAAAGCCACTTGCAGATGGGATCCATGCTCTCATTTAGGTAGGATATTAAAATTCCAGGGCCATTTTTCCTAATTCTATAGAAAGATTTATCGCTTACACATAGGGCTGCACGGTCTGGCATTTCTCATCTCCTCCCATCACACTTTCTGTTCCAGGGGAGCAGCACGCAGCTGCCTGCACACTGGCAACCCTAAAGGTGTCTCTTCATCAAGGCTAGTCCCTTGCAGGAAGGGAGAAGGTTTCAAATGAAGAAATGCCATACTTTTAAGTGTGATTTCCCATGCAGAAACACAGATTAATTTAGTCCATGAGCCACCTACTACACCCAGCACCTCCAGGGTGCGTGGGGCTTACAGTGCACTCACACCACCACTGACAAATTCAGGGTCAGTAAGTCCATCTCGCCCTTCCAGGAGACACTGAATTACCATAAAAGTAGTGCAGGGAAAATTGGGGGGTTGCTGCCCTGCATGCTGCACCCTCATCAGCATTGGCTGACATCTGCTAGCCCTCCAGAAGTCTAGACAAATATTGGGGAGAAAAAAAAAAAAAAAAAAAACGGCAAATTGCATCCAAGGCTTCCAGCTGGAAAAAGCAGTGTATTGTGAAAACCTCAGCCCTACACAAAGTTATTTGGACGGATTCCTGCCCTTAAGCCTCTGCTCAGGATATTTCTTTTGCAGAAACAAAGTGAGCTAAGTGGCACAGTGGCTAGTTCTTGCGTCTCACAGAGACGTTTCTATACATAATAGAAAAGCTAAAGCTGAGGGGCTTCCATCAATGACTGCACAGAGCACACAGGCTTTCCCCTTACTTCTTTTGCCACCAGATAAAATTTGGAGCTCAGTGAACTACTTCAGTCAGGTCATGGTTTATATGTTCCTTCTCCATAAGCTTCTCCATAAGCCAGCAGGTAAATCCAGCACCAGTGTCATTCATTCCCACAAACCCATTTCTAATGCTCTTCAGTACTGGGAATGGCCACAGAGGTGCAAGATACCACACACTGACAATAAGTTATATTCCATCAAATATATTTGAGGACCGAACTGTTAATCAGTGATTATGTTACTCACATAGATAGACAAACTCTCTAATTTCTGCATTACTTAGGAAAAATCTCGCATGCACATTACCTGAAAAAAATAACAAATAGAAAATCCATTTCTTTAGGACTGAAAAAAAAAAAAAAAGTGCTGACGTGCACATCCACCATTCCAAATACCAAGCTGTGTACTGCACAGCAACACATTTTTGCATGGAAGAGGTTAAAGAATCAACCAGCACAGCAGACAGGCTGACTTCCAAGTGTGGAAAACTGCACTGCCAGAAATACAGCCAAAAATGCTGCTTTATCCACTCAAAAACAACAGTCTTTTCCCAAAAGAAAAAAAAAATACAAAATGATTTTTATTTTTTCTAAGCTACAGCCAAGCACTAACTGAAATGTGCCTTGCATGGAAAAGCCAGAAAAGTTTTTTAGGTCCAGCTTGCTGTAACTGGGAGCTGTATTTTAAGCAGATGCCCCCCCACCACAGCTGAACCAGAGGGAGAAGCAGCAACACCAGCTACGTGTGGCAACTCCAAAGGAGGAATGATTCATCTTTGATGCCGAAGAAAAGTTTGTGTGTCAACTGGGTAAAATGCAAAGTCTCATGATGTGTGAGTTCGTGGGGTTGGCATGGTTTCAGTGGTGTCGTGGTTGTACGTGGAGATATCTTGGCGCTGGGTGACAGAGTTCTGATAAACATTTGCTAGATTAGACTGACACCACCATTTTTGATAAGATAAGGGAAAAGCTATCATAAATATAGGATTTGGATATTTACCAGAACATCATGACTCATATGAGGTTACAAATGCGGAAGTAGCATAGCTGTATGTCATTAACCAATGACATAAGATGCACCATGAAATATGAATGTGTACAATAGATGTTTGGGGTTATAAATGCTTGTCCAAGAAAACTTGAGTTTTAACTATAATGATGCATCTTACTGCTGTTGATCACTGGGCTTTGTTTTTGTCAGAGACCATGATATGAGATTTTCTTTTCAAAAAAATGCTAGTAAGATTTTGTTTTGTAAGAATGCTTTTTTAATTTAAAAAGAGGAGTTATTTCCACCTCTTGCTTTCTGCTCAAGTCAACTTGTGATTTACTGGCATTTACGTCACTTCATCAAACCTAGCAGAAGTATCAAGGAATTAAGCCTCATCTAATCTTGCTTTCATGTGGCTGAGATCAGCGTCCGCAGGGCTGTGCACCCTGTGGCACCCAGGCACCCTGGGGCCTGGACTGTGGGGTCCACATGGCACCAAGCTCCTGTGTTGTGCTGTTCCACGCTGTGCTATGTCATGCCACATAACTGGTGAGGACATGCTGGGCCAGCACAATGGCATCCCACGGTTTCAGGTCTTCTATACACCTACTGGCAATGCTTTGCCTAATGCAGCCCATTTCCACAGCCTGTCAAGGTCCCTCTGGAAGGTAGCACAACCCTCTGTCAGCCACTCATCCCAGTTTTGTGTCATTTGCAAACTTTTTGAGGGCACACTTTGCCCCATCATCTAGATCATCAATGAGGATGTTGAACATAACTGGATCCAGTACCAACCCCTTAGATACTCCACTTGTCACAGGCCTCACACTAGACTTTGCTCCACTGATGCCACCCTCTAGGCTTGGTCATCCAGCCAGTTTTCAATCCCTCAAGCTGTCTGCCCATCCAGCACATACATCAACAGCTTGTCTATGAGGATCTTATGGGGCACAATTTCAAAGACCCTACTGAAGTCTATGCAGACAATATCCACTGCTCCCCCATCACCTACCAGGCCAGCTATTTCAACACAGAAACTTATCAAGTTGATCGAGCATGACTTCCACCTGACAAATCCATGCTGACTATTATTGATAATTTTCTTGTCCTACATGTGCTCGGAAATGGTTTCTAACATCAGTGCTCCATCACCATCCCAAGGATCAAGGTGAGGCAGACCAGCCTGTCATTTCTTGGTTCCTCATTCTTGCCTTTCCTGAATGTAGAATTGTTTGTATTTCTCCTGTCCTCAGGCACTTCTCCAAGTCACCATGACCAACCAAAGATTATTGAGTAGCTCTGCAATGACATCTGCCAGCTCCCTCAGCACTCTTGGGTGCATCCCATCAGCATCCATGGACTTCTGTATGTCCACTTTGCTTATTATATTCCCTGCCCTGATCCTCTTCCACTAAGGGTACATATTCCTTATTCCAGACTTTCTCCTGGTCTTCCTGAAGGTGGTTCTGCTAGTAAAGACTGAGGCAAAAAAGACATTCAGCAGCTCAGCTCACATTTGGTTTTGTCATTAGAAGAAAGAAAAAAAAAAAGGAAAAAAAAAAGCTTTGTATATAGAGGAGGTGAAACGACTTTGGAAATAACTATTGAACATAGAATCACAGAATCATAGAATATCCTGAGTTGGAAGGGACCCAGGGTGCAGTTGGCTCTTTTGGCTGTCAGGGCACACTGCTGGCTCATGTTCAACTTGCTGGCAATTAGAACCCCCAGATTCCTTTCTGTGGGGCTGCTCTCCAGCCTCTCATCCCCTACTCTGTACATGCAGCCAGGGTTGTCCCTTCCCAGGTGCAGAATCCAGCACTTGCTCGTTAAACGTCATGTAGCTGGTGATTGCCCAGCCCTCTAGACTGTCAAGATCTCTCTGCAAGGACTCTACACCCATGTCTGAGGGCTTCACACCTTGAGCCCAAGTAACAGCACAGACAGCAAATCCTGTATTTATGGCAAACCAGGGTCTTCGAACAGTACAAGCACCTATGGTGAGAAATGCAGATTGACAGGGTGGTCATACACCAATAGGGGCTGCAGGCCCAGGATTATGTTGTGAGAACACTCCTCACCTGCTTCAGCACCAAGTCACTGCTCACACAAAATAATCGCTGAGCAATAAGGAACACATGGTGCTGCAAAACTTTCATGTGTATCACCACAAGCAAAAATGGGTAGAAATAAAGTATTTACACTGCTTACATGGTGTCTAGGCCCCAAGGTGATATGTCTGTGGACCAGACTGACAACTATATGCCACAGAGATGTCCACCTCAGGGTGGCAACAGGACCTTGATCTCTACTGAGAGTGAGCCCCAACATATCTCCGCTAATGGGGATGAAGTAACGGTTCAGCAACACTGACAGCAAGATCACAGAATCACAGAATGGTTTGGGTTGGAAGGGACCTTAAAGCCCATCAGTTCCAACCCCGCCATGGGCAGGGACACCTGCCACCAGACCAGGTTGCTCAAAGCCCCATCCAGCCTGGCCTTGAACACCTCCAGGGATGGGGCATCCACAGCTCTTCTAGGCAGCCTGTGCCAGGGCCTCACCACCCATTTTGGTGATGTGGCATCACTAAAAGGCTTTGGTAAGAAAAAGTGAAATTGAGGCTTATGATGGGGCAATAATTAATGTGGGTGAATGGTAAAGGATCTTTGCCTATTTGAGGCAATCAAAAAGCTAACTGTTATATTAAAATGAAAGTTTGCTGCTTGTTCAAAATGGACAACAGTATCCACAAATATATATATATGTATGTATATAGGCTTCTGGATTGGTGGCTTGGGGCAGATATATCAGACTTACAAGCAACATTTCCAAAATATGATAATAAATCAGCAATACCAGCAGTAAAGGGAAGAATTGATAAGCAAGATGAAAATCATTCTTGACATCATACTTCATCCATTAAGTTGATCTTATTAATATTCTGTCAGACTCACCTCCTGAGGAACAGACACAGTACCTGTTAATCATCTCTGCCAGGTTCAGTCTGCATCCTGTTTCACCGAATTTCCAAAGAGAAGATGCATGCCCTTCCACTACAGTTACATGCACTTGTGCTAGTTCTCTTAAAACAGTAAGAATCAAAGCCAAGACTGCAAAAAACAAGACACTGCAGCTGTTATGTGCATGCACTGTAGAAACTGATGAAGGGACAAAGGGAGGAAGATAGATCACAATCCTCTGGAAATAAATAAATCACATCCTTCTTATTTGGACAGATAATGTTTCAATGAGAGTCTCAATCCCTAAACAGCATCTCTCATATGTTTTAAATCACACTCTGAAGCACAGTAACGAAGTCTTCCCAAGCCAATTGAAGTTGTTTTTTTTTTCCAGGAAGAAGCACAAAATTATTAGGGCAGTTATTAGCAGCATGCAGGTAAGTTGCTTTAAGTGGGTCATCTGCATATGGATTTTGTGAGGCAGCATCTCCTTGAGGACCAAGGGAGAGGCTAGCATCTCCAGGGCTATGTGCTGCTCTGCTGCTGCCTTGGCACATGGCCTCAGGCAGGCCATTTAGCTGCCCAGCACTTCCATGTACCCAGAGGTAGGAGAGAACAAGGCAATTACAAAAAGGATTTCAGAAAGCAGTAGCATTTGCCACTTTGCAGCACTTTACCTTGAAGATGCAAGAGTCTCAGATGAGGTGTAAGAGCAGACAAGTCAAAAGGCACTTAAAAATAAACCGGCTGTGTTTGTTTCTGTCTCGTTTGTCCCAGCCCTCAGCATTTGTACAGAGCTAAGAGAAACCTCCTGAGTGCCATTGCCCGGCAAAGAGCAATTCAAGAGTACAGCCTATTATTGCAGAGCAGGGTTGTTAAAAAAGTTTTATTTTGTTTTGTGTTTAACAAACACTTGCATGAGGATACAAAGCAGTAATGTTTCAAGCAGAGGCTTCTTTCTCAGCCACACACTCGCCACAAGCCAGCCACGCTGTGTGTTACGCATCTGTGCAACCATAATGGGAAAGGTGGCAACTTGCAGCAGTGCGTTTGTCTTTAAGGAATTCTGCCTTTGTTATGCACTTTAAAGGAAAAATTCTCTTCCAGAAATTAATAGTTTTTGAAAATGAAGCGATGGAGGAGTACCATAAAACAGAGTTAAGAGCTACAGACCCCTGTGAAGATGGCAGAGGAAATGCCATAGCATCAGCTAACAGAGACAATTAATAAAATCCTATTATTTCCATAAAGAAAGCACCTTTTACCTGTAGCATCATATATGCTTGTGCGTTGGAAGACGCAGAAGGGCACACACAAACATTTCTTCCTCGTAACAAAACCATGCCACCAGTACAATTGTTTTCCCCTCTAAAAAATGCTGTCATTTGACAGCAAACCTTCAGCTGAGCTGACAGGGAATATGCAGGCAGCTGCACTTCTGCAAGGAAAGGCTCCAGAACATTTTTAACTGCAGGAATCTGCCAGAGCAGCAGATGTTTCATGAAAACAAATTGTTCAGAGGGAGGAAGAAAGGGGAAATAACAGAGAGACTTGGGTGTAGCTTCATGACTGGTTTAAGTTGATCTAAGCCCTGCTGCCTCCAAGGGAAGGTCCCCAGCTATTCCCAGCCCTGCCAGCTGGGACCCGTTCCAGATGGGAAAGAATTTGGGGATGGGAGAGCAGAATTAGATTTTACTTGGCTCAGATCTCGGGTGTAGGTGACTGCAGGGCCCCAGATGCAGGGGAGGCAGCAGGAGCGCAGGACAAAGGACAGGCAGCAGTTCCTGCTGGCCCAAATAGCCTGAAGCAAAGTGTAAAACTGCAACTTTAGTGAAAACCCAAAAAGCTCGGCTAGAAGAAGTGCAGTCCTGATCCCTATCCTGCAACGATGCACCTATATGCACAGCAAAGCAGGTAAAATATACTTTCCAAATGGAAAGTCATAGAATCAGAGTCATTTAGGTTGGAAAAGACCTTCAGGCTCATTAAGTTCAACCATCAACCTGCCACATCACTCAACTATGTCCCTTAGTGCCATGTTCACACGTCCCTTAAATACCTCCAGAGACGGGGACTCCACCATTTCTCTGAGCAGCCTGTTCCAATGCCTGAAGTAATGGCAGGTATGAACTATTGCATCTATTCATCATTTCAGGATTTGTTGCAAATTAACAACAAAGCCTGCTCCAATTATACTTGCAAGAATACAGTTTTGTTTTCAGTGGAGCAGCTTCCAGCTGGAACAGGGGGAACAAAACAGGACTGATGCCACAAAACCATCCCAACCCTGTAGGTGCTGGCCATACAGGCACCTCCCACAATTTCATTGCTATAGAAAAGTACTTTAATCATCACTACTATGTCTGTAATGGCAATTTCTCATCAAGATGGCTCCTGTGTAAGGGCTTTATAAGGATATCATCAGTCTCTTCAAAGAGTAAGGAATGGACTTTATGACGTTGAAGGTCTTTTCCAGACTAGACTACAATTCTGTATTCATGTTCTGGCAAAATTTTAGCTCACATGCTAACACGTGGCCAACTTTCAATTCCCCTTATAGTTGGTTAAAGTACTTTTCACATGTCCTAAACCACTGCCAAAGTACAGTTTCCCATCTAGGGTGGCTGGCTACAATTCAAGAGGCTATGTGGGTTAAAATTGACACTAAAAGAAATCCCCAAAAGCAAAAAAGCAGCTCTTGGTGGAAGCTTTCTGCTCAAGGTCTCCTACCTCTGCAGAGACATTACTCAAATAGCTTACCTAAGGGCCTGAAATCTGTGTAGGGATGACAGGGGGGGAGTGTTCCAGAGGCAAGGTCCTTTAGATTTATTATTTAGAGCTGGTACAGCAAGTGGTACCTTGAGGCCCACAAAAAAAAGCTTTGCATATGCATGATGTGCATGCACACATTAAACTACAGTGCTGGTCACAGCAGTCTCTAGCCCACATAAATCACGTCCTCACCTCTGCTCACATCTGCTCCCTGCTCAGCTTCTCCATGTCTCCAGCCACCCAGGTTAATAAATTATTGCAGAGATTTGCTGATAGAGATTTGCATTTGTAGAGAACAAGGAGCAACTGCAGCTTCTGCAGCACTGATATTCACCCTTCTGATGCTGTCCACATACAACAGCCCTATGACACAGCCCAAGATCTTCCAATGCCCAGCACACACACACCCTTTGCTCAGAAATATATTCCTATCACACACATAATCTCTCAGGGCTTTTCCAATATAGACATTGCTGGGCTACACATCAAAATTCAGAACTTGTCCTTTACTCATCCTGATCTGGCAGCGGCTGACTTGAGTTTTGACCTCTTCAGGGCTAATATTAGGAAGCAGGAAATTATTTCCTTTTGTTTACCTAGAGCAAACAGTAGCCAGCCCTCCTTAGGCACCGATGCCCACACGACGCGTGCAGTCTGGGAAGTGCTTGCTGTCACCCAGCTACAGAACTCACACGCATACAGCTTCATGGTCGTGGAGAAGCCGGATGCATGTCAGCTCTGTATTTGTGACCACTTATTTTTATTCCTTAGCAACAGAGCTTCTCTCAGTTTTCTTTTTTCTTTTATTTTTTTTTTTTCAGTGTCAAATCTATATTTGGCACCCTGGGGAAAGTCCTGACAGAAGACAGCAATTTTTAAAAGAGAGGATAAATGCTGGCACTCGAGCCTGCTGACAGTAACACCAGCCCCAGGCTTTAGGTTCACGTGAAGTGTTCAGAACTGGAGCCAGGGGATCCAAAGTCCAAACCTTGCATGGATTTCCGTGGCAGCAGGACTAGGCACCAAATCTTTATATTTTCAGAAACCTTTCCCCAGCATAAGAATGAGAAGATATTTATTGGGTCACAAAGTCTCTCTCTGATCTGTCTGTATCACACATAAACCAGCATCCCCAAGGTCTCTAAACCTCACCACTGTTCAGCAGCATTCCTAGGTCCCATGGTGGTTTTTGTCCTGCAGCAGCCAGGACACCATTAAGAATACCAGAGTGTCAGGAAAGAGCAAAAAAAATGATGCTTCAGTACAAAATAGTAATTCTGAACTAAGACACTGTTCATAACATGAATCATGGAAATATCAATATCCCCCGGCTCACTCAGGCTCCCAAGCAAACGTGCAAATTAAATCCTGCCTAATCTACATGAGAAAAACAAATAACACCTGATGTTTCCCAACTCTGCTGGCAACATGGCCCTTAAAAAAAAAAAAAAAAAAAAAAAAAAAAAAGATTTAATCATAGGAAGGATAGAGAAATCACATGGCTCTGCAGTTTCATTGGTTGTCATGGCAAAAGAAAATCCCTGACTCTCCAACTTGTGTGTTTTGGAGGAGAGGAGACAACAGAAATGCCTTTTTTCATGGCTAGAAGGGAATGTTTTCCTAATAACTGCTCGTGAACTCGAGACATTCAGTGAACCCTGCACCACCAGCAATGCACACATTTCATCAGAGCAGATTTACTGAATAGAGGCAGGAGCTAATTTGGCTGTAACTTCAGGAGCAGGCCCCCAGAGAGCCGGCTCCTTCCAGCCGTGCTCGCTGCCTTTTGTTCTTGGGCTGCACGCTACAGGCCTGGGAAGCGCAGGATGCCCACACAGGAGCTTTACGTCACCAATTTCACCACCATGGCTTCTTCTGCTGGTTTTATGTGCAGCCCTTCCCCTCCTGTGAGCCTTCCTCTGCACTCCCAGGCTCTGGCTCTTTTGTCTGGGAGGAACAACAGGACCCTAAGGAATCGTGTTTGTTATAAGCTGCTGGAAGCGATGCTCCTCTGTGGGTTAGGCTTTTTCCTGCCACATTTCCCACCCCCATCTGCCGGGATTGCAAAAGTTGCACAACCGCGCCCTGGAAAGCAGTCCCTTCGCTAATGAAAACCACAAGCGCCTGCGCTTAAACTCTCTGAAAAGCAGCTGGGGTACAACACTGCAGCATTGCACTCAAACTCACTGAGTACATACACTGAGGGCCACATCCGAACAAAGCGATGGGCACTGGGGGGTTGTTCACCCTGCGGATCCTTCACCGCTACAACAAACCACACCAGGCCATGCTTCAGCTTGACACTGAGCTGAGATCAGGGGTGCCCTAGCAAATTAGCCTAAGGCAATGGGATGTACAAGGGTAACTAGTTTGGATCCTTCATCTTTTATATATGTGGTAAAAGGAAGGCGTTCCCTCATCTTCCTTCTCCCTGACCAAGGACAGGCTGTGTTTGCAGAGCTGCAGATCAGACCCTGCAGCATGAACATACCAAAAAAAAAAAAAAATCATTTTGCATCCAGGATGGGATAAACAGATTTCCACAATATTTTTTCAGCTCAGAAACACTGGATTGTGTAACAAAAGACTCACACATTAACCCTTACCCACACCACAGTGCTGCAATTTTGAGGTTGCTAGAGTTATTGCAATTACAGCCACGACAAGGAGAATCAGCTCTTTCACCCAGAAAATAAGCCAAAAGCACAGGCAACAGGGCTTTCCAGGTCAGGGAGCTGCAGCCTGTGGAGAGGAGCCCACGCAGGAACAGGGGATCTAGGGGGAGCTGCCACCCACCCGTGGGGGACCCGTGCTGGAGCAGTTTGCTCCTGGGGGATGGACCCCATGGGACGGAGCCGTGTGGGACCAGTTCCCGAAGAGCTGCAGCCTGTGGGCAGCCCCCACAGGCTCAGTTTAGGAAGGATGGCATCCCGTGGGAGGGACCCCACAGGGAGCAGGGGCAGAGAGTGACCAGGAAGGAGCAGTGGAGATAAAGTGTCAGGGACGGACCACAGCCCCCATTGCCCTGCACTGCTCAGGAGGTGGAAGAGGATGTATATGAGGGAAGGTGTTTGTATTTTGCTTTTACTTCTCACATCCCTAGTCTGTTAGTAATAGGCACTAAATTGTATTAATCTACCTTATGCTGAGTTTGTTTTGCCTGTGACAGTAACTGGTCAGCAATTTCCCTGTCCTCACCTCAGCCATGGAGCCCTTTCTATTGTATTTTCTCCCCCTCTTCCTTTTGGGATGTGGAGTGGGAGAGTGGTGTGGTGGTGCTCAGCTGCCCTATGGTGTGAAACCACCACAAAGGGCTGCTGCCCTCTGGCCATCTGGGGTGCAGGGCTTTCCTGAACTGCTGTGTGAGGGGGTGGATACTGGGAGGGACAGGCAAAGGACAAAACACAGGCAAAATGGGAGTTAAAGGTAGGCTGAGAAGAAAAAAGGAAATAAAAGAAAACCAAAGCAAGTTAAAAGAACTGTCTGTAAGTTGCTGTGTTGCAGAGGGCTGACACTGGGACACCACCCAATTTTAGTCCTTTAAGGATGTTGCAGAGAAAATGTTTTTCATCCTGGCTAGGAGACTTTATCCTGACGCTAATACCAGCTAGTCACATTCAGGAGCTCAAGATCTTGACACACAATCCTGAAAGAAAAGTGTGGTTTAAATAAGTCACAGAAAAAAAAGGCTGCCATTATCAGCTTCTTAAATACACATACACTTTGACATTTTTCTTTAGGATATGGCTTATCAGAGGAAATGGCATGAGACAAACAGACTGTGCTTGTGCCTTTGTGTGGGTATGTAATATCTCGCATTGATTCCTTCTTTGACGTTCCCTAACTTGATACAAAATTATTTGGACTGCCACCATTTGTTCCTTAACAGAACAGGCTGTCTACCCAATAACAATAATTGTAACTCAAAGCTGAACATAAGGCATTTTCATTTAACAAAACACAGTTTTCCCTCTTAACGTTTCAATTTGCCATTTAATTCCACAAAACAGAAGGGCAGCCTCGCTGTCCCCAGCCCGCTCCCACGCAGTGTCAGGCCATGCACAAGCACCAGCTCGAGCTGCAGAGCAAGCTGCCATGAGCTGCGGACAGCTTTCATGTCTGATGCAGCATCCCTGAAGCAAAGAAAGAACTGCTCTGAAAGCATTGCCCTGAAGTGGCACTGTAAGACCAAACTCACCCACTCCGTAATGTTCTGTGTAAGGGACTTTTCCAGAAGTATCACCTTAAAAGTTAACTTTGAAAGCAGATTTACAAAGTCAGTGTTATTCTCCCCAACTTCTCTCTCTCAGTTATCAGGGAGTTTGCAAAGACTTGCACTAATTTATTGTAGTGAGGCAATTCTAGCAAAAACAAGCAAATTCCAGCTTTGAAACACCTTTTCAAATTCCTCTGCTTTTCCTTTTTGTAGCTGCTTTCCAAGGGATGACCCTAAATGCCAACTATTTTAATGACTGACATCTTTACCACTAATAGCTCCCTTTTAGCACAAATGCAATAGTCGCCTGCAGAACTGAAATGTAATCAGCTTGAGGAACTGGATAGACGCATGATAAAAAGCAAAAGTGGTAACAGAGCTAGAAAATTGTGTTCATCAAGACTGGGATATTTGCTTAGCTGGCAGTACCCAGAATTGCTAGAGATTATGGTTAAAAGAAACACGTTTTAACTCTAAAATATAAGTTCACAAGGGGGGAAAAAAAAAAAAAAAAAAAAAAAAAAAAAGTGGTGGAAATAAACTGTAAGGCAGTTTTGGTTATAGTTATATATATATATATATATATAAAAAAAAAAAAAAAAAAAGAAGGTTTCAGGGTGCAAAGACAGGATCTTGGATAAAGATGCCTCGCAGAGGCTGTTGGAGCACCGCAAGCATGGCTGGCACCTCTGCAGAGAGGAGCATCAGCACCTGGTGCAGCATGGCCAAAACAAGAGAAATGCAGCCAGGAGGGGGCAAGAATGAAATGGCAAAACGTGTCCCTAATCCTTGACAGACACAGCCAGATACCTACAGAGACAAGGTCAAGAGCCTTAGGGTCACCTCTGCCAAAAATTAGAAAATATTTCATTGTTAAAATTACAAAGGCCATGTATATTCTGGTGAAATTGTACATCAGACCCAGGAATCTGAATTCAACCGAGCATAAAACGGGTTAGAGTACAGATCTCCATGCCAATCCGAACAGGAGTCACCACTTCCCACAGCTGAGCCATGCATCTGTAATAAACCACACTCTTGTAAATTCCAAATAAGCTTTGGGTTTGCTGTCAAAAGCACAAAACAGCCCAAGGAAATTGTGGAAATTTAGGCATTAAGTGTCAAGTACCCCATTTGTGGTGCAACACAAGCAGACAGGTTTAAGCACCATTTTGGCATCGAGATGTAGGCTGGCTTGTGGCAAAAACAAATGCTCCACATCAAAAAAAAAAAAAAAAAAAAAAAGTCTTTTTGTAGCCTTTGCAGTGAAGAACTTTATTTCCAGCGAAGAAATCTGCGTTTTCACTGCGTGCTCACTAATCCGCTGCCTTGGTTGCTGGCTCTGTTTCTGCTGCTCTGCAGTGGCCTCACGCCCTGCATGGGGTGAAGGCTGGCAGCTCCACGTTCCCACTTAAATTGGTTCGAGTTTCTTCTCTTGGCATCCAACAGCCTCTCTTCCCCCTCCATGAAATTGGGTTTGCACAGAGGGAGGCTTCCCAGGTAGGACTACAGGAGTTGCAGATAATGAAAATCACAGAAAGCACCATTTGTATATTTATTAAACAGTCAGTGAAGACAGCACATGCTCTTTGGAGTAGGTCTGTGTCATCTTGTGTTTGCCCCAAAGGCAGCAAAATAAAGCCCAAGCATGGCTATGAACATCATCTTCTTCACACTTAGCACAAATGCATTTTTTGGACAATCCAGATCTGTCCTAAATGAGTGTTGTATGCTGTCATGAATGTGTAAGAAGCCACGATTAAAAATATAATATTGCACTGAGGTTAAATTATTCATTCATCATGTATTACAACAACCAGCAAGTCAAACATGAAAGTCACTCAAACATCAGCTTGGTTGTTTAAGAAAACAAGAGCAGTGCTACAGATCCCACACATGTGGCTTCCCTACCTCACACACTAAGCTTCTCCTTCTTGCTCCTGGTGTTTGCTGCTTGGTTCTATTTTGGCTTGCACAATGCGAGCTTTATATATACCAGGCTCTACAGAAGGTTGTACAGATTCCAACAACATAAAAATGAGTTCTGCTTTGAAATAATATATTATAATTTGGTGGGGGCTACCATGTTGAAAGAGGAAAGTCTGGGAAGTCTGACTTACGACTCAAAAAAATCACTCAGCATTTAACTCCTGTGAGGAGCATAAAAGCACGCTTTCCACCACGCACATGTGCCCACACGTACATCCTTTAGACTTCAAAGAAAGAACAAGTTGTGCACCAACAGTACGTGCATTTTTCCCGTTTCTTCGTTCTTAAAAGTAACTTCTAATCTGTGTAGGGGTAACACTCAAGCCAGGCTGATGACCTCACTGTACTCCTTACTACACAAAAATCCCTTAGTAAGCATTATTTTCCACCTCAGGGCTATCACTACACACAGGCAAGATGAGAAAAAAGTAACAGATGAAGGGACATCAGGAGAGCAGGGAGTTTGGAGGGATTTGAAGAAGCGTCATAACATGCATTTTTGATATTTACAGGGATTTCTGTAACTGTTCAGAGCGAGTCCTTCCCACGTGAAAGCAGGAGTGGTGGGGAGTACCATGGCTTTGCCAGCTATGGTCAAAACAACCATTAGGAGTTTGTCCCTTTTTAAGAAGAAAAATGACCTCAGCCACACAGTGAGGTAGGTAACACTGGGAACCATTTCAGGCTTAGGATAAAATACAAGATGTTCCTTTTTAAAATCATAAATTTGAGGGTAAAACATCTTAGACAAAGCCCTCTAAGCCAAACTAACTTCACAAAATAGCCTGTACACCAGCACTTCCCTGCAGTTACTGAGAATAACCCACATTTCCAGCAACATGCTCACCTTACACGAGAAACCCAGCTAGTTTCAGTGTGTAACATTTTCCAATGTGTCCTTCTGTGGCACATCACACATTAAGACCCAATTAATACATCCTCACTGTTGAAAGGGCATGCAAATTATGAGCTCTTCCTTCCTAGGAGGAGATAGATGCTGATTATGGGAAGGTGTTCTCCGGGATAATTCTCTTCCTAAATCACGCCGATTGCCTTGTCTATTTGAAAGGTGCATTTGAAATATCAGAAGAAAAAGGCCCTAATTATTAGCAATATCTGAACAGCTATCCATCAAAGTTGATTCCATACCGGACACGTTATCTTTTTCTGCACTGCACTGCTTGAATCCCCATTAACACCTTTCCAGACAAAGTGCCATTAACATGCAAATGAAAAGTTCACGCTCCTCCTTCGTTCAGAGCACAAACAGCAGGTCCTACTCGAGATGGTACACAATTAAAGTCATAAGCAGAGGTAATGAAAGGATCAAAATAAGACAGGTTGGTTATACATGTCACAGTAATGCTTGCAAATCAGCCTCTCCTCTAATTACCACAGTATTTCTAGGAGGGATCAATTGCAGCAATATAGATGAATGAGATCCTAAAGCTGAAAAATGTACTGGATTAAACATTAATGCAGTCATTGACTGTCATCACTACGTATATTCAATGGGGTCTGGGGTTTAGCAAAATATAGAATTTATTGGGTTTTAAATATCTAGAAAGACCAGAATCCATGACTCAGAGGCTTTCAGAGTCCCAGCAACACAATATACCAAAAATATAAACTCAGCCAGCAGGCTATAATTACTGTGTTTTGTTTTTATTGTAAAGATCAGTGTAAGCATATAACTGGGAGGCACAGGCAGGAAGCCAAGCCTCAAGCTCTGCTCTATCGACTAATGTGGTCTCCATTAGCCCATGGGTAATGGTGCTCCAAACAGAAATACTGGTTTGCCGGGACCAAGCCTAAAGATACAATGCAAGCTCTTCTCCATAACAAGGTGAGTTTTGGATGAACATTGCCAAACAAGCACCTGAAGTCAACAAGCTCCCCTTTCATTAGAAGTGTTATGCACACCTAATTCCATGTTGTAAGGAAAGCAGGCTTTAGCAATCACCTAACCTGGCTGGCCAGCAGGCTCAGAATTCCCTGAAGGAAAGACTGTTTCAGCAAAAATTACAAAAAGAATCCAATATCTATAAGTTTTTTGACCAACCAGCACCTAGGAGGAGGCCAAATGAGTGTTTGCACTGTAGTGAAGGTGCACAATCCCTTACCCTCACCATTTCTGTTTGGCTGCAGCTGCCTGGTTGCTCAGGACACTCATCCCTGTCCAACAAGAGCACACACAACAGCCACACATTTCTTCCCCACATATTCCCGTTGTAGCTCCTTCCAGACATCACTACTAATTTGCATTATGTACTTTCTGAACCTCTTTGGCTTGGTTTTTAGTGGTTCTGAGCCTTTGAAGCTACAGTACTTTCTGAAGTGCTCAAAACCTCTCTGAAAAGTGTTCTCACATGGCATCCACAGAAGCTGATGAATCTCTTGTTAATAAATCGTTTGACAGCTTGAATCTTTTGTCAAGTCTTTAAAAGCAGTAACACGTGATACAGGCATGGAAGACTACACTGTGGCACTGTTTCTTCTTACCTACCTTTGAGGAGCTTACTGAAATGTCCACGTTAGTCTTACAAAAGGTCTGGACTCCTTATCTCATCTGTGAATAAGACAAGCGTTTCAGAGCACTTCCAAATCTCTTTCCAGTAACAGTGTTTGGCATCTACAACAACATTTAACTTCAGATAACCCATCCTAGGTGTCTCCAACTCAGGGAAGAAGGCAAGGTTCCATCACTCAGGGAACAGACCTAACTGAACTTAACAAGCCCTTTAGCCAACATCTTTGCTAAGGGATTTGCACTTTGTAAAAGGTTTTAGGGTTAATGGGAACTTCAGTTAGAGTGTAAATTGCTTGGGTTTGGCTTTCAACTTTTTTAGATGAACAAACAGCAAGTGACTGTGCCTTCTGTCTCCATAAGAGGACATGATATGTGCAGTCATCCAGGCTGAGGAATCCCTGAAATCACACTGTTGTACCACAGTATTTGAATGCAGATCTCCAGAAAAGCACATGCTCTGCAAGAAGGAGCCCCCTGAGAGCAAACAGTGCTCTTTCTGCTTGAATGGGATTGAACCCAAATCACAGCACAGTGGGACTGCAACAAAAATGCCTCGTTTCGCATGACAGTCACTTGAGCTCTAGGAATCACAGATCATCTCAAAGCTACAATTCACAATTCGGGTAGTACTAGTTTGTCTCCTTATTTGCCTGCCTGCGCCATCCCCACCGCACGCAGCATTATTCCTCTTTTGCTCTCCTCTCACACACGGCTGCCAACTGTGTTACAATACCCATCACGCAGCACCTCGCCGAGAGCTGGTGGCTGCAAAGGCAATAGTTACACCATGGCTCGCATGACAGCTTATAAAATTCTTTGGAGTTCTTCCAAAGGAAAAGCCTTGCATAAATCGGAGTTATTATTGTCATCTACAGTCTGAGTCCAGTTAAGAATTTGCTAGTGCTCGGTGTGGAGACTGTGGATGTCTGAAATACTGATCAATGCTGAGCTATAAACTTCCTTAACATTGCCTGTAACACTTTTCATCAGCAGCAAACAATAAATCACTGATGAATATTCAAGGCATCCCTCTGAGGTTATCTCCATTTTACAGATGGAGGCAACCGAGAGACAGAAAGTTTGGGAGTGCCTTGCCTCTAACCATAAAGCAGTTGGATGCAGAATTCAACCATCTTGCCTTCAAAGTCCTTCTAGAGAAAGATGCAAATTATATACAGATCTCCTTGCAGTGAAACTAAAGAGACTGCATTCCCTAAATAACTAATGGTATTTATTCCCCATGCACTGGTTACCTTTGCTACTGTAGCACCTCCACGATACAGGTAATTCCATATTCTCACAGTATGAAATGGGGACTATCAGAAAAAATGCCCTATGTCAAAGACTTCACCACTGGTAACAAGATCTGAGTGATAAATAAAACACAAGAATGGCCAAAAAGAAATGAATGACTCAAACCCTGCATCAGAGGCAGAGCCAGGCATGGACAATCCCTCCAGACTACCAGACACAGACATTCATTAACTAAGCATCACCCAGCATCGCACAGGAGGTATTTACGGCATTCTGGCATCTCCGAGAACTGATGTCATCAAGCAAAACCAAGGAATATTGTGAAAGATGTGTTAACACGATGGAAAGAATTTTGTATGCAGTTTCACACATTTTTCAGCAAGGCGTTTGACATTGAAGCGGGATGCCCTGGTTAGATGGCTACTCTACGAGCTGATGCAGCACGCTCGCCGCCGCGATGACTGACAGCTGAAGTAAACAAACGATAATTCACGCCAGGTTTTTCCTCCCTGTGGCGACAGCTTTTGTAAAGCTGCACAACTTAATGAGACACGTTATTTAATATTTATTTCACAATCAGACTCCTTTACCCTAACAGAATTAGCCTCAGCCCACAGTGAATGTATTCCTTGGTTGTTTACTTGAACAAGTCAATACTCAATTAATTTTGAATTTCTTCAGTTCTGAGTTTCTAACTAGAGGGGATTTGTTTTAAAAACTTTTTTTTTTTTGTAATTAAATACCAGCTGTATTTAAATTAAATACCGTATGTATGGATGCAAAGTGAACTAGTTTGGGGGCACTGTCCCAAGAAAATTAACCTGGAAAAAGAAAATCACAGAATCATAGGGGTTGGAAGGAACCTCGAGAGATCATCGAGTCCATTCCCAAATCATAACATTAAGATTAGCTTTAAGCAGGTAGTTTCTTGATCTAGAGGCACACCAGGTTAGAGACAACACTGATATAAATGGGATGGCCACTGACAAAAGATTTTAGGTTTATGATGTATATGGCAAAATGATTAATGGTGGAAGCACAAATGTGTCTGACAGTGCAGCAACTCCATGAGGAGCTTTAAAAACTCCCTGGGCTTTTTTCATGGCTGCAGCAGAAAGTTCAGGTATGGCCACCACACAATAGGGCAGGGAAAAGCACAAACATCCCAGCAGACACTTGTCAGAGGCTGTGCATTCGAAGACACTTCAGTAACTGCTTTCTGGTGCCATGGGGGGACTGACTACCTGTGTAGTCAAGCGCAAATGCACCAAGACAATTTTTCTGCAGGACTGTGATAACAGAACTGCTACTTAAAATATATATATATGTATATATATATGTATATATATATGTATATATATATGTATATATACACACACATAAAGAGAAGAAATAAGAAACATAAAATGAGAAGAAAAAGATTTCCTAATATAGGACAACTCTATACATTAACAAAATTAGTTTCTGAGGTTTACAAACCTAATGAAAACATCAAGAATTACCTAAAGATCACAGTATTGATATACTTACAATTGTTTTCCGCTTTTGGGGGGAGGTAGAAGAGACCAGATGTGGGGTTACTGACTGTAAAAAGGCACAGCTTGATCCTGCACCAGGTACATGCTATATCCATAAAAGGGATGGTCAGTACATGGCAGCATCCAAGAACCCAAGAAGAAACCTCATTCCTACAGATACCACAGAGCAGTTTCCAACCAAGCCACACACTCACAGTTCTCCCTCATAAGTAGGTCGAGCACAAATCTGTTAGCCTGAATTTTAAGACCTCAACTCCAGAGTTCCCATTCAGCTGCTGAAATTAAAGAGTTAACAGAAATCTGGGTTTATTTGGGGGTTTCAACATGTGCACACACACATCCATCTCTCCGAGTAAAATGCTACTACCATATTTTTGAAATGCGAGTACTGGTAGCTGGAAGAAAATGGGCACGGTTCCCTTTTTAGAAGGAACAAATTGTTCAGAACAAGGACAAATGCAATAGAGAAATCAGGCACTGGCTTCACTTCTGATGTTTCAGGCTTCTAGTACATACAGCCTCTGCAGGATTTATCTTTATATGCACACCCCCAGGGTTGTTCAAGAATTGCCCCATAACAACATAATACTCTCAAGAGCAAGTATTTCCAGTGGGATTTGAATATTATCAGATGCATATGTAAGAAATTAGAGGGTACCACGATCTTGTTGGCTACAGTATGGGGAGACTCTGGAGGCCGCTATTGCCGCAGGGCTGGTGGAACCGAGGATGGCGCAGACATTGGCTTCACTCGAGCAGATTTTAGATAGAAGACATGGAATTAGCTGCAAGCTGTGTTAAAATGACCCCTTTCTAGTGAAATCTCTTTTCTGCAGTCATGACACAGAACCAGAGGGATTTCAGGGAAGAGGAGCAGAGCCCAAAGCCATCGTCACACAGGTTGAACTTTCAGCCTATAAAACTCATCCGTACCGTGGGGTGACAGGTCCTACGTGAAACCAAACGCTGGGAACAGCCCTCCCCCAGTGTCCTTGGGAGCCCAGAGATGTTTGTCAACCCCAAGCCTGCCCCTGCTGCCTTGTGAAAGCTACAGATCACTTCAGTCTTTGCTGAGATTTTAATTAAACTCATTACCACAGGTTTATCGAAGTTAATACCTTTTCTCCACAGGACATGATGCACCACAGACGTCAGAGAGGATGCACGAATAAAATGCCTGTTGTTTCTCTTAATCTCCCTCTCGATGCAAAGAAAATTAACCGATATCCCCACAGCAATTTCAGGATGAAGGACAGAGGCTACCTGATTCTCACATCCAAATATTTTATTCATCTCCGAATGGAATAATCTGATTTCTCTCGAGATTCTAAATAAGCCAGTAAAGCTTTCTCAACCCTAGGTTTATTTTTTCAGGTATTTGAATTAATAGCTATAGAGCAAGAACAAACAAAAGGATTATTTTCTTCAAGTGGTAGTCTCTACTTCTCTTTGTTGATCAGGTTCAGCAGCCATTGTAATAAATCCTGAAGCTCCTGAGCTAGAGAAGGTAAAAACTCCCTTTGTCATCAGAAAGCAACAGGAAAATAAGCCAACAAAGAGCTCTGTTTGCAGCGTGGAGACCCCTAACTGGATATCTTGAGGCTACTAACAGGAAATCAGGTTGTCCAAGAAATAAATTTATATACAAGTTTGTCTTACTGTGTTTTTAAGAAAGGATGTTCTTTGAAATAAATATCCTCAGTGCTGCATCCACAAGTGTCACAAGTACACCATGCATTAGACCTGGGAAGCAGAAAAGATAGCCCCACAGAGAACTTCTCACTAATTAGAAATGAAGCTGGCTCCCTTTATAAACTTGTTAGATAAAAAGCTTTGACTGATCTATTTTCCATTACTGAGTTCAGGCAATGAAATTTAAATCACAGTGAAGTGCTAATGATTATTTTTCAAGTCAGCTTTTTATTACTGAAAGCATTCTCTGCAACACAGCAAAACCAAAATCCGGGCGTCTAGAAACATGACTTCTTTTCTAATCTCAGCAACCCTTCCACTTGTTCTTTGACTGTAAATCTGAACGTCGGCATTCACCTCCAAAACGAAGGCACTGGTCTAAATCCTTAACAAGGATGGTCTCAGCTTCTACCGCAGTTCCCATCACTTTGGTATCTACGGGTGAATGGTTATTCAGAGCAGAAGAGCGATTGCTAGAAAGACAAGAGGGCTCAACAAGTTCCCGTGCCTTATGATTCACCCACCACAGGGCAGAGCGTAGGGGGACCAGTTTGCTAATCAGACACACATCCTTCTTTCCACCCAACATCTTTAGCAGCCCATTCCCTAGTTCCCTATTGGTGTCACGTTTTCTGCAGCTAAGAGTCACTGTTTCTGCCCATTCACAGCATTCCCCAGATTCATTTGTAGTCGGGGAGTACCCAAGCTCCCCAGGGCTATTGCTGAGCATAACTACATAGAAATGCAGTGGGAGGGTGGCTGCACTGGAGTGGGTGGCAAAGAAAGGCTCAGGCAGAGGAAAATCCTCCACTGGAGAAAGCAGATGGGCACAAGCACGTCAACAGTCCCCTTTGAGCCAGTGCCATCTCAGTAGGGCCAGCCCAGGTGAGACAGCCCTTACAACCAGCTGGCTGCTCTGAGAAGGGGCTGCATCCTTCCACAGCCAGGCAAAGGGGCAATCCCAGCTGCTCCTTTCCTTCCATGGGTGCACAGATCAGCCAAAAATACCTGAAAGCACATGGACTGATCACGTACAGGCTCTCACATCCCAACAAACCAGTGCCAAAGCTCAGCACCATCCTGCAGGACCGGGATCCATAACTCCCTTGTGAGAATAACAGGATGGATTTGTATCGGGAAATACTCCCACTTTAAATGCACACACACTGCCCTTCGACTAACTGACTTTTCGCTGAATGCACAATCAAAAAGCACAATTTTGGTTTCTGTGACTTTGTTGCAGATGAGGAGCAGCCCAGGGCAGCCGTGGGTCAGGCTGCTGGGGCCCTGCATCGTGTTCCTCTCTTCGTGAACAGCATCTCTAGCAGGCCTGAGTTACCCAGGCGCTGTTTGGCTTCTGTACACTTTGGCATTTCTAACATCTTTTTTTTTCCTCCTTCCTTTTCTAAACTCACCCTGCAGGATACAGTCTTTTGGGAAACCATGTGCAAGCTCATCTTTTTTCATGCCAGCACAGCTTTCCCTCTCCTTCCTCTTCTGTCTTTTCAAGGTCTAAAAGAAAACACCATTCAGATACTTAAAGGTTACAGTTAGCTTTTACTTCATCAGTGCCTTAAAAAGGAAGTATTTCTTCCAAAGGGAGAGTAAGTAAGTAGGGTATTCACAGATCTTGAACAGGACAGTAGCAAATTTCAGTGGAACTCCATACAGCTTGAGCAATATAAAAATCTTACTGAAGGTTTCTTCCTCTGTTTGTACAAGTATTCCCTAATTATCTCTGGAAAGTAATAGCTAGGTTAGTTTAAACAGGTGGTTTAAATTTTGCCTGAAGTACATCAGGGAACAGTGCACCTCTGCACAGAGAGAAGTGGGAGAGCACTAACTCCGGGCGAGACAGGATGACAAACAGCAATTAACTCTCGAGCTGTTTGCAGCCTCTATAACTATCTAGAGCTCAATGCAACAAAGCTCTCCAATGATTTTTATCTATGCAGGGCGAAGACAAGTAACACTACAACACACATCTCACTAATACCTTGCTTTTGCCCTATATTCAGGGCCAACCCTAAATAGCACGGATGAGTTATGAAACTACTATAACAGTGACATACTTTCACGGGGTCTTCATTCTGTCTAAATACTGACAAGGGACATGTTCATCCCTGTTCTGCCCTAATTAATTCAACATATTAGCACCTGAGAAATGTTTGACCCAACTCCCTCAATTGAAATTCATAATTTAAGCGGAAGCTGACCAAAAGGTACCGGGATTGCATGGCAAACAGGACAGGACTGTTGTCTCACACTGTAAGAGAGCCAATAAAAATAAAATGAAGATTTAGTCAGTTATTGACAGAATCAATGGGGGGGGCAGGAAGCTAAATGACTTGCTGCAAAATGAAATCACAGGAACTGAAGAGTAAATCAAAGCACTGCCTGAGGTCATGTAATCTGTCCTCCAGCCAGAGCTGGGCTGGTGCTGAGCATCTCTGCCCCAAGCCCTGTCCAAACAGGTGGATGTTTCTAGCATTGGAAACCCACCTGTAATACAAAAGATGATTTTATTGCCTACCAAGTCTCCTGCCCTGAAGTTTTGCAAGCATCCATGCAAGCCTTCTGGTTTAAACAGCCTCATCACTGCTAGGTACACCTACCCAGTGTGCTTCTGCCATGCCGGTCCCACTACTGCAATGAATCTCAAACTTTCCTATTGCCTGGGCAGTTGTTTAGCAAAGTGCACAAACCAGCCCATACCACACATTTTCTCATTCCTATCTTTGTACTTGCTGACAGCAAGGCTTGCACTCACGCTGCTGGTCCCGCCCTAAAAAAAAAAAAAAAAAAAAAACAACTTTTTTTTTTTAATTTAGAAAATGAATTTATCTAATTCCCAGCTGTAACAATTTCTTTCTTGGCTATATTCTGTGTAAAAATAAGAAAAGGGGGAAAAAAAAGCTGCTGGTGAAGCAACTGCTCAGCCCCTGCACCGGGCCCTCCTCACCCATCCACTGCTTCTCCAGGAACTCCAACTTCCTCACAAGGCCCTGACTCCCGGCTAGAAAATCCGCAGCCTCCCATTGTTCTGTAGCAAAGACTTAAAAAAGCCTTAAAAGACAGCAAATCTGCTGCACCTCTGGGTCTCAGCAAGTTCTTCGCATCTCCCCAGCCCTTGGGTCCTCCAAACATAAGGCTGGGAGACATCACAGCCTCCAGGGAGGCTCGCACGTCTTTGTGCAGCAGCTCTGGGCTGTGGATGATGTTAGTGATAAAGCCAGTTCTGCCTTTTACCAATACGCCAAACAATGACACCAAATGCAGTTTGATCCAGAAATGAACTAAAACCAACCAACCAAAAAAAAGCTGCATAGGGTATGGCCAAGAGAACAATCTTGCCCTGAAGCCCTTTTCAGATGCTGGACACAAATAAGAAATTAAGGGGGAAAAGAAAATAAAGGAAATTTTTAGTGCTGCCTTGCTGGAAGAGTCCCTCTGCTTCCAGCAATTGGCATCTTGGGGGCTTCCTGAATCACAGTGAATGTAAACACTGCATTTAGCTCCTTGCAGGATCAGGACACAAATTACTCAGGAGGAAGAGCCACTTTGCTCGTCTTTGTGCTGTCACTGGAATCACTCATCTCCTGAGCAATTTGCAGCTTTTGGTCCATTTTTTTTCCTCAAGTTCTGTCGCTGCAAAGCAAATTTTCATCTTATTAACAGTGTAGATTTCTGGACTACATCTTTAATCCACTTACTGCTGTAGTATCATATAGCTTGAAAATGCTAGCACACAAAACAACGCTGCTAGAAGTCTTTCTAAATTCAAGAGACCTAATAATTGGAGTAGTGATTAGACAAGCATAAATAGCAATACACATGTAATGACACACAGGTATATAAAGATGAAAGCAGAATGAAATGGCGACATCACAAAAATGTCACTGCTTTTAAACTACAAAAATCCCTGGCCACAGACATCCTGTTCCTTCTCCACACGGTCTGCATCACTATTTCCCAGCATAATTCCCAGGCAAATTATCACTTCATTTCCAGTGCCTTCACTTCACAGCTACCCAAATTGCTGCCATAAAACTTCTCCTTTTACAGCCAGGTAGGGAAACCCTGGATCAGATTGCCAGTTCCCTCCCTTATAAAATAAAGGGGAAAATGCTATTCCAGGAAATAAATACATTAAAAAAAATAGCTAAACAAAGGCACCTCCTGCACGCACTGGTGTTCTTCCCCTTTGAGTCTGTAACAGAGAGGAAGGAAAATGAAGCGATGAAAGGGATGCCAGGAGGTGGGGGGGATGCTGCGCGCGTCCCTCGGGAGCTCACTGCAAGAAGGGAGGCTACGAAGCGCTGCTCAGGGGCACCCCAAGCCCAGAGTGTTTACAAGCGGGTGCTGGACCCAAACAGGGAGGCTCATTGTCCCCGCTGCACTCATGTCACCCGTCCCCAGCGCTGCGGCTCAGGGACAGCCTGCCAGAGGACACCCAGTGCCAGCGACACGAAAGAAGGGCAAAAGCAAATAAGCAGGAGAAAGGAGGAAAAAAGTAAAATATTAAATACCCGCTCGGCTCTACGCTCTCTTCCTGCCCTCGGGACAGGCTCCAAGGAGGGTGGATTAAGTTTAAAGGGCACGGAGAGATGCTGAGAGATCTGCGAGGAGCAGCACCCCTCTGCCCTCGCCCCTTTTCCAGCCACCAGCTCCAAGGCAGAGGTCTGTGCTCCGCAAGGGGCTGCAGAAATACGAGAGGGGAAAGCACCCTGATGTCATGCTAGGGAAAATGCCTCGGATCTTGCACCAATATCGCAGCAGCGGTCACGCAAAGACCCCACAGAGGGCAAGGAGCAAGCAAAGCCGCACCACGGCAGAGATCTGCTGGGGCACAAAGTTTTTCAGAAGTTTAAAATATCTGCCCTTATCACATTTCTAAACAGAGGGGAAAAGAAAAAAACATCATTCGACAGTTTGTGAGTTGAAATAAAACATCAGGCTGTCCAACTGACAGCTTTGAAAATCTGCACTCCTGACACAGCTCAGAGAAAAAAAAAAAAAAAAAAAAAAAAAAAAACGAAAAAGCCACTCGCAGATGGATGCACAGCACCAACAGACCCCTCTTTATGGGAAGGACTTGGGAATGAGGGAGACAAACAGGAGAAACCCCAAGGCACTGCACACCAGCGACCACAAGCCCCATCCTTAATAAAAATAATAATAATAAAAAAAACTTATGTGACTTTTTGAAAAGCTTTTATTTTTTCCCCATCTCAGCAGCAAAGTACAGCGAAGAAAAGCCCACCCCATTTATTTTTCGCTGCTGCACCGTATGGGATGCAAGCAGGGCAGGGTCCCCCAGCATCCCGGTACCCGGCACGCACCATCCTGCATCGCCCCCAAAGGACCGGGGAGGGGTCCACTAATCAGTGCTCTAATTTATTTATTATTAAATAAATAAATAAATAAAATCTTTTTTTTTTTTTTTTTTTATTTAATAGCAGTAACCCGGGAGAGCCCGCACAGCACAGCCCCACGTTGGGAAACGCGCCGTGCGGGTAAATGTATTGGGGTGGGAATAGAAAAGGAGAAATGAAATAAAATAGAAGAGAATAACTAAAATAAAATAGAATAATTAAAAGAATAATTAAAATAAGATAGAATAATTAAAATAGAAGAGAATAAAATAGAAGAGAACCAGATAGAATAAAACAAGCGCAGAACTCACCTGGTTCGGGATTTTTCCTCCCCCTCCACGACCACAAAACCAGGCGGGAGCCGGGCGCTGCTCCCCGGCGGTGGGGGTTTTTTTTTTGGGGGGGGGGATGAGGTGCAGCCCCCCGGGGGTCGGTGCCGGGCACCCCCCGGTGCTGTGCTCCCCCCCCGGGGCTGGGGGCCGGGCTGCGAGCACCCCACAGGGCGCCGACCCCCCCGGGACCCCCCTGCGGTGCCCCGCGGCTCCCCGGGCTGGGCGCGCAGCCACCCCCGGGGCAGACCCCCGCTCTTATTATATATATATTTTTTTCCCCGTTATGCACGCAGCGAGGCACTGCCCCCCTCAAGGGCTCGGTGCGGGAGGACCCCCCCGAGGGGCTGGGCGCGAGGGAACCCCCCCGAGGGGCTCGGTGCGAGGCCGCCCCCGGTGCCGGGGCTGCAGGAGCGGAGCCCCCCCCCTTGGGCCCCCCCTCCCCTCCTGGCAGGGGGAGGCGGTGCCAGCGGAGCACAATGCCCGGGCGATGACATCACCCCTCTCCCCCATTGGCCGAAGCCGGCCCGCAGCGCAGGCTTCTGGGAGTTGTAGTCACTCTCGCCGTTCCGTCCTATAGGGAGAGGGGTGAAGGCGGACTCGCTTTCCCGGCAGGCCCCGCGCCGCGCAGCCGCATGGAGGAGGAGGAGGGGGGCGGTGGCGGGCGCCATGTTGGTGGCGTGAGGGTGGTGGCGGTGCGGGAGGGGAGCCGGGCTAAGATGTCGGAAAGGGGGGCGGAGGGGGGGCGCTGGGTGCCTCCTGAGCAGGGAGAGGCTCCGCGAGCCCTCGGCGGCGGGGCCCTGAGGAGCGACGCCCGCTGAGGTGGGTGTGAGGGGGGAGCCTGGGAGCTGGAGGCAGCTCGGTGAGGTGAGGTGGGGTTGGGGCATTTTTGGGGGGTTGGGAGGTGTTGGGGGGGGGGGGGGTGGAGGCCGCCTGGGGTTGTGCAGGAAGGCGGTGTGGCTCTGGGATAAGGGCTGTGTGCTGGGTTGTGGTGCAGGAGTCACGCCATCTGGCTTGGGGTGAAGCGCAGGGGGTGGTTTGAGGAGCCTCGGGGTGGGAGCAGGGGACGCGGCCTTGTCACGCAGCTGGCGATGGCCTGTGCTGCCGCCGCCGTCGGGCTCTTCCAGGGGTCGTGCTGGTGGTGGCCGTGCTGATGGTTTGGGGGGCGGAAATAAGTGGCAGAGTGTGCCCAGCAGGAGGAGCTGTGCCGCCTCCGAAGGACAGCGCTCCTCACTGCCTGTAGAGCCGTACGCATGGAATGGGTAAGGTGGTGTTAAGGCCTCTCGGTGTGGTCTGGAAGTAGCCCAGCTAATTTGTTTTCCTGTCTTCTTATCAGGGCTTAAGCAGCTGACCGGTTCCAGGTGCTGTCTTGGGTTCAACATACTTGCTGCCTGGCTTGGAGGATGCCAGCTAGATTTTTTTTAATGGCTGTAGAATTTCCTGTATTGACCATAAGCTCTGCTTGTGCTGTTCTTTGTGAGAGAATAGAAAATTAGCCATTTATCAAATGAGAGGCTCATCTCTGGTAAAAGGACTGGAGTTCTCTTGTTATTGCTGAAATAATTTTTTCTCTAAACTGGGAGGAAACGCAATGATGTATTCTATGGTTTGTGAAATAATATGGTTTTTAATTACAGCTCATTCCTGTGAAATAAAGTACTTTATTACTTCAAGAGGACACTCCATTGAAAGGAGTTGAAGAGTTTTGTAGGCTCCCTGCAAGTGTGGGCCTAAGTCCAATAATGGTGTAGGTCAGGAAAAAGGATTTAAAAGGTTTTATTTCTAAAATATTTTGGCTCCTCCTGGAGGTAAGTACAACGCATTTGCTTAGGGTAATACCTCACAGTAACTACACAGGTATGGAAGTTGTTTGCCCAAGGGTACATCCAGATGATGGAGGAAGGGTGTCATGAGATATTAATTCCTAACAACATCATTAAACCTAAATGTTGGAGTCTTTCAAGATTTGTTGATACTACAGCAATGCTTGCCATTCTTCCATCTCTTTAAATCCAGGTCCATCTAGTTAAAGAATCTGAACTAATTCCTAGCTTTTCCCATCCTCTTGCAAAAGACCAGGTGTCTTTGGAGGTGCACCTTACATAGTTCTCCCTACCCCAGTTTATCCATTTTGCCATCTTCATCACTGAAGGAAAGGAGAATATAATGCTCTGTTAGCGCTATAACTTTCAGTAATAGTTGTAAACATCTGAAGAATCCTGAATTACAAGCATCCCTGCCTTTCTCTTCTTTCTCTGTGCAGCTATGGCAGTTGTGCCATGGGAAAAAAAAAAGGCAGTGGCATGATGACATGTCACAACAGTTGCCCTCTTTAAACTTTAAACCTGTGCTTATATCTGTGTAGCTGATGGCCAAGTAATGATGGTAAGTATTGCAATGTCTTCTCTATAACTGGCAGAAAACATGGATGTGAAATCCTCATCCAAGGTTCAAATATATACTTTTAAACTGGTTTAGAAACAATACCACTGGCATTGGTCCTTCTCTTTCTGTCCTTCCTCTTTGATGCAATGCTGCTGCTCAGGGTAGAAAGCAAGGATGCATCCTGCTTTACAAGTAAAATTACTTCACTGTTTTACTATTCTTCGTTATCTGAAGGTGCTGCAGATGTCTCAGCTAGGAGTTGCTTTAGCAGGTTGAAATGTAGAAATAAAGAATTTATGTAAGAAAGTACCCAGATGAATACCCAATGCAGCAGACAAGTAAAATACTCCTGTGTTGTATGGTTTACTTTCATGATTCTGGGGTGATCTGATATTTGTCACCATGAATTTTACTGATCACAACTTGCAAGAGTTTTTAATAGTAAAACCTTTGTCTCAAATTTAGATACTTTTTGTACAGTGTTTGTTTGAAAATGATCATGTCTGCTTACCTTCTGACTCAACAGGTCCTAATTGCAAGATCTGCAACGAGCTTATAACCCTTATAGCCATGCTGTGGAAATAAGTGTTGTCGCTGTTGTCTCAGTGTTTCACACAAGAAGACTTAAGGTGACAATAGAATCAAATGCCTGCCTTTGCCATTTCTTAAATACATGGGTATACTCTGGTTTAATAGTTTATGAAAGCTTGTTCAAGTCTCTGTAAGGTGCTGAGCCTGCTAAGCTGCCATAGTTGTTTATACTTCAGTTATTTTGCCAAATTCTATGCGATAGGAGCTACAACTCCCATGTTAGAAAAATGATTTTGGTCGCAGTAGACTCAGGTAAGCAACTACTCAGTGCCCTGAAATAGGGAGAAGCAGTTGGAAGTCCCAGAAGATGGGTAAAGAAGACAAGGATAAGTAGGAATGTGTGATGCCTGTTTGCTGTTTTGCTTAAAGAAGAAATTAATGCATTTTCATACATGGAAACTTCATATCTCAGCTTTCATTCTGAAAGGTTCTCTTCCTTAAAACCTGAAGGATTTGCATACTGTCAAACCTGCTGGGTGGAAGCATTTTCATGTGCACTCAAACAGGAAGTGGAGGATGGTTTCTAAAGGTAACTGATAAAATCTGTACTAGTCTTGGCACTTAATCAATTTTCTTACTATCCCAGCTACAAAACTTAGTTGTCCACAGTTCCCCTGGGGAAAGGGGTTAAGCTGAAGAGTCACAGCCAGGTTACTTGCTTTAGAGCTTATGAAGAAAGGGGGTAAAGACTTTCAAATTACTGCTCTGATTTGGGGGTTTAAGGAGTTGCTGTGAGTTTTCTTGTTTGTAATGATCTCCAACAGAGGTGCATCCTGAAGAGTTTACAGCTGCAGGGTGAGAGTGGATTGAGCTGGGCATAGCAGGTAAAAACTGCTATATGGTGTTACTGTTTTCAAGAATCTTAATGGTAATTCAGGAAAATGATCTTAAATACATTATTTATTCTACTTTGTTCTTAAACAGAACTTGAAAAGGCACAGGTAAGAGCAGAAGGATTCTGTACCTCAAGTGTTCGTAAATTATGGGAACACAGTTAAATGTCCAGGAGACCCTAGAATTCCTGCATTAACTTTCTTTTATTTTTCAGTGCAAGAAGAGTGCTTTCAGAGCAGTTGAGAACCTCTTCAGGTGTCCTAAGTATGTTCTCCAACTGAAACGTGGCAGCAGTTCAGTAGCAGTTACACAACAGAAGGGGGTTTGCACAGTACTGCAAGTCCTGGATTCAATGGAACTGGTTTTAGTAGAGAGAAAACCTCAGGTTTCTCCAGAACTTTTAACTCCTGTGAATGTAAATGAGGACTCATCTGCAGTACTGAAGAGGAAATTTACTCCTACTGTTGACACTGGACAGGAGGATTAGGATAGGGGACTTATTTCATTCTAGGCAGAGCACTGCCTTTGAAAAACTGCAGGCTGTCCACATACAGGACATTCCAGTTGTGGGAAAATCCCCCTTGGGAAGGCACACTAACAATGGGGAGAACTTGGTAAACAAGGGAAACACAAATGTGCTGCTTCTCAGCTGAGTGCAGGCATTTCTCTTCAGGTGACATGAATTAAGGTGTCCTTTGAAGACCATAGAGTTACTGCCAGACCACATTCCCATTTCTCTTGAGATCATAAATGCACTTGCACAGTCCAGAGCCACCCAAGTAGCTTTAGTCTCGGTCAAGTGGGAGAATATTTCTTCATTTAAAAATAAGAGTACTTGGTCCCCTTGAGTCTTGCAGAGCTATTGGAGCGGTGCACTGAAGGTAAGCTTTCCCACCCACATGTTGCAAGAGACTGGCACATTGAGATCACTCAGGGGTCCAGGGCTGAACATAAAGCCTTTGGCTGGCTGTGATCTAGCCGTCATGTACCCAACAAGCACACCTCAGCAATTCCACGTGGAACAAGAAAGTTAACACTGGGGCTGCACTGGTTCAGATGTGCCCTGTGTGTGCACTGTGCTCATTGGCACAACGCTCAATTTCACGCCATGTTGCATAAAGCACGCAGGGTATCATGCTGAGGTTACACTGAGTACAGACCCTGCTCTCATGCCAGTAGTCCTGGGAAGGTCTATTTTTGTTGTGTAGTGGTAAACCTGGGTTTGTAAATGATACTGGCTCACTCAGGAGCCAGTGTGCCTGTCCATGCCAGAGCAGTACTCCATGAGCTGGCAAATCCTTAAGCATGGTACTAGTTTTCAGTTATTTAAAAAAAAATAAAAGGGAGGGGAGGTATGAGGGGGTTAGGCAGGGATTTTTTTCTGATGGGTGACACCAAATTTAAAAGCTGACTAAAAATATCTCTTTGGGAAAGTACATTTTAGGAAAATATAAATGCTGTGATTAGGGTAATGTGACCCATCAGTTATGGCCATTTTCCAGCACAGTTCCTCGTCCCTGGTTGTGTATAGTTTTTTGTTTTGTTTTGTGGTTTGCGTGAAAAAGCACGTTGGACATAGGGAGACTGTGAAAGCTATAACCATAGGTAAAAATGTCACAGCTGCTTTTTTGTTAAATCATGCACCATTTATTTTCTAAAATTCCTGCAACTAAATTGTCAGTGCTGGAGTCCCAGGTTATGCATGTGTTCCCACTTCTCTGGCTACTTAGGTGCAGTGGCACAAAATTGCTCCTTGCTTTCTACATGATTCAGTTTAAAATACAAACTTTGGCAGTGTGAGTACCCTGCAGCAGTATCGTTGGAGCATTCCTTAACATGCACAAGCTGTTTCCATGTTGGTAAGTAACACTGCAGTGTGAAAAAGCACCCAGCTGCAGGGATGGTGCCATTTGATAGTGTCTCCTGTGCTGGAATTCCCTGGTTTTACTCCCCTTGCCTTGGACTCTGGTGAGTGGTATTTTCCTGAGTTTTTTCTGTATGTTCTCACTCTATCATGTACCTGATTATTTTTTGTTTGTTTTTGCCATTTCTCTGCAAATACCTTTTCATGGAAAACGGGGAAGAACAGTAAGTACCTAGGTTCCTGGCCAAGTTTCCATTTGCATGGTTTCACTTGCTCTGTTCTGTCAAGTTACATGCAGTGTCCGAAGGATATAATTTAGCGGGCTGCTGGTAACAAGCTAACCTTTACATCTTGGCCCCAGCCCACGTAGGTCAAGTGTATACAAGCCTGCTTCCTTAGGATGAATCCAGTGGCTAGTCTTTTACAGCCTTTGGTTTCCTGTTCCACTGCTTTATGACAAAATAATGTTATGCTGCTCTTGCAGACCCTTAAAAAGGGGTAATGTTGGGGGTGATTGCTTTATATCTGCTGAGTTGCACAGCCCAGAATCTTCTGAACATTGCTCTTCTATTTACACAAGACCTCGGGCTCTCAAGTGTCCTAACTGCTCAGGTTCTGGGTTCATCTATACCAGGGTGGCTTTGTATCCAGGAGAGCCTTTTGTGGCATGCATTCCCAGAAGGTGCATAACCCAAGCTTTGCATTCTCAGAAAATGTAGCTGTGTGATGTGGGCTTGGTGGCGTGGCTCATTTAAGGAGCTTGCTGTTATCTTTTGCCCCTTGCACTCCTGTGCCACAGTACACGGTTCCCTGGCATGCCAACGCTGCCATCTGCAGCGGCACAGAGATTAGTCAGGGTGTTATGTGCCCTGCCCTATGTGCTTTTCTTTGGCCTGGAGTGGAAGCAGGAGGGGTTTGTAGTTCTGTGGCTCTTTTTTTTTTTTTTTTTTCTTTAAACCTGGATCACGTCAGTGAGGTGGTTGAGAGCATTTGAAACAGGGCAGTAAAAATCAGCGATCAGCTGCACAGCAGAAGTTGGCCTCTGGGATGGTTGCTGAAGCTTCTGTCTTGTTAAACCATACACTTAAGGATGCAGTTCATTTTGTAGGGGAGGAGCAGCACCGTGTCCCTTGTGTATGATTGCTATTGTTAACTGTGTTTTTTCTGCTTTAGGCCCCTGATACAGGACGCAGCCAAATGCTTTGCTGCATGTAGCCTTCTGACTAGGGAGTGGCAGCTTGAGAAACCCTGATGCCTGTAAGCACAGGGGGAGAAGAGATTTAGAGATGTTGGAGGAGTTTTCCCAAAGTGTTGCCTTTTATAACTGCTACGGAGAGTACTAACTTCTTACCTTATAATGTAAGTATCTCTCACGGTTAAGGAGTTCTGTCGCCCCTGCACACCTAGCTAAATACACCTTTTATATTTAATGACAGAGTAGATCTACACAAAGAATTAAGTACTGAAATGATTCACGTGATAGATGTTTTTCATGTCAATATTTTCCAGTGGTCCTGATAAAAGTGAATCAGTTTCATTACAGTGGACTTCCTTACTATGTAAATATGATTTACTGCCTCCGCTCTGGTAATGGTGAATCTTGTCCTCTGGTGAGCCTGTCTCTCAAAGTGAGCCTGGTGAGGATGACGCAGTGGCAGCCATTTCAGAATGAAATGTGTAGTGGTTTTACTGTTACAGTTCTGCTTTAGTCAATGTCAGCTATAATAGTAATTGTATCCCTAAAGAGATTATTGCTGCTGTTAAACTTTCTGGAAAAACAAATAGGTAGAGGCAGATGCAGTCCTCATGTGAATTGGCCAGAGGGTGTTGCACAGCCAAGTGGGTACTGCATCTCATGTGAGATGAAGGACATCGGTGCTTTATGAGTCTGTGGCAGTGAAGTCCATTGACCTTCCTGCAAATTCCTGCCTGCTGAAAGCTCCTCTTGCCTCTTGGTTTTGTGAGTGGAGCAACTACTGGCATAATGCTTCCGGCTGGAAACAAGCAGGTAAGGAAAGGGAGTTGATTTAGTGGGTACCCTGAACCAATGAAAATGAATTATTTTGTTTACTCTTAATTTATAAATATTACTCACATATTTATAAACCAATGCATCATATTGTAAATATTCATAAACGTGGACATAATAAATGTGTATGTATTTGTATAATATGTATCACCCATATTTATAGGTATATAAGATTGCAGTTTATACGTATATAAATCAATAAGCCAGGGGAATCAAGGAAAAATAGAGAAGTGTGTTGCCAACGGGATCCTGGGATGGAGCAGCTGTTCCCTGTTGAGAACAAGTCAAAGGTGACAGTCTGGTCCCAGGTAAGTATGGCTCGTGCAAATTTTCTTGTTTTGTTAAAATTTCTAATTATTTCTCTCTTTCCAGCTCTCATCCTTGAGCAGGTTCTTTGGCTGTGGGTTAACCTTGTCAGGAATATCAAGGCATGTGACATACTTGGCCACAGAAGTCGGTACGTGTGGGGTCTCTCACAAGTTCCTGTCAACACTTCAGCACTGCAGCTCTCCAGAATGGATAACGTTGCTGCCACTCATTCTGAGTGGCATCATGGTCTCCTTTACATGGGTTTTACACTATCTCAGTTATCTCAACCTTTTGCTACAGTCAGTTTTTCATTATCTGAAGGTAAATTTAGGTACAAGTCATGACAGGCAAGGTCCTGGCTTGGAATATGCCTGCCTTCCTGTAGCACTCAGTCACACTCTGGTATGGGTAGATTTTCCTCTTAGGTACAGTCAATTTGCCAGTCTTATTCCTCCCAAAGCCATTTGCAGCTGAATTTTCTATCTTTTCCAGTTCTTTACCTTCACGGCTTCCAGGTAATGTGTACCTTTGGGGCACAGTGGGATGGCTAGCCCAGGCTTCCCCAAAATTACTGCTCAGCAGTCAGGCATTGATATAAATACAACATATTATTTTGCTCGTGCCCACCAACCATGAATGGTTTTTTGATTTGTCACCACTTTCTTTCTAAGTAACACCCAGGTTATCCAAACTTTGTTCTCCCTGCCATATGCAGCACCATGCACTCTGTATTCACTCTGTAGGTTACACCCTGATACTGGTGATACTGGTGGCTACAGAATTCCAGCTATTACATCCCATCATTAGAAAAAAGGAGGGGAAAAATAAATCTTTTTTATTTTAGGATGCCCTGACTGGCTCCAGAGCTGGTGCAGGAGGTTGTGAGCAGCTGCTGCCCTCTGTCCTGTTTTCTCCTGCCCTGGATGGTGGGACAGCAGCACCCTATGGTGAGGGGGCACCACTCACAAGCTGCTCCCGTCTCTGTCTGAACAGGCATGGTGCTTCTGTCCCTGTCTGTTCCTAGGTCTGTGTCCCCCTTCCTGAAGCTCACTTCTTTTATTGTTTGAAAACAGCTCTTCTAACGAATATGACCCTTTTAGCACATGCAGTTCTTAGAGTCCTTAGGTACAGGAGGGCTTGGATGTGTCTTGGCATGCCACCAGAAGACTTTTTTTTCATGGGTGACTGAAGAAATCTGCTCTTCCATATATAGTTTGTAACAGAGGGGACATGAATGTGGACAAAACCAAAGAAATACCTTTGTAGAGACTTGATGAGCTTGCAACATGAAGATGGGCCTAACCTTTTTCAAAGGATCCTTCAGAGGAAGTGTTAGGTGGGGGGAGGGGAGAAACTTCTGACCTTTTTCTACTTTCTAGTGAAAGTTTGAGCTAAATAACAGCTAGAGAAGCCCTGCATGTTATGTGTAGTAATCAGTTAGAGCAAGGGTTGGATGCAGCTACAATGGGAGGGAACGGCAGGTTCCTTCATCACAGAACCACAGCACCCGTAACACTAATGGGCAGGGAGACAGGCTTGGTGCCTCCACCTCTCGCTCAGGTCACACATCTGAAGCCTTCAAATACTACATGGTGCTGCAAAATGCAAGTCAGAGGTGTTTTGAAGTTGGAGAGGCTGCTCTAGCTGCTGAGCTGTTGTACTGGTGGGTCTCCAGCAGAGGGGAGCTCTAAGAGTGTTCAGGCATTGCTTTAGTGTTTGCTTTTCCAGAATCACAGAATGGCTTGGGCTGGAAGGGACGTAAAGGATCACGTAGTTCCAAACCCCCTGCCATGAGCAGAGATGCCACCCACGAGATCAGATTGCCCCAGGCCATGTCCAACCTGGCCTCAAACACCTCCAGGGACGGGGCATCCACAACCTCTCTGGGCAGCCTGTGCCAGGGCCTCACCACCCTCTAAGTGAAGAATTTCCTCCTAATCTCTAATCTAAATCCCCCCTCTTTTAGTTTAAAGCTATCCCCCTTGTCCTATCATTATCTGCGTGAGCAAAGAGTCACTCCATCTTTTTTTTTTTTTTTTTTAAGCCCCCTATAAGTACTGAAAGGCTGCAATGAGATCTCCCTGGAGCCTTCTCTTCTCCAGGTTGAACAACCCCAGCTCTCTCAGCCTTCCTTCACAGGAGAGGTGCTCCAGCCCCTTGATCATCCTTGTGGCCCTCCTCTGGACCTGCTCTGACAGCCCCACATTCTTGTGCTGGAGGCCCCAGACCTGGATGCATTACTCCAGGTGGGGCCTCACAAGGGCAGAGCAGAGGGGGACAATCACCTCCCTCCACCTGCTGGCCACTCCTCTGTTGGTGCAGCCCAGAACACAGTTGGCTTTCCGGGCTGCAAGCATACACTGCCAGCTCATGTCAAGCTTTCTGTCCACCAGAACCCCAAGTCCTTCTCTGCAGGGCTGCTCTCAATGAGTTTTTCTCCCAGTCTGTACTCAGGGCCAGGATTGCCCTGTCCCAGGTGCAGCAGCCTGAATATGGAATCTCTGTTGTTATCATAGAATCATCTAAGTTGGAAAAAACCTTCAAGATCACCAAGTCCAACCATCAGCCTGACCTACCAAGTCCCATCACTAAACCACATCCCTTAATGCCACATCCACACATTTCCCAAATACCTCCAGGGTTGGGTATTCACATGGTCTCTGAGAAGAAATCATCACTAATGTCCAAACTAAGCCTCCCATTGAGAACTTCCAGTTGCATCCTATCGCTTGACATCTAACTAAGCAGCCCAAATTCCCCCAGCTGCTCCTCATAACTCTTATTTTCCAGTCCCTTCACCAGTTTCATTGCTCTCTCTGCACGTGCTCAATCTGTTCCACATCCTTGCAGGGCAGGCCCAAAACTGAGTACGAAATTTGAGGTGCAGTCTCACCAGGGCAGCATGCAAGGGGATGATCGCTTCCCTGGTCCTGCTGGCCACACTAGTTCTAATCCAGGCCAGAATGCCATTTGGCCTTCTTGGTCACCTGGGCATGCTGCTGGCTCGTGTTCATAGATGTTCTTCCAGACAAGAATAGCCAAATGTCATAATATAGGAAGAGAGATTTGAGATGTTACCATTGATTAGTAACTTCCAGTCCATGACCAAAATATATGGAAGAAATAACTGAATACGTTGTCTAGCGTTTATTATGGATTGAAACTAAAACACTTACTGAGTTTGTGTGTAGAGTGAAAGGGATTCATCTCACCAGAATTCAGGCATGCAACAGATGCCCAGCCCTTGCCTAGCCTTTGCTTACAATCCATGGAGGGGATTGCGTACATCACAAGGGTTATCCATCCAATCCCTCTTTTCTTGATTTGGGAATCTAAGTTTGCAGAACACAGGCTAGCCAGAGCCTGATCCCAAACATTATTTGTGCATATATAATTATTCTCATGTGTAGTCCCCTATTTTTGACAGTTAATGACTAGACAGTTAATTATGTGAGTAACTATTATGCAGGAATGGGCTCAATTCTCATTGCTTGTGTTACAGAGAGACTAATTTGTCTCTGGAGATGTCTGTTCCTCCTACAGAGGGACTACAGAGGGAGCAGAGGCTAGAGCAGTTCATAGGTAGACTTCTAACCTACACACGTAGCTTAGGTAAATCTCACCCATTGTGTCTACCACTAATGTTACTAATATTGGGTAATACCTGCTTCATCTCTAAAGGTCTGTAGGTACTTATCAGATTTTATGGGATCTGATTTCACAGCTGATGGCATAAGGTGTAACAATTACTTATGTAATTAGTAGGTAGTCATTAGCTTTTCTAAAATCAGAGGAATTCCACGTGGGAGCAATTGCATGTGTGTAGGTAGGTTAGGCTGTTGTTGGCTGGAGATCTGTTAGGAAGCAGTACATAAAAACAGTCACTGTAAGCGATGATGGAAAATGTATTGTGTTCTAATATATAGTGATTCCGTATTACATGTTCTGTTGGGAACTCTCCTACACAATAATTGTTTTTAACAAAAACTGAAAAAAAAAGTGTTTGAACAAAACATCAAAAATTCCTGTCCTTGACTTCAGAACAGTCATTTACTACTCAGGACCTGTATTTTCAAAACTGAAATTTTCAAAACTCCTATCAGTTTGCAGAAACAGAGCAAACTAGTGACCAGCTCAAGCAAAAGACTTCCATGGTCCAATCCAAGATTTCCATGGCATCTGCCATAAATGGCTACAAAGAGCAAATAATTTCTGTCTATCCTTTCCACAAAATATAGGCAATATCAAAAACACGAGTAGGATTTACATCCTCCTCTTCTGCAGGAATAAACCCTTTTGAACCAGTTTCCAAAACTGTGTCCACAGCACAAGAAGAGTGATTTATTTGAAGGCAGAGAAACACCACAAGAATTACTAAAGGATTAGAGGAACAAGGTTGGGAAGATAAGTCAAGGTTATTACAGGCATGGGGATATATTCATGGCATCAGCATATACTGTGGCTCTTTCAGAACAGTTTCCAGTCTACACAAGACCGTATAGAGCTATCTGCATGGTTTTAAGTATGATCAGCACTTGAGCTCTGTTTTGAGTTAATAATATGGAAAACCTGCTGTGTGATTCCTTGCCGTAATGACCTGTTAGTATACACATGGGCTTTCAGGCTATGAAAATGACCCATGATTTATAAAATATCCTCTTCCTGTTTGCAGTGATGCAGTAAAATACTGAGTCATCTCTAACCCTTTAGCTTTCCCTGTACAGGGTCGTTCTTGTTTGCTATGTCTCCTACTGTTTGGGTTGATGATAACGCACAGCAGTTTTCACTTGAGCTAGTTCCAGTGGTATCACTTCTGGATGAATTATTACCCTTTCTTAGGGAAAAGTTTTGAGTTACATCACAGTTGATTTGAATTACAATAAAATACAAAACAATGAGCAGTCTGTGTAGTTTTGATGAAATTATTGAGCTTTGACTTGGGGGATTAATTACCTGCATTCACTGCAAGCTCTATTTCTTGATTCCCTAAAGCAAGGTTAAATTATGTCAGTATTATACTCCTTATCTTTTCCACAGAGGAGGCTCTGATTTGCTTTTATTTTTCCCTGTGATGACCAATCCATGTATACAGATAGATAAGTACAGGAAGGTCAAGGTCTAGTCTCATCTTGATGAGAATGTTTCTTGCTTTGTTTAAACAAAGCCAAGCTGTAAAGAAAGTATGCCCTAGATCTCTGTTTCAGATCTACTGTTATCAAGACTTACATCAAGAATTCATTCCATTCTGAAATTATATCCCTTACTCTTACAATCTAGTTCAACTCCAAGAATGGTTTGGGTTCTATCTACTAAAATAGTTTTTTTGTTTGTTTGTTTTTCTAGTAACAAAACCCTGTCATCCAAAATTCTATTTGTCTATGAATTTGTCCATCACCTTACAGATCATGGTCCCTTATGAAGATCTTTTCAGCCATCTACACAAACGGCTCTGATTTTCTAGGACTTGCACTGATTTGTTTGTATGTCCTAACTCTATGCCTTAAGCATGTCATGGCAGCAACCACTCCTGTCCTCATCTTTTCCAACATAATATGGGCAACTTCCCATTTTGCATATCAACTTAAAGTGGCTTCTTGCCCAACAGATTGCTTTGCATGGCATGCCAAGGCACCTAATTCTCTTCCTACAGTGTAAGGAGCTCAGGGACCCAAGTTCTGGCTTTAGCTAGAATGTGGCTATGCAATGCTCCACCAGACTGTATTTCTGACGTTTGGAGCGAGTCCCTAATGCCACTGAAATCTCAGCAGTGTGCTATCTGACCCTTCAGTGGGTCAGATCTGACCCTATCTGACCCCTACTCCTTCAATGGAGTAGGTGTGTGAAAACTGAACGTAAATCCTTTCATCAGGCTGGCACAGTTGGGAATTGTATCCCTTGTCTACAGAGTATAGTGCAAGTTTGAATAAAGCATGATGGTAGCTCCCATTTCTCATTCAGAGCTTAGTTTAGTTTAGCTTTGTCTGAAAACTTTTACAGTGGCCGTGCTGTCTGGTGAGCATGCTGACAAAAAGCTGGAGACTGCAGATGTTTGTTGTTGTTGATTCCTTTCTGCCACCAAGACATTCCTGCTTATCTCTTGCCCGGTGTCACAAGCGACTTATTGGTCTTTCCTATCACTGGGTTCAGCTGCTTCAGAGCAAATTCCCATATGAGCTGTGCCACTGTAAAGTCATCACACCTTCCTACAAACAAGTCTTTTTCGGATATTTTCCCCCAGAGAAAGAGGAAAGAAGATGGAACAACCAAAATGACATTCTGAGGTAAAAGAGCCAGCAATTTTCCAGATTTGAAAGGCAGTGCCTCTGGATCCCCACAATTTGCAATTGCTTTGTCAAGACATAGAATTTTTCAAAACCTTTGGCAAGGGAAACATGCATGTGACATGTTGTTTCTCCTCGTGGAACATTTTAATGGCTATGTTCAGCTCTCCCAGTGGGATCGTACTTTCTTAGAGCAGGAATTTGTCACCACTTACTTGACTCGGATGAACTCTCTGCCAAAATCAACAAGGAAGGAATTGGCAGGACGGACGTTAGCAATAGGGAAATTGTGACATGTTTGAAGAGAACACATGCTCGGAGGAGGAGCTACTTCTGTTTCAAAATGCAACATCTTATCTTCAAAACAAGCTTTACTCTTTCCTGCAGATGTCTCGCCTCTGCCTTGCAGCAATGCTAAGATGTTTTATCTTGTGAAAAGCCAAGGGAAAGAGATCTTACTACAGTGAAAATACGTACTCACATGCTATTTAAACACCGGTCATTCTATTCAGCTGAACTAAAACAAGCATTACAGCCAGGTGGGACTGTGATGATTAGAAGTCTCAGCAGTTATTACAGGGTTTGTTTTTCTACTGAATCAACACATGCTGCAGACTCTAAGCTGAAGGGAGGGAGGACATACTTGTACAACAGCAGACAAAAATACCACTCATTATCCTTCTGCTTACTGGCCAGGGGTGACTTGGGACAGACAAGTTTGTCTTCCAGGAGAAATCAGCAGTGCAAAAACTGAGTGGATGAAAAATCCCAGTTTTTAACACACAAAGATCAAACTTAAAGCAGTAGAGATGCTAAGCAGTGTGCAGAGCACTGGTATTTCTCAGAAATTTAACTGAAGACAAGTGCCCAAGAGCCCAAGAGCTGACTTCAGGTGGCAGTGAAGCTGCAGTCTTCTTGTCAGTTGCCCCTGAAACATCCCAACCAAAATTAATAGTGTTCCATGTCTGTCCAAGGCTGAATAGTCACTCACACACAAAGAGGAATATGTAGGGGGCTTTTAAAAAAGCTGATAACTAGGAGAAGAAAACTTGAATTGTTGAGCTATGACTGGAATGTCCTCTTCTAAAATGCCAAACAGCCGTGTGTTTTTTAGGTCAAAAGCTAACCAGATGAGCTATGAGCTCTTGTTACTTCTTCTGTTCCTTCACAGTAAAAATCCAGAGTGCTTTTAAAATGCTGAGAACACAGCAGCAATTGAAAAGAAGGGGTGTGAGGAAAGGCTGTAGTGAGTAAATGTTAAATATTTTTATAAAGCCAAATGGATGCTGATGGTGGTCTTGCATTTGCAATCTCAGCCAAAAGCCAGTGGTAAGTTTTCTCAACCAAGACCTTTATACACTCTGCCTTTCAGACTGGTGAAAGAACACCTGGCCTGGTAAAATCCAAGAGTGGCTTTAAGGAGAGAGGGAGGAATAACTTAAACAGCTGCTTGAATGTCTTATTTTCAGCTTTGTTGCAGTGTAAGCATGTCTCACTGCCAGCGTGTGCAGTGCACGTGTACGTGTGAGGCTGTTCCTACCATTGCTGTTACTGGATCTGTGCACTACAGGATCACCAGGCACATGGGTTTTGTTCCAGTTAGGTGTGGGCACATGACTGCATTTCTCCTGAATCACTCCAAATCTCTGCTTTGGAGTTCAAAGGAGTTTTGCCACAGCTGGCACCTGATCTGACATAAAGTGACGGTGTCACAGAGAGACAGTTGCTGTAATTTCATTAAGTGTCTCGGTACAAAATTAAATTTAAAAACTTTTGAAATTTTAACTGCACAAATAAGGGCTGTGTCTGCACCTTGGGTGGCGGAGCTATGTGGTGTGGATTGTAACAAATCTGGTCTGGTAGAAGGGACCCCCATGTCACACTTATTGTGTTACCTAGCCATAGGCAGAGAAGAGGAGGGCGAGCCTTGTCTTTTATAGCTGCTGAGAATGGAAAGCCATCCCTGGTAGTGAAAAAGCCAGCACTATTTGAAAACTGCTGTTGGAGATTATTTAACCATCATCTGCATGTTAAATCTCTGTAAAGATCCTGCATTATTGCATGAAGTAATGACAAAGAGCAACATCAAACTGCTACCACGTATTAACAGTGAGATATAAACAAGATGTGGCACAGGCATTTGTATAACTGTACATTGCTGAGCTGAGCCAGGGTACAACTATTGTCTGCTCGGATCTTTTAACTGGCCCGAGACCAAAATCTACTCTTAATATCCAACAGACTCCAATGCCCAGTAATGACAGGGTTCTCCAGTGAAATGTTAACCACATCAGTAAACAATTAGCTAAATAGGTGCTGGGTTCTTCTGGTTAAAAGAAAACTAGACCTTCATTAAATTCTAAGATAAGGGTAGAAAAATAATTTTCTTTATGTAATCTGGTTATCTGCCATATCTGCTTGTAGACTGGACAATTCGGACCTGTTAATTTGTTGACATAACTGAAATTGCAGTCTATGTTATATAAAATACAGGTCATTGCTTTGTTTTTGTTTTTGTTTTAATCTGTTTGGTGAAATTAAAAGTAAATCAGGTAAGCAATGCACTTTGTGAGATCTCTGTTTGTGCACTCTCCCTTTGCGTGCAGTCCAAACAAGGAACACAAGATCTGTTTTACTTCATCATGTTGCAACCTGGGTCATGGACTCAGAAAGCAGACAGCAGCTCTGGTGTGAAATCACAAGCCTCTTCTTGCATCTGCCTCCAGAGCGACTGCCTACGTCCCTCACACTGTGCAGGCTGCAACATCCCCGAAACCAAAGATCAGCAGAGTTATCCATCTCACCATACTCAGAACGTAGCTCATTATCAATTATAAATATGCATATGTGGATGTGCTTGAACACCTTTATTCACCTGCATAAATCAACATAAGACACACAACTGCCAAATGTATTCACCTATAATGAACACCTACCTGGATACACAGCTGGTTTGAAACAAGACCAAGCAGGTGATTATGTAGAGCAATAACCAACCTGTGCAAAGCAGAACAGCCACAGTCATTTGGCCTACTTTTTCAACCTGCAGAAGTGGTACCTGTTCTGCTCATGTCTATACGTTTCCTCTACGTATTTCTGTTCATTGCTATGTATTGTGTTCCTTTGAAGATTTATTTAGAAACTTTGTGTTTCTGTTCTACCTCATTGGAAGGATTCTCTATTTAAAATAAAAGTATTTTTATGTTCTAATAAAAATCCACTTTCTGGAGTTAAAAGCTTTATGCTCTTGGACATTTGTTTCAAGAGGAAACTGGAGGCAAGTCCACCTCAGATATCTGCTGATTCTACCATGGTGCTAATATCATTACATATGTTTATTACCTCCAAAATAAACTTGCCTGCCTTTAGATGTCTTGCAGCATTATAATGTGAATTCATTACTTAAAAGCTGGAAACAGTGTCGTGCTGCCCAGTGCTTAGTGTATTGATTTGCACATTTATAAAGCAAGAGCAAATTGCACAATGTAGTGATTTGAATTTAAACCCATTGCTAAACTTTGGCCTGGAAGCATCAAATTGCACTTATGATCATTCATATTTACATAAGCTGAGTGCAGAGGTAAAGAGTACTATAAGGGCAAGGCAGAGGAGAAAGACTTAAAAGCACTTCCCTAGCGCTGGGTTGAATTTGTGTGCATTAATCAGTCTGATTTTTGCACTTGTAAATACTAGAGTTTTTGCAAAATTTGCTGCATGGGGCCCTTTACAACAGGTGCAGGGCTTGACCACAGCATATTTGCTTCCCCTATATCTATTAATGTGCCACTGTGTAATTTTTGCAGTGTTTCACATAGCGTGGATTAAACAAATAGGAACACGTGCCTCCCTATTCCTTCTGCAGAAGCAGCAAGGGGGGAGGAAGGGCAAAAGAAGAAGTGAGTATTTCTGCTGGCAGAAATTAAAAACAGCTACAGAACACCCAAAGAGCTTTTCTTTGAACAACATACTGATGTGTCTGTCTACTGCTGAGTCCCACTGCACTATAGCAACTCCTGTATGTATACACATAAGTACACACATACGTATATACAGAATATCTAGGCTAGGTTTTCTTATGAAGATAGTTTCTGTCTCCTTACACAGCACTGAAATAGTTAGTGACAGAATATATGCCTTTCACCCTTTGTCTACATGTATATACACAGCTATGCCAAACTCCCCAAACACTGTAAACCTTACTCAAGGCACGAACTGACTGCAACTGGGTGAGAAACCTGACCTGATTCTTGCCTCCCTGGGCACACCTCCACCAAGTGATCCTCATGGTATATCCCAACTTACCAGATGCTCCCAATGCAAAGAGAGCACCTCCTTAATTCATTACGGATTGTTTATGATTGGCAAGTTGAATAACACTTACTGGAAGCGTTTTATTGAACAAGCACAGTGCTGCAGACAGACAGGGATATTAGGCAGCTCTATGTTCCTTTCCTTCTATAGCACGTAGATAAACTGTTGGAATATTTTCCTTGCTCGCAACTCAGTCAAATGGATTGTAAAAGCACTTGGGAATTAGCCCAGGATTTTTTATGATGGTCTTGAAGAAGAACACTGTGAGTACTTCTTTAAACATCCCAGCTCAGGTCAGTGAGTGAATTGCTTTTCTTAGTGCCTATGGAGCCCTTAAAAAGATCACACTTCAGTTTGGCATTACTGGGGACTGGCTGGAGAGGCGCAGGCTTCAGGCACCACCGGCGTGTGAAGCAGACACTGTGCCTTTATTTGTCTCGTGGCCTTGGGGAGCAGGCTGTCAGGCACAGATCTGCTGCAAGACCCCTCTTTCAGGGCCATACGCCCTGTCCTCTCCATGTCCTGCACCAACATGCCAGTACGGCACTGGTGTGGTGCGTGGGGTCAGCAGTGAAGGTGCTGGTTCACGTCCCTGTGCAGGAGCCCTCAGGCAGGTAAGCTGGGCCTTGCCTTCACCTGCCCCATCCCTCCCACCCCCCAGGCACTCTGCATCTCCTCAAAACCTTTGCAGCACAGCCAGGGTGGCTCATCTTTGTATATTGCGATAACTACTCTACTAAAGCTAAACCAGGATTTTATTTATTTATTTATTTTTAACCCAAAGAGCTCTGGATGGTGGCATGTGAATGCAACCACAAAGCTTTGGAGATCCTCTGGAGGTGGATGCGGACAGGGCATTGCACCTTGGAAGTCCACAAGAGCAGCATAACAGGTGTGTAAGGATGTCCTTCTGCTCATTCTGGCCTTTTGTAAGATGAAGCTATGTGTCATATGCTTAATATTAAATGGACTAAACAGGTCACTTGGTTCCTCTTTAATTCTTTTAATCTTCTTATGAGATACAAAATAGGATTAGGTCAGAAACTGGTTTTTTAATATAAAGGTTTGGCGGGGGGTTGCTTGCTTTGCTGTTTTGGGACGTCGAAAGCTGTCCCTTAGGAAGACTATTCTCTCTAGCAGGTTTATGCCTCCTTACTCAATATCCGTGAAGATTCCTGGGAGTCAATTACAATCATAGCAGCAGGAAGAGTCAGACTGCAGTTAAACCTTCCAGCCCCCACACAGTAACAGGAAAATCCTGTTTGAAGAATAAGGGAAGAGCCTATTCTACACCATAAGAGATAACGTGCGGATAAAGCTGCCATCCCTCCACCCTCTACATGGCTACCAGGCTGTAAATGACCGCAGAGTCCAGCCCAGTGGGTGTTTTTACATTTTTTTATGTTCATTTATACAAGGAGGGCTGCCCAAGGTGGGATTAGGAGAGATGGGGTTCTTAGAAGCTTTTACCCATTTGAGCTAGCAATAGTTTTGCTTAATGACCATACAAGCTCAAATCACTGCAGAAATAATTGTTTTGTAGCCCGTGCTTTTTTATTTTTTTGTCCAGACTGAAAACCAGGGAGGGACAAGAACTGTTGGTAGGGAGATGAACAGCAGCACAAGCCACCCAGCATAGGAGTGGGAAAAGAGAGGGTGTCTGTTATGGCTCTGCTCAGGGTCCCATGAGTGTTGATGCTGCTGGCACATAGCTGTGTTGAGTAAGTAAATCTACAACATCCCGAGGGCAGATTTTCCCAGGAGAGGTGCTGGAAACTTTTGCAACACTGTGCGTGGTCTCAAGTTGCACCAGGGGGGGTTCAGCCTGGATTTCAGGATGAATTTTTTCACTGAGAGGGTGGTCAAACGTTGGGCTGCCCAGGGAAGCCATGGAGTTTCTGTCCCTGGAGGTATTTTAAGAGACGCGTGGATGTGGCACTGAGGGACACAGCTTAGGGATGGGACTTGGTAGGTCAGGCTGACAGCTGGACTTGGTGATCTTGAAGGTCTTTTTCAACCTGAATGTTTCTGTGGTTCCATACACCAACAATGTAAAGCTAGTGTTGGTCGAGTAGTGAGTAGGATCCCCACAATTGACACTTCCCAGCATATAGGCAAATTAGTAGGGATTTTTAGCCAAGAATCACAACTTTTTTTCCCAGAAAAACACCCTGAGGTGCAACATCAAATTCACAGAGCTTCCTTCTAATCTAACTGAGGAGCCAGAAAGAACAAACACCACCCATCTTATCTGCTGACTTCAGGGAAAACTGCTTTGCATCTCACTGCCAAACCATGCATTTTCTGGTAGATAGTGTTCTTCTGTTAAATTAAAGAGAATCTTAAACTTTGTTTTTACTTAGGAAAAACACACATACATATACATTTAAATATTTTCCAAATTTTTGCAGACATTTTAATTTCTTTATCCTTTTTAATTTTTTCTACAGTAGCGTCAAAGTGATTAGAAATTGGCAACAAAAATTTATCTGAAAAAAAATCAAAACAATCAAAAGCCTTGTTTGGGTAAGAAGACACTTGGAGAGGAAAAAAGCACTAAATATGGCCAATTCATTAGGGCTTTTCTCTCACACAACATTCTCATAAGCAAAGCAGTTGAAATGTCTATAAGGTTGGTGCTAGACTGTTGTATAACTGTTCTCAGAAGATATTTATCAGTGATTCACTGGCAGACCAGAGTTATCTACCTGCAGGGGTCTTTCTCGGGTCTGCTGCTACCTTCTATACACAAATAAAGGAACCTGTACTTTTCCCCCTGTACTCAGCTTCCCCCTGTACTCAGCTCTGGTGAGGCCGCACCTCGAGTACTGTGTTCAGTTTTGGGTCCCTCGCTACAAGAAGGACATGGAGGTGCTTGAGCGGGTGCAGAGAAGGGCGACGAAGCTGGTGAGGGGCCTGGAGAACAAGTCCTACGAGGAGCGGCTGAGGGAGCTGGGCTTGTTCAGCCTGGAGAAGAGGAGGCTCAGGGGCGACCTTATCGCTCTCTATAGGTACCTCAAGGGAGGCTGTAGTGAGGTGGGGGTTGGTCTGTTCTCCCACGTGCCTGGGGACAGGACGAGGGGGAATGGGCTTAAGATGAGCCAGGGGAGTTTTAGGTTAGATGTTAGGAAGAACTTCTTTACTGAAAGGGTTGTGAGGCATTGGAACAGGCTGCCCAGGGAAGTGGTGGAGTCACCATCCCTGGAAGTCTTCAAAAGACGTTTAGATGTAGAGCTTAGGGATATGGTTTAGTGGGGACTGTTAGCGTTAGGTCAGAGGTTGGACTCGATGATCTTGAGGTCTCTTCCAACCTAGAAATTCTGTGATTCTGTGATTCTGTGATTCTGTGATTCTGTGAACTGCTCTTTGTTTTCAGGTCTTTATTTATTTATTTATTTTTCCCCAAGGGATTTTAAAGTGTTGGGCAAACATCAGATGCTTCTCTGCTAGTCAGATGCTCCTTCACGGAGAGCACGTGGTTGCGCTGGCTGTGTGTTCATTATGTAAACGACTTCCAGTTTTTCTAGTGGGTTAACGTAAGGCAAGTGTCTATAATAGCATCAATGAGGAGTTAGATCTGATGGATTTGGTCCTGGCAAGTAATAAATTAAAGGCCAGTCATCTTCAGTTTGGAGTATATAAAAGGTTATTTCTGAGCATTTGGAAAATAACAAGAAGAGGAATAGCAACTACCATGAAATTGTATCAGGTAAAAATAACAATCAAAATTCTTTCTATGAATGGCTTAGAAGATTCATAAATAAGCAAAAAGAAATAGATATCAGATATCTGGACTTCAGTAAAATATTTGTCTCATGATGCATTCACATAATCTAGCTAAAATACCTACAGGGTCAGTACAACATGGTTTCATTCCTTGTCAAGACAGAGAGGTGGCTACAGGGGTCTAGCCTACCTACGGGTTTGTTTAATGTTTTCACTAAAAGTATGGATGATGGAATAGAAAACGCATGTATGAAAATTGCTGATAGTGCAAAACTGCAAAGACTGTGAGTATCATGGAGGATGGTTTGAATTCACTATACTCTCAACACTTGGAGCAATGCTTTGAAGAATGAAACTCAGTAGGGACCAGTTCAAAGTCGGACACTCAGGCATGAATGATCAGTGGCACTACAATAGGATGAGAAGGAGATGGGGAGGCAGTTGTTTTTTCTCAAAGGATCAAGAAAATAAAATGGATCACAGCAAGCATCTATCATTCCTCATACCCTGCCACTGCTTTTGGTGCCAGAAATAGCACACGCATTGATCCCAGTGGCTGAAACAGGTCTTTACACTGACGTGGATCCATAGGCTGCTGATGTTTGGAGAGGAGACCAGAAAGAGAAATCCAGAGAATTTCAAGCTCTGTATAGTTTGCTTCACACAGCTGGCAGGTTAAAAATATTTTGCAAAGGGGACTTAAGAAAAGCAGATACATTCCCCCAAACAAATAAGCAGACAAAAACAAACAAAAAACTTCACAACATTTAGAAAGCTGATGCAATGCACAGAAATGCCAAAAAAAAAAAAAAAAAAAAAAAGATCCCACAGCCAGATGCAGGTGTGATCAGGAACGGGAAGGCAGGAGGGGCTACACATTTGGGTGGCAGCCCCCAGCACCCACAACCTCCAGCAGATGCAGCTGACTACAAAAGATGACAAATGATATCTAACAGCTTTTTTTCTTTTTTTTCTTTTTTTCTTTTTTTTATAGAGATTACATATTACAGACCATAGAGTGTGATTATTATCAGACTGCACTGAAACATAACAGAAAGGTTGGTCAATGACTTTAGCAGATGCCAAGCTAGCTACAGTCACATTAAACACAGATACAACCTAAATACTATTTCACTACACGAATTTTACTCACAAGGTTCTCAGGTGACTGAATTACAAAAGGTGGATGAGAACTTGGATTGCCCAAACACTGCTGCAGATTCTCCCATGTTCATTGGCATCTATCCCAAATTCATTGAAACCAGCTGCAAAAGTGGAGGTTGTTGCTGTGGGAGGAAGAGCTGAACTCCCAGATCAGAAGAGCAGAAGCTGAACTGGGAGGGGGGTGGATGAAACACTGGACTGATCGCCTGCACGTGACTGTGCTTTATCAGTCAGGAAACCAGCTGCCTCCTTGGCTGTGGTGCTGCAGCAAAGGGTAACTGGAAGCATGTGATGCGATGCGATAGGGACAGTTCTGGTTCAAAGAAGAGCTTCTCCCGTTATCTTTCAGAAAAAAAAAAAAAACAAAAACAAACAAACAAACAAAAAAAAACAAAAACAAAAAAACAAAAACAAAAACAAAAACCTGTTGATCATCTTGCTCCTCTCCTAAAAACAAAAAATAGGCTCTGAGTCAAAACATTTTGAAAATGCATCTTAGTAAATACACCTTTAATTCTGAGCTCTGTGTTCCAGCTAATCACAGCTGCTTTCCTTGGAGCCATTAGTCTGCTTGCAGGGAAGGCAAGGAGAGCAGGCCAGCAAAAATGTGAATTATTTATGTTCCTGCTGAAAGCACGAGTCTTGTCACTAGAGCCTTGCTTGATTGAATGGATCTGTAGAGACAGTTTCTGTAGCAACCCAGAACCTCACCCAGCAAAATGTCACCCAGGCAGTCACAGGTAGCACAGAACAGTAATAAATACATTCCTGGGGAGCTGCAGATGACACAGATGTGCCAAAGTAAAATATATCCGGGTTTTGAGTCCTTTATTCTCCCAAGACCCAAGAAGATGCCATTTCAGACTAACTAGGGTACTGGTAACAACCGAGCTGTGACAACACAGGGTTTTGAAAGGTTACACAAGCCTTTGTGGGAACTCAGAAAGTCTTTAGCATCTGCTCAGGCAGTTGCTTACCATAGAAGCTGCTTTGGTCAGGCTCTTACAGGTAGCCCAGCTAGCTGGAGTTGGCAGAAAGAAAGATGTGGTTATCCACCACAATGCCAGGTGTTGTGTATGCATACCAGGCACTGGGTTTGATAATGTTGTCCAAAATGTTTTAGAGGTTGGGTTTTTATGCCACTTCATTTAGTGTAGATTGACAAAGGCAGGGATATGCGGATTCAACAGTTTTTCCCCTGTCGTTAGCCTTTGTTCTTGTCTTGTTGCTGTTTGCAGCCTGCCTGCCCTCCTGTAAAGACAAACCCATCACAATTAAAAGGTTACAAATTACAAGCTGTCAGGACTATCTTGCAAAGCTTGGCTACAGGTTAGAATAGACGTACAGGTCTAGACATACTAAACACATTTTTCAGTCAGTATTTGAATTTTTCCTAATTATCAACACATCAAATTGTCTGTTACTGAATATATTCATGTTGCCTTCAGTTTTGAGGCTGTGAAATACAGATCACTTTAGAAAAAATCCAATATGCAGAATTTCACCTGTACTGCAATGTTAGCAGATGGTTCCTTCACCATGCATCTCCAGTGGAGTCCTGTCCACCACCAGACACTATAAGAGCAAGCCAAAAGTTTGTTGTGCTTTACAGAGTCTGCATTTCCAGCGTTTTCTACAGTTTGACCTTACAAACAAAACTAGACTCTCTGCATCCAGAGTAACTGGAGCACTTAGCTCTGAAGAGGAGATAATCCAGTTAGAAAAAGCTTATGGTTAGTTGGTCAGAGGTCACGAAGGTACAACTCTGAACATGAATAAAAGTGTGAGAAGCTGCATGAATCCTGCATGACCTGGACAAGGAGTGATCTGACTGGCAGGGCTGGAGGCAGGGTTTATATTTAAAGGTTTTGCTGACTTCACAACACCAGGATTATAACAACATTCAATAATCAATACATTTGCTGGCAAAATCCTGTCGATATACTTTCAAGAAAAACATCCGTTGCTGTTTTGATATAAGCAATATATAGTAATATATTGTAGTGATCTAAACTTGATCCTGTCTAGGAGGCTTTACGAGCTCTTCCACTGTAGCTGTGCTGGCAAACTTTCCAGTCGAGACTGCTGTGCAAATGAAGTAGTGAAGAGCGTGATGCTCATGACAGCTGAGCTGCTTCTGAGGCTTGAGGAGGGAGTAAAGCTTTTCACCCTTCGGGAGGAACCACAAAGAAACACTGTCTGCTTCCTTAAGTGAATCTCGGCTGGAGAACAAAGGACAAAGCTGTGTACAGTGAGGTAATTTACATCTCATTAAAACGATCTTTAAAAATCTACACTGTGTTTGTTTCTTTTGTATCTGTGTTTTTCTTTCTTAAACATGTGAAAAACGTTGTGTGTTTTTTTTTTTTTTTTTTTTTTTTTTTTTTTTCTTCACTAGAATAAAAGCAAGAACATTTCTAGGTGCCTAGAGATTTTTTTTTCTATACTTGTCTAGCTGTAAAGTAATTTTCAAAGGAATTTTATTAAACTTCCCAGAAAAATTCAGCTCAAGCATAACCACAAGGAGAAGCATTTTCAAGCACAACTATAGATGGTTGGGAATGTAATAAATTCTTGAAGGCTACTTACCCTGATATATTTTTTGACATAGGACTATACCATCACAATTATCCCACAAGATTAATTATCATTTGCCGGTGATTCGCAAGTGCATGTGCTACAACTAGGTTTATTCTAAATGCTTTTTGGTGAGTGTATACCAGCAAAAAATTCCATCTGTACAGAAAGACTTTAACCAACATCCATGCCAACTGGGATAGGAAGAGGTGGAACACATTTGTCCCAGAAGCATTTTTGAATGATTTCAGCAAAGCTATGCTGTGATGGGATATGCTTTTACAAGGTGGTTTCAAAAATGCAGGTAATGAAGCATGCTTTTGCAGGTGTGGATAAATCCACACTCTGGCCTTACTGTTGGCATGGCAATTTCCGTAGCGATACACAACTTTTAGGCAGCCCAACGATAGACTCAATGTGGGTTCTGTACCACTCCTAACGAGCTGTGCCACGAATCTCTTGCAGCATGGAGTGTTCCCACAACTCGTTAGCATGGGGGCCTCACAGGCTAACAGTCAGTAGACCTTGAGGAGGTACTAGTGGCTGTGTACTACAACCAGTAAAGACAAACTAATGACACGCTCAAATACTGGATGCGCTCAGGCATGCAGGGTGTGCATGGATTCAGGGATCCTAGGGGCGTGCTCCGGAGGGCTGATAACTGCTTCACCTCACACCAGCCTCCGTTGACTGCTGACTTATAAACAGCAAATCTGCTTTTGAGGGTGGCCTTGACATCCTCATCAAAGCAGTTGTGCTTGTTTTCTCGGTTTTACTCCAGTAATTAGTATGAGGGAGCATTCTAACTTACAAATATAGTACTTCAGGGAGGAGCTCGATTTCTTCACCCCCACATTTTCCCCCTAGGAGCTGAACACTATATACTGTTTTTGCCAAATAAACTGAGTTTACATGATGGCTTGACTCCTGATACATGATTAATGCTTGTCACAGGCAGCGTGTCTTCAAATAGCTGGCTAACATTTACACTGAGAAAAAGCCTTGCAGTCCTAGCTTCAGTTGGACGGAAACAAAAACTTGAGTTTCATTTTCTGGTCTTATGATGGCACACTGCAAAGGAGAAGTGGTGTGTGCAACGTACAGCATTTCGAGGTGTACCGGAACAAACACAAACGACCAATTAAACAGGCAGATTCAAGACGCCAGTGCATTTCCTGCTCCCTCTTTCCCATTTTGAAGGTCTCATTTTTCAGAAAAGGATGCAAACGCTGAGGTAGAAACTAAAACGCGCTTTTATGAGATAAAAGGGCAATAAGCTGTTTTTACCACAGACCTGCCAGGTCTCAACTTTTGCTATCTTTCTGCTGCACTTGCAGACATACTTTAAAAATGATTTTGTGACAGGACCGTTTTGCAAGTGTACTTCAATTTGCAAGTGTATGTTAATGAAGCATTTACCCGTGGCCTCCTTTGCCCTGCTGACGGCTCCTCACAGTTAATAAGTAACGTGAAGAGAAGGAAGAACTGGACCTTAAACGTATGAAGAACTGAGCGTTATCATCTTTGGGCAAATATCGTGGTACAAGAGCAGGTTTTGCTGTCTCCAAACCTTGGGGTTTGCAAACCCCAAACACTGCTCCTTGACCCCTTGAGTGGGACAACTAAACTAAGAAGAAACGTCTCCTAATTTCTGACCTAAACCCTGTCTGGTTTTTAGGTGTGATTAGCACAAGGACCTAAACCCCTGTTTTTTGGGGGGTGACTGGGACAATGACCTAAATCCCTGTTTTTTAGGGGTAAAAAGGCACAAGGCAGGCGGACTGGGGATGGAGCAGGGGTGGCTGCCTCCCTCCTTCCTGATGAGGGAATTCCCGGGCTGCACAAATCCCCTGGGTTCCATCGCCACAAGCTCCCCGTTAGGGGACAAGGCGGTTGCTGAGCGGGACCCTGGGGGGCCACCAGGCCGCGGCCTCTCCCCAGGGCCTAGGCCGCAGGGGTGGTGGCAGGTAGGCCGCGTTGCTATGGCAACCATGAGCCAATAGAGAGCGCGGCGCGGGTGGGGCCTCGCCGGGAGCGCAAATCATCATCGAGGGCCGGGAGGAAAAGGCGGGACCGAGCGCGGGGGCCCAATCGGAGCAAGGGGCGGAAAGGGAAGGCGGGAGGAGAGGGCCGAGGGAGCCGTGAGCGAAGGGGGTAGGGAAGCGCGGCCAATCGCGAGCCGCCCTTCAGGGGGCGAGCGCGGGCCTTGAGCGCATCAACCAATCAGCGGAGAGAAAGGGCGTTCCCAACCGCCCGAAGGCGGGCGTTCTATCGGGCGGGCCAATCCCCGCCCGAGCCGGGGGCCCGCCAGCCAATCGGGAGGCGGCGAGGGAACAAAAGGGGCTTTCCAAGCCGCCGGCCCCTTTCCCCTCAGCGCAATTTCACATGACGCAACGGTTGGAGGAAGAGGTCCGCGGGCCGTAGCCGCCGCCGCCATTTTGTGAGCGCCCGGGAACGGAGCCGGCGGCCGGCCGAGCGGAGGCGCGGCGGCACCCGCGGCACCGGCACCAGCACCTCAAGCAGCGCCGGCGGCGGCGGGAGGGAGCCGCGGCCCGAAGGATGCGGTAGAGGAAGCCCAGCGGCAGCGGCGGGGGGGGCGGCATCGCTCGGCGGCGGAGGCGGCGGCAGCATAAAAAAAAAAAAAAAAAGAGAGAGAGAAAAAAAAAAAAAAAGGGGGGGGAGATCTCGCGGGGAGGGGGCTGTCTGTCGGTCGGTGGGGGTCGGGGCGCCCCGGTCGGAGGAACATGTCGGCCCCGGAGGGCAGCGCTGGTAGCAGCGAGGCCCGGGAGGACGCGTGTCGCGATTACCAGTCGTCGCTGGAGGACCTGACGTTCAACAGCAAGCCGCACATCAACATGCTGACCATCCTGGCCGAGGAGAACGTGCCCTTCGCCAAGGACATCGTCTCCCTGATCGAGGCGCAAATCGCCAAGGTTTTTATATTCCACCGACTCCTACTCCTACCTATACTGCTGGGGGGATAAGCCGGCCCGGGGGCTGAGGGATAGGGGCGGCCTCCGGGGAGGGGGAGGGGGGGGGAAGGAGGAGAAGGGCGTGGGGGAGATGGCCCGAGGAGGGGTGGAGGGGTGAAGCTGACCCGGAGGAGGAGGAAAGGGGGGAGATGAGGGCCTGGAGGAGGGGAATTAGGGCAGGAGAGGGGGAGGAGGAGGGGCCGAGGAAGGCTGGTGGAAGGGTGGGGGCGGTTGGGCTGAGGGCTCGCAGGCAAACAGGGAGAGGGGTGGGCTACTAGGTAGGGGTGAGCAGCGAGGGCACGGCTTTCCCGGAAAACAGGAAGCCTGGAGTTTTTTTTATTATTTATTACTAGGGAGAAGATCAGGACCTCGGGGTCGCTGCGAGGGGAGCAGGGGGCGGAGGGGAGCGGAGCTCAGGCGGGGTCAGGGAGCACGGGAGCTCGTCCTAAACACCGCGGGGCTTCAATAATAAGGCTGCTGCTGCTGCTTCCCCCCAAACCCAATCCACTCCAAAGAAAAACCATAGGGAGCAGGGGACTCGAGGGAGGGGAAGGGCCCCCCCAGCACCCAGCCGCAGAGGAGGGGTGTCGGTAGCAGGGGGGGGGAGGGTTTGGGACTTGCCCCCACTAAAAGGCGCTGGGTGGGGAGGAAAAAAAAAGAAAAATAAAGAGGGCAAAGCATGGCTGGCGAGCGGAGGAACCCCGTGGAAATAAATAGCAGGCAGCACAACATGGCGGCCCGGCAGTGACTGGGCAGCAGCACCTCGCCCTCCTCGATGGGTTTCCCCCTTCCCCGGAGCCAGCGTTGAGTGTCTGGAAGCTGGTGGTGTAGTCCCCAATCCTTGCATTTAAGCGATTTTCTACCCTTAGATGAGTACCGTGATTAGTAGGGAGGGCCTGGACGGGAGATATTGTGGAGTTGTTTTTTTTTTTATTTTCTGGGTAGTTCGAAGGAACGGAAATAAGATGGAGTTTGTAGCACGGGAGTTGTCTGCTTTAGAAGGACTAAATTTAACCATTAAGTATCGCTTTAAGCATCATTTTAAGTATAAAATACTTTTAAGTATATTATAGTTCAGAAGATAAGGTTATTTTCCCAGTGTGGTCCCTATGGGATATTAACGGGGGGGGGGTGTGGGGGGTACATGACACTTATCTGTCAGAAAAGTTTGTGGGTGAAAGGTGATCATCTGCTCCGGGTAGAGAAGCGTGTGCGTGGTGGTGATGGGGGTTGTTTTGCTCTGCCTGCTTAGAGAAACTTAGAGAAAATTACGTGGGCTTGGGATGACCTGTTTGGATTTCAGGTGATCTGTGCCCAGAGTAAAAGCTAGTGTTGTGTGTGGATCTCATTCATCATGGCTAGAGAAGTTTATCGGTCGAGGATGGGGAAGAAGTAATTCTCCCTGACTGTAGAAACTGCAGCAGCCTGTAGGATCCTAACATGGCGTCTGAAAGGCACATGATATAAAAAGAAGGGAAAGAGGAGGCTCCCTCTGAGCCCAGCCCAGGCAGTTGCTGACATCCGTCAGCCACAGCACATGGATGGGGGTTTGCCGCACCTTTTTACCAGGACCTTTTTATAAGAAAAGCATTCTTCTTTCAGTCCGCCCTGATTCCTGCCAGTCACCCCTCCCCCGTTGTGTCCCTTGCTCCCTCTGATACCAGGTGTTCGTAGGCTTTTTTTCATTTTGGCTTTAAATCATGGTTTATAATGGTGAGAATTGTACTATATAATGATGGGGAGGGAAGGATCTCTTACCTTATTTAATCTATCTTTCTATCAATGCAGGATGGCTCTTTAGTGTTCCACAGACCTCTTCCAGTCTAGTTTTAAATGCTGCCAGTGGCCAAGTTTTGCCATTCCTTGGGGAGGTGACCTCAATCTAATAGATCTCACCATTATATCTCCTAAAGGGCAGTGGATGTATATAACATAACTTGTGATAATATCAATGCTGTCAAATTTCTTCATTTCTGGGTGATTTAGAGCCTGCCCTGAAGTGTGTTTTTAAAGATGTCTTAAATCCTGTATCACTGGTTAGTTTTGCCTAGTTACTGTTTGTGACTGTGGTTTATTCAAGGCAAGTTCTTAGTTGTTTTTGGGAAAGTGATCTCCTTTACTAAGCCACTTTTAAAAAGTGTTGCCTGGAGACAGTTTGTTTAGTGTAAAACTTGAGTGGTCTGCTTTACAATTTAATAAATGGTTCTGAAATGTGTGACTGGTATTATAAAATTTGTAAATAAAAAGTGTGAAATATGTATTTGTCTTTTTATTTACCATTGTATAGTGCAGAATTTGTTTCCAAGACCCATTTTGTATACAAGGTTATTTTTTAAACAAATTTTTTCACAAGTTTGTGACTTTTGGGGTTCAGTTACCAGATACAATTTTTTTAAAGGTTGAAACCTTTGAGGAAACTAATAATAAAAAAAAGCCACACATTTCCAACAATAGCTTTCATACATTTTTTGAAAGAACAGTGTGAATTATGTGATGAAGTTTTTAATATCAAGCTGAGAAACACAGAGTTAGCATTCTTCTGTGTTCTGGTGGTTATGTGGAGCCTCCCTGCCTTTTGGTTAGCGTCATGTGGGTCTCTTTCTTGCTAGGGGATGGCTGTGTAGATCGCCTAAAAACAAAATACATTCAAATATGGGACTCCCTTGTGTGGTTATTGGAATGTGTGCTAGATAGCTTGACATAATAAACATTTCCAGAAGTGAAGGCTTAAATATTTAAGTCCTGGTTCTTAAAATGTAACACCTGAGTAGCATATCTTTGAAGCAGGAGACCCTGCTGAACTTGTGATTCTGTGTCATATTTTGAAGTAGGCGTCCTTACTAGATTACAGTGTTTCCCTGTATGTTTGCTTTTAAACAGTCTGATGGGTAATGAAGGTGACAGTTCAACTTGCTACGGGGCCTTTGCTACTAAGTGAATGCCCCAGCGTCTCAAACTCTAAACTTAGTGGAGGGTAGTGAGCTACTTCCATGCGCTGGTGAAATGGAAGAATATAGTGTGCTATGCCAGTAGCTCTTGGGCATTGGTGCTGCTGAGACAGCTCTTTGTTTCCCTAAAAGCTGACTTTGAAAGTCAGAAACTCTGCAGTCTTTTTTTTTTTTTTTTTTTTTTTTTTTAATAAAGGAAAGCATTCAGAACTTAGTGTTTTTAATGTGCCATTGTGTAGGCTGCATTAAAGAAGAAACCAGTATTTCACAGCCATTTTAATATTAATAGTTTTACAGCCAGGGTTGGAGCGTTGAGGCTAGAGAGGTGCCCTTATTCTAACCACTTGCATAGTAGCTTGTTTACAGCTCAGTATTAAGTCAGTATGCTCAGCTCTCAGGTAATACAAGTGGTGTAAAATATTTTTATGTACCACAATTAATTTTAGGTAGCTTAACTGCACTTTTTTTTCCACGTCCAAAAAATGCCACCTGCCTATTACGTTTTTCAGTATGCTCAGAGGCAGTGATTCCCCCCCAGTTAACAAGAAACCAACCTTTCCAATGTAAGTTTTAGGCCATGGTAAATTAATACACGTAGTGGTGAGGAAACAATGTGATTTACCCCTATAAAAGTACTGTTGCCCTTCTGTGAACCACCTTAACGGGGAAGGAAGAATTGTAAAGCAAGAGCACTTCACACACTTGTCTGGACAATGGGGCTGTGAAGTCGGGCATTAACAGGGTAGCCTGTCCTGTTTAAAATGAGTGGTGAAGTTATTCTGGTTTTATCCTGAGTTTACTGGATGGTGAATGGGACTTAAAAGTTGGAGTGGATGCTCCTCTAAGGGGATCGCGGTCAACACGCAGCTTGTGGTGTTGTCTTTCACGTTGTCCTCTTCAACAAGTCTGTGTACTTGCTGGTGCTTTCTGGAACTTTGTGCCTTCTGCTTGTGAAAGCCCATGGTGGGCATTAAAAACACCTTGATTTGGGCCAGTAGTGCTTGGTGTACATTAGAAGTTGCTGTAGCAGTCCAGTGTCACCACACTTCTAACACACAAACTTGCTACAAGTTTTGAATGTGGATTTAAAAACAAACAAAAAAACAAACCAAGCTGCCTCTTGTAGCAAAGATGTGTCCAGAATATGAAGACTCCCGTCTGTGAAAATCGTGGTTGCAGTTCCTGAGCTTCTCTGTGTCTTTACCGGGTCGACTTGATGATTGAGTTCTGTCTGGATTTAGAACTTTGTTCTTACTGCACATCTAACTGAA